>NW_026867640.1:504697-811297 GCF_020745735.1 Hemiscyllium ocellatum
CCACTATACTGGATATACACGGAAGCTCCCTGCTGTGGGAGAAACAATGTGTTTACCTCACCCACCATGTATATCCTCCATCACCGAATGGTGACATTGATGTTGAGATATTGGGAAATGACGGATGTGTCACCTTGTCCAGCCTGGAATGTTCTGGATCATAGAAGCTGTATGAGAAACAGTAACCCTAACATCCACTTCCAGCACCAATCTCCCCGGTGTGAAGCTGGAGGTCGTGTTGAAGGAGGTGGAGGTGATACCATTCTATGACCAGCGCCTTGTTCAATCAGTGTCCCCTCACACGCTGCTCCTGGGTTAAGTGAAGCTTGGAAAGCTGTACCTCGAAAACCCGATGTGGATACCGCAGATCCCTTTCCCCACACACACTCACTGCGTGGTTTCAGAGTTCCCCTCTCTGCAGCCTCTGCTCCATTCGTTGTTCATGTAACAGACGCAGATGCTGCATCCAGAGTTGGGTCACAAAATCCTCAGGTCTCCCTGCATGTCTGAGGCAGCTCACAGCACATCCTCCAGCAAACCATCCGCAGGCCCCCTCCACTTAATTTTCAATTACAGGATTCATCACAAATCCCTTGGCTACAAGTGTTGTGGACCAGTCCAGATCTCCCAAAATATTTTAAGAAAGCCACTTAGACCCAAACCTTTCTTTATTTTGAATATAGATGGGAAATATGTGCGTTCCAGATATGTTGTGACTGGTCAAACCATTCAACATTAAGCAAATATAATCTATTCAAATGCTTTAGTTAAAATAAAATCAAAGAAAAGATTATTTTGGGAGAGCTTATATGTTGGAACACTTAAACAAACAATAGATATCGTACCTTCTTGGTTTACACTGCTTTGCTTTGTATATTCAAACGCAGATCCTTACAGCAGTTTGCCAATCCCGGAGGTTAAAACATCAACAGAGATCTCAGAGAGAAAAGCAGCTGGGGATCATTTATTGAAACTTCGAACCATTCTGGGATCTCCAACAGCTTCTGAATGCTGCAGCTAAAAACAAAACGAGAAACCCTGGTCTGGGAGAGCTGGCCACTGCCCTTCCATTGTTATCACCGTTTTAATGAAACCTAAAATCTCAATTATTTACTTAAACTGTTTTCAGACAGCAGTTCTGCACCTCTGCCTTTAAAACCTCTCTTCAAAAAAAAACACAAGAGAAAATAAACGTTTTATAATAATAGTATCTTCACAACTCATTCTTTAATAAAATAATCCATCAATACACAAATGTGGATTCATTTTAGACCTCCTAATCTTCCTCTATTAGTAGACGGAAATGCATATATATTACATTGACTCTGAGCATTCAAATGTTCACCACTATTTCGATTTCAGTCATTTTACTCCTGCCACAGAATGCCTTTGTCTTTCTTCATCCAAGTCTCCACAAGGTGTCAAAATTTAGGTTTTCTCGCCCTGTCACCTGGGTAGTTTCAAATTGAATGGTAGCAATAATAAGCTCAATCGAAACAGACTGGTATTTTTCTCCCTAAACTGCTCCAAAAACTTTCAGGGGTCACGATCAGTGAAAAGATTTGTCTCATGTATGTTATTGGCAATGTAAATCTGAAATGTTGTAACGCCAACACCAAGCTAAAGGCCTCCTTCCCCATTGTGGAATAAATCTGTTGATGTTTCCACTGGACTCTCCAACCACACGTTACATAATGGAGCACTTCTCATATTTTCAATAGTCCTTCTGAATGACATAGCTCTCCATGTCTCAGCATAAAAGACTTACATGTTTCCGTCCCTCTTAATGCTCTAACCTCTTTACCTGCTACTACTGGCCTATGCCCAGTAAACCTTACTCTCACAGGCAAATGTTTTAAGAAGATCTCACACATTCTTCAATCTCTCACAGAAACCAAATTTTGATTTCCGAACTCAATCAGCATCATCAGCCATTTTAGCTTCTCACCTTGCCATTTTAACTCTCAGCTCTTCCACACGAGTTCTCACGACTGCAGGAAGTGAATTGTTGAACTTCTCCAAAATAGAATCTCTCTAAGAGTGTCTTGGGTTTGTTCTGTT
Organism: Hemiscyllium ocellatum; assembly: GCF_020745735.1. NCBI lineage: Eukaryota > Metazoa > Chordata > Chondrichthyes > Orectolobiformes > Hemiscylliidae > Hemiscyllium > Hemiscyllium ocellatum. The sequence continues at coordinate 506,759 of NW_026867640.1, forward strand.
TTTAATACCTTTACCCACTTTTCAAAATTACTTTGTTTGATCCTTTCAAACTCAATGCGCATTTAACCAGGGACCCTTTTTTTAGATTCTGTAATGCTGTCTGTCAGCTTCTGGCACAAGTTTATATGCACTTTCAGTTGGCTTTCTTCACCTCCTCATACTGGCCAGATACCTCATCCGATAGGGATGCAAATACCTATCAGCTTTGATTGGATCAACTAAATCCGCATGGCCACTGGTGTCTGCATTTGCTTAGCCACTTCTCAAACGAAATTCAAAAGGCTTCCCCATCTTTCTCATCAAATTTAGAGAATGCCTGGATGCATTTAAACAGATCCCCATTAGGCCATTTTTTACAATAGGGTTGCTCAACCTCACTATCCTCCTCATCCAGCCGACCGTCTATCTTCATCTCCGCCCTTCTGTCAACTTTCCTCTCTAATTGCTAACTTTTTAAGTTGAAACTCTCTGCTTTTCTTCTGTCCTTTTCTCTCGTTTTCTTCATTTCCCTTTCTTTTATTTCTAAAGTCTGAGTGAAGATTTGTAGCTCGGGTGTCCGTTGTTGTGGTTCTGTTCGCCGAGCTGGAGGTTTTGGTGCAAACGTTTCGTCCCCTGGCTAGGGGACATCATCAGTGCCGTTGGAGCCTCTGTGAAGCGCTGCTTTGATGTTTCTTCCGGTATTTATAGTGGATTGTTCTTGCCGCTTCCGGGTGACAGTTTCAGCTGCAGTGATTTGTATGTGGGGTCCAGGTCGATGTGTCTGTTGATGGATGTTCTTGCCGCTTCCGGGTGTCTGTTTCAGCTGTAGTGGTTTGTATATGGGGTCCAGGTCAATGTGTCTGTTGATGGAGTTGTGGATGAATGCCATGCCTCTAGGAATTCCAATGCTGTTCTCTGTCTGGCTTGTCCTATGATAGTGGTGTTTTCCCAGTCAAATTCATGTTGCTGGTTGTCTGAGATTATGGCTACTAGGGATAACTGGTCGTGTCGTTTTGTGGCTAGCTGATGTTCATGGATGCGGATTGTTAGCTATCTTCCTGTTTGCCCAATTTAGTGTTTTGTGCAGTCCTTGCATGGTGTTTTGTAGTTTGGCCCGTGCTGGGTATTGGGTCCTTTGTTCTAGTGAGTTGTTGTCTGAGCGTGGATGTTGGCTTGTGTGCTGTTATGAGTCCTAAGGATCGCAGTAATCTGGCTGTCAGTTCTGAGACCCTCCTGACGTATGGTAGTGTGGCTAGTCCTTTTGGTTGTGGCATGTCCTCGTTCCGTGGTCTATCTCTTAGGCTAATAATACTGTGGCCCGTTTTAGACGTCCACGACAGGGAATTTCCATCCTTGCTTGCAATCTGTCTCGCCCTGTCAGAGTTTTATATATTTCACTTTGATCACCACTCATTTTCCTAAACGGCATGGAATACAAGCCCAGTCGCCCCAAACTCTGCTCCCACAACAAGCCTGTCATCCCAGAGATCAGTCTGGCCATCCTTCACTGCTCTCCCTCAATGTCAGGTTTGTCCTTTATTGGGTAAGGTGATCAAACCTGCACACAATACTGTACAATGTTCGAGATGGGGTCTTACTGTACAGCTGCAGTAAGATATTCTTACTCCGATACTCAATTCTCCTGAAATGAAGGTGAAAACACCATTTATCTTCCTACCTGCTTTCAGTTCCTGAAATATTGCTTTCAGTGACTGGTGTACAGGGAGATCCAGATTCATTTCAATGTCACAGTTCCCCACTTGCTGGGTCTATATACACTGGACAGCGTGCCAATGCCATTCCCAGTATTGACTTTCGGCTTCAGAACTCATTGCCATATATGTACCGAGACGGATGCGCAGAAATAAACAAAAAATGCAGCTAAAGTTCCTTTATAGAGCAACATTTTTAAACCCCGCCCTTTCCAAATGGGAGCCTGCCGTTTTATTGTTCCCATCAATGTGCACAGCATCTCATCTCTACCGATGGTCTCCATCTGCCACGTATTTTCCCAGTAATTTCACTTGTCTCAGTCACTTTAGAGCTTTTTTACATCTCCCTCACCCACCCACGTTCAGTGCTGTCAGCAGAGTTGGGAATATTGCATTTGAGCCCCTCAACCAAAGATATGATATGTATTGGGAATAACTGGGGCCCAAGCCACGATCCTTTCTATATCCTACTAGCTTTCCATTTTTCAAAAAAAAATATATTGTTTCATTCTTTCTCAGTGGTTAGCGCTGCTGCCTCACAGCACCAGGGCCTCGGCTTTTGTTCTGGTGTTGGGTGACTGGCTGCGTAGAGTTCACATTCTCGCCATGTCTGTGTGGGTTTCCTCCCACAGTCCAAAGATGTGCAGGTTTAATGAATTAACCATTGATAAATCACCAATAGTGCTCAGGGATGTGTAGGTTTGGGCGTTCGTCAGGGTAAATACAGGCTGGTAGGGAAATTGGTCTGGGTGGGTTACTCTTCAGAGGGTCGAAGTGGACTTGCTGGTCCCCAGGGCTTGTATCCACACTGTAGGCATTCTACGAATTCTAAATCACTCAAGCAAGGTCCACCCCTTGCTGCCCACAGTTTAAACCTTGAATCTATTATCCCAGGATGACAACCCGTTATACGAATTATAGGGGTAAGAAACATGGTTTTGGCTGTATTGCCCTCATCTGATGCATTGTCATTCATGCTTTAACAGTATTGATAATTATTGGGTTATGACAATACTTCTTAAATGTTGTCACTTTAGCTCAGAAAAACAGACTAATCAGGGTTCACCTTGCCTGAGAGGGTTCAATATCTCACAGTATTAACGCCGAGTCCTCAGCGTCCCAGGCAATAACATGGGATAAAAAATATCTTAATTGATAGCTTTTATCTGGGCGATCTACTCCCCACAATCTGTGGGGTAGTTGCAATCTGGTTAGCTTGATAAAAAGTCGCTTATGGTGCCAAATAAAACAGATAAACCAGCCATAAAGTCTCTTAAACATCTGTCTGGGAAACATCAAAGGAAGCATTCACAAGGGGTATAGCAAATAAGGAAGGACATTCATTTTAAGAACAGCTTTCCGACCTAGCTAGGATATATTGGATTTGCCTCCCATCTTTGAAGGTCTTGTTTAATTTTGTTAAACAAATCGACATAGTTCACGTTAAATAAATGATCAAAGACGGATTAAATGAATACACCGAAATCGGGTCCTTCCCCACCCTACACCACCCCACGTGACCATTCAAAAGGAAACCAGGATTTGCCCTCAACATCAGGTATTTCCCCAATATCTCCCATAGGCACGGCCTCCAACTTTGTAAAATTAATCTTAAAGCCCGAAAAAGTGACAAGCGAATTAATGCATTGCATCACGTGAGCTACCGAAATTGTGGGATTTGACAAAAACATAAGACCATCTGCATACAACATAATCTTATGTTACTTCTATCCCACTTCTGGGGCAGGTATGTTGGGATAATATTCCTAATTGCGCAGGATGCCACCGAATCTAGGATTGTTGCAGGGATGGGGAAGAGATCAACCCTCGAGTGCAATTTCTGTGGGTTAAAGAAGAAAATAAAATCCCTACTTGTGAGGCAGATTTGCCTCCAGACATCCACCAGCCCTAGTTCTGCACACAAATCCATTAATTGCTTACATTATAACGAGGATGTTGGGGGACCTTTGGATATTCTGTCCACAGTAGGGCCATAAGACAGTCGAAATTTCCTTCTACAATAATGTGCCACGATGCAAGATAACTTAATTTGGGAAAGGCATCTTCCAGGAGCTTGAGAGGGTGCACCGGGTGGCAATAAACAATCAAAATAATGTATTAATTCCCATAATTCAAGGCTTTGAGGATTACGATCCTACCATGGGTGTTTAATATAATCTAGTAATTTAAATGGAATATTCTTCCTATCCATTATGATTTTCCCCCACTCTTAGTATTAAAACATGAGAAATAAACCCGATCAAACCCTCCCTGCTGTAACGTCAAACGTTCCTTGTAATCAAGGTGCATCTCCTGCAACAGGACAACATTCACTCTCTCTTTTGTAAGACGATAAAGTACATTTTTCCTCTTGAATGGCAGATGGCTCCTCTTAATGTTCCAGGTACACCGTTTAAGCACATCATTATCCATAACATACTGGAGCAACATTTGAACTAGAGAGAATTTCATATCGAATTACACATCGCTATGCATTGATGACAAAAGACTCATCGAGCTTAAATCTGTACAAACTAAAACTACTGCAACTAACAAGCTCTCAAAACTTTCCAAAGCTAAAAACATTTTAAAAAATGAAACAAAATCCAAAGTACCAATGACACTTGATAGAGTTTTCTCAACTGCACCCACCCCCCCACCCGCACCCCCCACCACCCCACCCAATGGGAACGCTTACATATCACAAAACTTTATCTTCTGCCCGCTTCCAATATGACATCCAGGGCAATTAATAACAATTATTAGGTGGGACACTTAGTCATCACAACTACATTTGTAACTCGCTCCAGCTTGAGCCACACCCCAGACACAAGAAAAGAAAGAGGAAAGAGAAAAAGTGTAGTAATAGTATGAAGAAGTTAAAAGTGAGTATTCTACCAATCCCCGACTATAATTTAACACTGGTTAATACTAGAAAAATCCAACAAAATTTCTTTAAGAGAGAAACATGATTATCTCAACATCCAGCTGACCTTAAAATGTCCACAAAGTTTTTGCTTTCTCTGGAGAGTCAGACAAGTTCATTGATCCATTCAAAGCAATACGAAGCACCGTTGGGAACCGTAAGGAATACTGAATCCTGAGTTCCATTACTCTTCTCTTGACGTCATCACAACATTTTCTTTTCTGAATCACCGCCACTGAAAAGTCCTGAAAAACCATAATCCTGGAGCTCTCATGAATTAAAGCCATCCGAATATACATTGAGCTTCCATCAGTCTTCCATCAGTTTTGAATTATATTCCTGGATGTTCTGGAGCCGTGTCATTTGTTACTACTGTCTACATTTTCCACAGATCGTACATTCGGGCCAATCCCCGATAATCCTCGACTCCATTGTTATTTATGAACCTTCTGTCTGTGCCTCAAAAATATTCAATATCTTCGCCTTTAATGATTTGTGGGGAAGAGAGTTACAAAGACCCACAACACTGAGAAAACAAAAACAAAACACAAGCTCTGAGTGTGAGATTATTTTTTCTTTGTCTCCTTATCTGAGGAAGGACATAATTATATTGGAAGTAGTTCGGAGATGTTTCACTTCACGTATTCCAGGAATGAGTACCTGATATTACGAAGGCTTTAACAGGTCACTGTTGGAAACACAGGTGATCTTATTGAAACATACAAGACCGAGAGGAGAGTGGATCAAATAGATACCTACTGGGTATAGTCCAAATTTGTTGTCATTTTTAAAGACTATCTTCAGTGTGGAAGCAGCATATCCCATCCGTTAAGTCCACACTGACCCTCCAAACAGCATTCCCCCCAGACCTGCCTGCCCTTCACTATCCATGTAACCCTTCATTTCCCATGACTAACCTACCCGTCCCTGGGCACTATGGGAAATTTAGCATGGCCAATCCACTGTATATCTTTGGACTGTGGGGGGAAATTGGAGCATTGTGAGGAAACCCCACACTGAGCGTCGCCCGAGTTTGGAATTGAACCCAGCTCCATGGTGATGGGATGTAACAGTGCTAATCACAGATCCACCATGCACACGCGTTAGTTCTATTAGTTAATTGTGGCTGACAAAATAAATCTACCTGACTTGTTCCTGCCACTGAACCTGACCCAGTCTGAGACCTTTATCATTAGCCATATCACCAACCTGGTTACATTTAAAATTTGTTGGGAGCAGTGGAGGAGTGGGACTAGAAAAAGAAACAGTGACTCCCTCTAATCTCAGTCAGAGCAGGAATTAGGAGAAATTCACCAAGTCGGATTTCATTCAAGCGGGAATTCTCTTTCCCAGAAGTTTGGGATGGCTGAATCTTTATATTATATTGAGCTTGGTTTCACCTGATTGCCACAGACAGGTGAATCAGGGATAATGGCGCATGGAGAGAGAAGTGTAGTTGGGACCACAATGAGATGAACTTATTTACTGGTAGAGTAGTGTCAAGGGCCGAATGGCCCACTCATATCCCTCAGCCCTGTGTTCTGATGTTCCATTCAGCCCTTCGGACCTGATACGGAGGGAAATATCGAGGCCACTCCGATGGTGAGGTGTAGTTATGGAAATGTACTTGGAAAATCCAGGCTGGGTCAGGAACCGACCCCCACACCCAATCCCTCTTTCCAGGCTTCCCCTCTCTGTAACTTCTGCTCCAGATGTTGGTCATGTTACAGACCCAGATTCGCTGGGAATACAGCCCCATAACCCACCCGGGGTGAACTCAAACAGATCATCTGCTCTCCCTGAGTGCAACATTGTATAACACAGCTTCCAGGAAAAGACCCATTTACTTTCCAAAAGCATAACATGTGAAATTAATAAATAGGAACAAGAGTAGGCCATTCGGCCCATCAAGCTAACCCTGTCATTTAATAACAACATGGCTGATCTACTCCAGGGCTCAACTCCACTTTCTTGCCGACTCCTTGCATCCCTCCACACCTCTCTGGGTCAGGGAATTCCAGCCATTCACTACCTTCGGAGAGAAGACATCACTTGGCATCTCAGATTGAAATCGATACTCCTTATTCAGTACTTATATCCTCAAGTGCGACAATCTGCCCAGGAATTGAAACAACTTCTCAATATCTGCCTTCTCAAGCCCTTTCTGTGTCTTGTATATTTCGGCAGTATCACTCCTCATTCATTTAACCCCCAATGAATAATCACCTCACCATTATAGAGGTTCTCAATAACTCAACCTTTTTATCCCAGGAAGCTGCCTAATGTCCCAACCTAGTTACTTGCTGCATCAGCATGCTGACGTTATGTTTCATACACAGGAACCCTCCAATCCCTTTGTACTGCTCCTTGTTTGGGAGTCCTCTCCGTTAAAAAAAAAGCCTACCTTTTGATTCTCAGTTTCATCCACAAACTCGGATGTATATTACACACAACTCCTTCTTTCAGGCTGTCAGTATAGATTGTCAATAACTGATGCCATCGGATTCATAGCTGTGGTACTCCAGCAGATAAACATATATCATAAAGATCCATTAATCCTGACTCTCCGATTTCTATGTGTTAACCAATCACCATCGCATGTTAATACATCATCCGTCATCCTACGATCTTCTGGCTTGAGTAAGATCTTTTATGTGCGGAAAATTTTTGGAAAGCCTCTCGTCTACCAGATTCCCCCATATCAAATTCGCTTGTTACATTTTCAGGCATCTCCAGAAAAAGATTGCATGATCTTACAGGGCAAAATATAACTTCCCTTTCACGAAACCACACTGACTCTGTATGAAGCTTTCCTCAATGCCCATGCTGGCCAGGTTTTCCAAACTATACTAGCTCCATCTGCTTTCATTTGGCCCATTTGCCTCTAAATGTTTCCCATTCATATGTGTGTCCAAATGAGTTTCAAATGTTGGAGCTGTACATGGATCTACCACTCTTCCTCTGGCAGCTCATTCCATTTCCACACCACCCTCTGTGTAAAAACATTGTCTCTGTGTCCCTTGTAAATGCTCCCCCTTTCAACTTAAGCCTATGCCTTCTATGGTTGAACTCTTCCATCCGGTGGAAAAACCCTTGGATATTCACCTGATCCATACCTCTCATGATTTCATAAACTTCTGGAATGTCAGCCCCACAACCTTCTACACTCCATCTGATACTAACTTCAAGAACATACATTTTAAGTTAAGTACTGCAAATTTGAAACTATATGAAACATGACAGTAAAACAGTACTCAGCCCAAACTTCATACTGTTATTTGTCTTTCTCCATATTAAATACTGATGCAGCATGAAATGCTTACAAGTGACAATAAGAGGTCAAGCACCTGAATTTATTTGTCTAAAGGGGGTGATGATCTCGACAATGAAAAAGTATCTATGGCCAGATCTATATAAGACCATATCTTCAAAATGTCCCCTTCTGGCCTCCCTATGGCCTTGCGTGCTTGTGTCTTGCTTATCTTGCACTCAATAGAGAGAACTCCTTTCCCCCAGTTACACCTTAATTTAAACCCGCTTTACATACTCTTCATTTATCTTTTGTCACACTCTCTTTTCCCTGTCACCCATTCCGCATCTCTGGCACGGGGTTTAAAACCACATTTTCTAATCATTTTCAGTACTGAAGAAGTGTCACACTAGACTTGAAACACTAATTCTGTTTCTCTGTCTCTGCAGATGCTGACAGACCTGCTGTGTTTATCCAGAAATGCATAGGGGCACAGAACAAATTTTCAGTTAAACAAATAACGATCGATACTGGACATAGAGTACCAAAAATTGCTGGAGAAACAGGGAGCTTTGTAGAAGGTTCACTGGACCTGCAAGTTTATATCTGTATTCACTCCAGAAAATGCTGCAACATCTTCAGCAATTTCTTCAGCAATTTCTGTTTTTGAACAATTTACAACGACATATGTTAAAGATGCCCAAACATTCTGTCCAACATGGAGCACCATACTCTGGGAACCGAATGATAACGCATAAGTTCCTTGACTCTGAAACTGCAGAAGGCTGGCATCACTGACACTGCGGAGTTCAGAATCATCGTCAGGGAGAAGAACAGAAGGAAACACATTCACTTCAAATACTGAAGATGGTATTACTGAAAGGAAAAGATTCAGATTAATACCTTAAATTGATTGAGTGAAAGTAACAAATTGGAGGCGTGACAACAAGGAAAGAATTTCAGCAGAATGAGAATATGAAAATGGAAGGGTTGCCGCACCAGAAACCAGAGTAGGTCAGTGAATACAGGGCTGTTGGGGGAATGTGTCTCGGTGTGAACTGGGGGATAGTCAGTGGAATTGAATTGTAGACATTGCAGCTTAAACTGGGTTATCATCTGATGCTGTAGATCACAGCAGCAGCAGAAGCAGAATTGTATTCAATGACAATCTGCAACCTTTCGCTCAGGATAATCTCTCAGTACACTATCACCATCAAGCAGATCTATGGTTCAGTGCCGAGTGTGGGTGAACATGCCAGGGTCAGTACCATGTGTACCTTTACCTGAAGACAACCCATCAAAGCTACCACAATTGACTGGTTACATTCGAAACAGCAGAACTAACATCTGGTACAGAGGCAGAAATGATCCCACGACTAACAAATCTGATCTAAGCTCTGTCATCCTGCCAAATATAAGCATAAATGTCGATGGACCATTAAACAAGTTACTGGAGGAGAGGACTCCATAAATATCCCCATCCTAAATAATGGAACCGTTCTGTACATCAGTGTAAAAATCAATTATGTGGTGTCTGCACTATCCTCAGCCAGACATGTTGAGTCAATGATCCACCTCACCCTGTCATGATGCCCACAGAATCACAACTAATTCGATTCGTTGCGCGTGACATGAAGAAACAGCTGAACACAGTAGATACGACAAAGGCAATGGGCCCTGACCCCATTCCTGCAATAGGACTGAAGAGTTGTGCTACACAACAAGCCGTGTCCCTGGGGAAGCTGTTTCATTCCAGCTCCAACTCTGACATCTCCCTGGCAAAGTGGAAAATTACTCAGCTATGTCCAGTTCCCTAAGAGGGGAATAAATACAATCAGACCAATTATCACCCCATCAGTCCCATCACGACAGTCAAAATTGGTTGGAGTTCTTTTCTTAACAGAGTTGTCAAGCAGCTCAGTGTGGTTTCCAATAGGTCCCCATGCGGAGAAAGTGCTGTTGTGGAATTGTCATTGGATTATTAATACAGACCAGGCTAATGCTTGAGCAGCTGGTGGCAGCTGGTGGAATAATAAAAACAAGTATTAACATATCGAGCTGTAAAAGCTGGTGTCAGTAACAGTGATCTTGTGTCCAATGTTGATTGGAAACATCTATCTCCTTCCCAATATACTTTCAGGAAGTGAGTCTCCCGTGCTTTCCTGGTCTGGCCTAAAAGTGACTCAAGACACACAGACATGTGATAAACTCTTCAATGGTCTCTGAAACAGCCAAGCAAGACACTCAATTGTATCAACTGGTCTGAGCTCTTAAAGGATATACCTGATGAGAACAGCCGGCCCCAACCTTGGTGTCAGAAAAGGGTATGGGAAACATAGTCCTGTTGACCCTGCAGAGACCTCCACCCTAACATCTGATGGTTTGTGACAACATTTACAGAGCTTTCCCACAGACTGCACAGTAACATAGGGAAATGAGTACTTCACACAACACATTGAGCTTTCCCTGTGCTAGTTAATGGCTAAACATCTCCTTCATGCAGTTTTACCCATACAATATTCGTATGCCTTAATATGGTTAAACATTGTGAAATATAAAATGAGAACTGCTGGAGTCCCTTCAGCACAACAATTTTGCTCCTCCATTCAATATACAGGCAGTTCTCAGATAACGCGTGTTGATTAAATATAATTTGGCCGCAATGTGATTCATGAACCTTTATCCATGAAGTGAACTCTCATTCACTGTGACGCGATTCCTTGCCAGGAACCAGCTGAACAGCAAAACCCAGCCTCAGGATCCTCTGTCTGCAAAATGTACAATCAATGTGTTCAGCTAAAACAGGAATACAATCCGCTTTGGAAGCCTTGAAACTGAGCCTGAAACCGGGAATTGTAGTCTACATTTAGAAAGAACTTTATTTCAAACAGTGGGAGAATCTTGAGGAGAACTGAAATTTCCCCATCGGCATCACGTGGTCAGTCAACCACATGCGCTTTCTGGAGAAGAGTGTGGTGAAAGGTACACTGCTGTAGTCAGTGACTGTAGTTTGAAAGTGTTACATTTAGAGGACAGTTTCATGACAATAAGTGATTTAAAGATGTATTTTAGACTGTGCTAGTGTGTGTTAGACTAAAATTAATTTTTGCCTTTACTGATATTTTGGGGGTTCGTCCCTTGCCCTCTTTTTCTCATAGACCCCATTATTAATATTGCGCGATTTTCTACAAAACGGTGTTGCAAAGGAACACAGCTGCTGCGCCATTGGAGAAAAACCTGGACTGATAGCTGATCTATCTTCACACGATACTCCTGCTCTCTCCCTACCCCTCAAATTTCCAGAAATCCTTATTTATATTCAGCGCCTTGATTTCCACAGCCTGATCTGGGAAAGAGTACCCCTGGTTCGCCAGTCTCTGAGTGCAGACATTTATTCTCATCTCAATGCAAAGTGGCCTGTCTGTACCTAACACTGTGGTCCTTTGTTTTAGACGTCCACGCCAGGGAATTACCATCTCTGCTTCCAATCTGTCTTGCCCTGTCAGAGTTTTATATATTTCACTGTGATCACCACTCATTTTCCTAAACGGCATAGAATACAAGCCCAGTCGCCCCAAACTCCGCTCCAACAACAAACCTGTCATCCCAGAGATCAGTCTGGTCATCCTTCACAGCTCTCCCTCAATGTCATGTTTGTCCTTTATTGGGTAAGGAAACCAAAGCTGCGCACAATACAGTACAATGTTCGAGATGCGGTCTCACTAAAGCCCTGTACAGCTGCACTTACTCTTACTCCTGTACTCAATGCCCCTAAAATGAAGGTGAATACACCATTTATCTTCCTACCTGCTTTCTGCTCCTGCAATATTGCATTCAGTGACTGGTGTACAGGGAGATCCAGATTCACTTCAATGTCACAGTTCCCCACTTGCTGGGTCTATATACACTGGTCAGCGTGCCAATGCCATTCCCAGTATTGACTTCTGGTTTTGGAACTCATTGCCCTACATGTACCGAAAGGGCTGCACAGAAATAAACAAAAATGCAGCTTAAGTTCCTTCATAGAGCAACATTTTTCAACCACGCCCTTTTTCAAATGAGAGGCTGCGATTTTATTATTCCAATCAATGTGCACAACATCTCATCTCTCCCATTGGTCTCCACCTGCCACGTATTTTCCCAGTAATTTCACTTGTCTCGGTCACTTTGGAGCTTTTTTACATCCCCCTCACCCACTCACATGCTGTCATCGTTCAGTGCTGTCAGCAGAGTTGGGGATATTGCATTTGAGCCCCTCAACCAAATATATGGTGTGTTTTGGGAATAGCTGGGGCCAAAGCCACGATCCTTGCTATATCCTACTAGTCTTCCATTTAAAAAAAATATTGTTTTATTCCTACTCAGTGTTTCCAGCCAGCTCTCCCATTCTAAAACCATGACCATATATTAGCCTCAATCCCACAGGATTCGAATTCGCACAATAGGCTTGGGGCTTTATCAAAACACTTTCTGAAATTCGACTCGTATTGCATTGAAAGCTTCTCCATAATTTTGCTAAAAGCCACTTTCTCAAATATGACTCCCATTTCCTAAATCTCTGTTGACATTGTCGATGCCCATTAATGTCAGTCCAATACTTTCTTTAGACCGGTTAGTTGCTAATTTCATTATATTCCCTTTTTCTCGCCAGACTAAAGATCCCTAGTATTGCTAAGAAGTTTTCTTTTTTGTTTTGTTTTCCTCTGTGGTGGCAGACCTGAAGCATTTTGTCCATAGTTCTGCTATTTCCCGGTCCTCAATTATCTGGTATCAAACAGTAAGAAAACTGCACATTTCTTTCTCTTAATTTTGCCATTGACATATTTTCAGAAAATATTACAAGTTCTGTCTTAAAAACTTTGTTAAGAGATTCTTCAGAAACCTATCAATTCCTATTTTAAGGTACTCAGTGATTGACCTTCTACAGCCATACAATCACAGCAGCAAAGATGCTTTATCATCAGAAATACAGCACGGTCTAAATGAGGCCCATTTGCCAACACAATACCCATAACCACACTCGCATCAGATGACTGCCTACAATGGGAAGGTTTGCTCAATCTGCGTGTGTGTGTGTGTGTTCATCAGAGACTGAGGGAGAGAGTGTGCACGTGCCCGATTGGCGTGGTTGAATGTGAAACATTGTTTGAGAAGGAACGCACATGGAGGAAACTATTTTAAATACGAACCACTGACAGGCTTTTATTTAATCGACAGAGAGAGAATGAGAGAATTTTCATGGACAGAAGAGATAAAGTGTTTGAAAATGCTAAAATAAAAGCATTGCCATAAAAATAGCAATATATATCCGGGTGCACATGAATGACAGTTGGATGGGAGGTTGGTGTGTGTTCGAATCAGATTTGCTTCAACAGGTTTGAAGTCGGGAGCGTCAGCAGCAGATTATTAACTTCATTAAGGCTGTATTTTATAACTCAAAGTTCAAACAGGCGATGAAATAAGCCAATGAGATACATTGTGGAGTGGTGAGTATTTCAAGTTAGAAATGGACAGGGCATGGTGTCAGGAATCAGCTCATGGTCAAATGGATCTCCCACAGTTTTGACTCGCCTGCTTCAGCCGCAGACATTAGTCAGGGATGGGTTGGAAACACTGGAATGAAGTGGAGTTTGTAACCAGAAGAGTAGGCAGTGACCTACATGCTCTTAATATTTAAATAACAAAGACAAAGATACAGTATCTTGCGGTTATCTGCTGAAACTGAGTAGGTCAACACAGAGACCCATGAGTAACATTGCCAGAGCAGAGGGAGGCAGTAATTGAACACCTTCATTGATATAGTTAGTAGTGGTCTGTAGAGTGAATATCTGGATTCAGAGTTTCAACAGGAACAATAATAGCGGATAGAAGTGTAGACTATATGAAAGAACAGTAACACAGTCATAACTAGTTTATAGAAAAAAATGAACAGTGACACTTACTAGGAACACCAATGACAGCCAGGAAGGGATAATAAAAATATTGAATAATGAGAAGAGCGTAATAGATCTTCGAGGATAATGGCCACCAATAATATGTAGAAAGACACCAAACATAATAGGATAAACTCCTGTCTATTGTTGGAATATTCCAGTCTAATTTTCTCAGATTATGATCCATTGTTGGCACATTCCGGTGTAATGTTCTCAGATTATGATCCATTGTTGGAACATTCCAGTGTAATGTTCTCAGATTCTGATCTCTCCTCCCCCTCTCTCTGGATCTGCTGATCCCTGTCAGTGCTGTCGGTGATGGTCCCGCTTATGTTATGGAATAACACATTGAACGGCGCCCAATTATATTTAAAAGATGGAAACTCTCCACTGGGATAATTAGTATCCATCGAGACTGGCATTAATCACAGTCAATGAACAAATAGGATCAGTTATCCTGTTCCATACATCACTTTTCATATCACGATAAAAGGGAACATTTACTGGTTTTGGATAGAATGGATGAGGGTTGCTGAGAGATGGACCATAAATCTTACAATTTTTATTGATTTTTCCTTGCGTACGAGATTATTAACAGAACACTGCATGGGTCTATATGTGTTCCACTCTGTTTATGAAAGAAAACAGTTATAAAATAACAGATGGGCTACATTAAAAAAAAACGTCGGATGGGTAAGTTTCTAGATGCCTGAACGTACAGTATGATACTTACTGACCAGCGTGAGGCTATGCCACGTTTTAATGCCCTGTTTTCAAATCCTTTCATAACTTGAGACAGAGCACTGAGACTGCTGCTCAGCAACAGGCCGAAGCAATTCTGTCCCTATGGACCTCTTACAGAGAGATAAGAGAAGGCCATTCAGCCAAGATTAGCCTGTTGCTACTTGAAAAGGTGGAACTCTGGAATATTAGCACACTTTGCCAAAAAATCATTCAAAATAAAAGGATTTGTCGCTGCAGCTGTATGAGGTGTCACTGAGAGGGCACCTGGAGTTCATTGTTTCTGTAACTGAGAAGGGATGGATCTCCATCAGATACAGTTTATTGGTTTCTCGTAATCCAGGGGTTGATGTGTCATTTCATGTCTTGTGGCTATTATACAGGGACAGGAGGATCCCATGCAGTCTCTCGAGCCTGTTACAGAGGAGCAGGAAGTGTTTATTTAACATTTCAAGTCTGTTACGCATAAATATTACGTTTAAACTAGTTATGGAATAGGAAAGACCTGATGTAAACAATAAGGTTCTAACTTTGAACAAGGATAATTTTGAAAGTGTTAGTTGAGCCCTGTGAAAGGCTAATAGGAATACTCGATTTGCAGGTAAAGTGATGGTTGGTAAATGCAAGGCCATCAAAACTTGGTTTCAGAGAGTCCAGAGCCAACGTGTTCCCATTAGTGAGATGGGCAAGGCTGGTGAGTGCAGAGAGTGCTGGATGGGTAGACATATTGATGCGCTGATCAAGGTAAGAAAGGAGGCATATGTCAGGTAAACAGAACTGAAATCAAGTGGATGCCCAGAGGATAAGGGCAGTAAGTGTATAGTCAATGGGGAAATCGGGCTAGAAAAATGTGAATACGAGTTGGCTTTAGAAATAAGGTTAACGAGGTATTGAAGAAATTCTACAAATCCTTTCATGGCAAAAGATTAACTAGGGAGGAATAGGCTACCTTAAAGATCAGTAAGGCTACCTATGTGTGGAACCACAAGAGATGGGAGGGATATGAAACGAGTATTTCTCCCGAGTATTTAATGTGGAGGGAGTTACAAGAGCGAGAGAATGAGGAAATGTTTGGTGATATCTTGAAAAGCTTCTATATTACAAGGATGTGTTGGACATTTTAAAACACATAAAGGTGAACAAATCCTTGGGACCTGATCAGTTGTATCTCAGACATTTGTGGGAAGCTGGGAAAGAGGTTTCTCAGCATTTTGCTGATATATTTATAGAACATAGAACATAGAAGGATACAGCGCAGTACAGGCCCTTCGGCCCTCGATGTTGCGCCGACCGAGTCCTACCTAACCTATACTAGCCCAATAACTTCCAAATGCCTATCCAATGCCCGCTTAAATGAACATAAAGAAGGAGAGTTCACCACTGATACGGGCAGGGCATTCCATGAACTCACAACCCGCTGTGTGAAGAATCTACCCCTAACATCTGTCCTATACCTACCACCCCTTAATTTAAAGCTATGTCCCCTAGTAACACCTGACTCCATTAGCGGTAAAAGGTTCTTAGTATCTACCCTATCTAAACCCCTAATCATCTTATACACTTCTATCAGATCTCCCCTAAACCTTCTCTTCTCCAATGAGAACAGCCCCAAGTGCCTCAGCCTTTCCTCATACGATCTTCCTACCATTCCAGGCAACATCCTGGTAAACCTCCTCTGCACTCGTTCTAAAGCTTCCACATCCTTCCTATAGTATGGCGACCAAAACTGCACACAATACTCCAGATGAGGCCTCACCAGAGTCTTATACAACTGCAACATGACCTCAGGACTCCGGAACTCAATTCCTCTGCCAATAAAGACCAGTACACCATATGCCTTCCTCACAGCACTATTTACCTGGGTGGCAACTTTCAGAGATCTGTGTACATAGACACCAAGATCCCTCTGCTCATCCACACTACCAAGTAGCCTACCATTAGCCCAGTAATCCATCATCTTGTTATTCCTACCAAAGTGAACGACTTCGCACTTAGCTACATTGAATTCCATTTGCCACATTTCCGCCCAGCTCTGCAACTTATCTATATCCCGCTGTAACCTACCACTTCCTTCCTCACTATCCACAACTCCACCGACTTTTGTGTCATCCGCAAACTTGCTTACCCAGCTTTCAAGTCCTTCCTCTCGATCATTTATAAAGATAACAAAAAGCAATGGTCCCAAAACAGATCCTTGTGGTACACCGCTAGTAACTGCGCTCCAAGATGAACATAATCCATCAACTACTACCCTCTGTCTCCTTCCAGCCAGCCAATTCCTAATCCAAACCTCTAATGTATCCTCAATGCCATACCTCCGAAGTTTTAGCATTAGCCTACCATGGGGAACCTTATCGAACGCCTTACTAAAATCCATATACACAACATCTACTGCTTTACCCTCATCCACTTCCTTAGTCACCTTCTCAAAGAACTCAATAAGGTTTGTGAGGCACGACCTGCCCTTCACAAAACCATGCTGGCTATCCCTGATCACGTTATTCCTACCCAGATGTTCATAAATCTTATCCCTTACCATTCTCTCTAAGACTTTGCCCACCACTGAAGTCAGACTCACTGGCCTATAGTTACTAGGGCTATCCCTACTCCCTTTCTTGAACAATGGGACCACATTCGCTATCCTCCAGTCCTCTGGTACTATTCCCGTTGACAATGACGACATAAAAATCCAGGCCAATGGCTCTGCTATCTCCTCCCTAGCTTCCCATAGGATCCTGGGGTAAATGCCATCAGGCCCAGGAGACTTATCTATATTCATCCTTTCCAATATTCCCAAAACCTCTTCCCTGCATATTTCCAGGGCATCCATTCTAATTATTTGTGATTCCATATTCACATCAGCAACAGTGTCCTGTTCCTGAGTGAATACTGATGAAAAGTACTGATTTAATGTCTCTCCAATCTCCTCCGCCTCCACACACAACTTCCCACTACTATCCTTGACTGGACCGATACCTACCCTAGTCATCCTTTTATTCTTGACATACCTATAGAAAGCCTTTGGGTTTTCCCTAATCCTACCAGCTAAAGACTTTTCATGTCCCCTTCTCGCTTTTCTTAGCTCCCTCTTTAGCTCCTTCCTGGCTACCTTATAACTCTCAATCGCCCCTACTGAACCTTCACGCCTCATCTTTACATATGCCGCCTTCTTCCCTTTCACAAGGGACTCCAATTCCTTACTAAACCACGGCTGCCTCACAAGGCCCTTTACACCATGCCTGACTGGTACATACCTATCGAGGACCCGCAGTAGCTGCTCCTTGAACAATCCCCACATCTCATTAGTGTTCTTCTCTTGAAGCCTGTTTTTCCAATCCACACAACCTAAGTCATGCCTCACTGCATCATAATTTCCCTGCCCCCAGCTCTAGCTCTTGCCCTGCGGCGCACGATTATCCCTCTCCATCACTAAAGTAAAAGTCACCGAGTTGTGGTCACTGTCCCCGAAGTGCTCACCTACCTCCAAGTCTAACACCTGGCCTGGTTCATTACCTAGAACCAAATCCAATATAGCCTCCCCTCTTGTTGGCCTGTCGACATATTGTGTCAGGAAACCCTCCTGCACACATCGTACAAACACCGACCCATCTAATGAACTCGAGCTATAGCTCTCCCAGTCAATATCTGGGAAGTTAAAGTCCCCCATAACAACCACCCTGCTACCTTCACTCTTTTCCTGAATCATCCTCGCAATATTATCCTCTACTTCTCTAGGACTATTAGGAGGCCTGTAGAAAACACCTAACAGGGTGACCTCACCTTTCCTATTTCTAACCTCAGCCCAAACTACCTCAGATGGCAAGTCCTCTTCCATCGTCCATTCCACTGCTGTGATACTGTCTTTGACAAGTAATGCCACGCCTCCCCCTTTTTTACCCCCATGTCTGATCCTACTAAAACATTTGAACCCTGGAACGTGCAACAGCCATTCTTGTCCCTGTTCTACCCACGTCTCTGTAATGGCCACAACATCGAAGTCCCAGGTACCAACCCACGCTGCAAGTTCACCTACCTTATTCCTTATACTTCTGGCATTGAAGTATACACACTTCAATCCTCCTTTCTGGTTACAGGCACCCTCCTTAGACATCGCTGCATTATTCCTAACCTCCCTACACTCAAGGTCCTGTACCCTAAAGCTACAGTCCTGGTTCCCATGCCCCCGCGGAGTTAGTTTAAACCCTCCCAAAGAGCACTAGCAAACCTCCCCCCAAGGACACTGGTGCCCCTCAGGTTCAGGTGTAGCCCATCCTTTTTATAGAGGTCCCACCTTCCACAGAAAGGACCCCAGTTGTCCAGAAACCGGAATCCCTCCCTCCTGCACCATCCCTGTAGCCACGCATTTAACTGCTCTCTCTCCCTATTCCTTGACTCTCCATCACGTGGCACGGGTAACAAACCAGAGACTACAACTCTGTTTGTTCTAACTCTGAGCTTCCAACCTAGCTCCCTGTAAGCCTGTCTGACATCCTCACCCTTCTTCCTACCTATATCGTTGGTGCCAACGTGGACCACGATCTGGGGCTGCTCCCCCTCCCCCTTAAGGACCCGGAAAACACGATCAGCGACATCACGTACCCTTGCACCTGGGAGGCAACATACCAAACGTGAGTCCCTGTCGCCCCCACAAAACCGTCTGTCTGTACCCCTCACTATCGAGTCCCCAAGAACTATTGCTCTACCTTTCTCCACCCTACCCTTCTGAGCAACGGGGCCAGGCTCCGTGCCAGAGGCCTGAACCTCGTTGCTTGCCCCTGGTAAGTCATCCCCCCTACAAGTATCCAAAACGGTATACTTGTTCTTGAGGGGAATGACCGCAGGGGGTCCCTGCACTGGCTTCCTCCTCCCACTCCCCCTCACTGTCACCCATCTATCTTGAACTTTCGGAGTAACTACTTGCCTAAAGCTCCGATCTATGACCTCCTCTGCCTCCCGAATGATCCGCAGTTCATCCAACTCCAGCTCCAGTTCCCTAACACGGGTTTGGAGGAGCTGGAGATGGGTGCACTTCTTGCAAGTGTACTCAGCAGGGACGCTAATGGCTTCCCTCACCTCATACATGTTGCAAGAGGAACATTGCCCTCTCTGCACTGCCATCCCTCTAAAAGTAAGCTTTCCTTAAAAAAAAAAACAAAAACCAACTAAATCTAAAGAAACAAACAAGGAAAATGCAACACTTACCCGCTAGTCACAATTGGTCTTATTATTAGGTTAGAGGAGGTGGAAGGGTGGGAGGCACTACTCATGGAGTGCCTCGGGTGACTCGCCTACGCCTTTAAATAAGGGGAGAGAAAAAAACCTTACCCAGGTAACCTAGCGCACCTTCCGGGTCTGCTACCGCTTTTTTTTAAAAAGGAAAACTTTAAATTTACAACTATTAAATAAGCGACCAAACTTACCCACCAGCCGTCGCGAAGTCTTCCGAGAGACTGAGACCTAAAACTCGGAGCCCGCCTTTAAATAAGGGGAGAGAAAAAAACCTTACCCAGGTAACCTAGCGCACCTTCCGGGTCTGCTACCGCTTTTTTTTAAAAAGGAAAACTTTAAATTTACAACTATTAAATAAGCGACCAAACTTACCCACCAGCCGTCGCGAAGTCTTCCGAGAGACTGAGACCTAAAACTCGGAGCCCGCCTTTAAATAAGGGGAGAGAAAAAAACCTTACCCAGGTAACCTAGCGCACCTTCCGGGTCTGCTACCGCTTTTTTTTAAAAAGGAAAACTTTAAATTTACAACTATTAAATAAGCGACCAAACTTACCCACCAGCCGTCGCGAAGTCTTCCGAGAGACTGAGACCTAAAACTCGGAGCCCGCCTTTAAATAAGGGGAGAGAAAAAAACCTTACCCAGGTAACCTAGCGCACCTTCCGGGTCTGCTACCGCTTTTTTTTAAAAAGGAAAACTTTAAATTTACAACTATTAAATAAGCGACCAAACTTACCCACCAGCCGTCGCGAAGTCTTCCGAGAGACTGAGACCTAAAACTCGGAGCCCGCCTTTAAATAAGGGGAGAGAAAAAAACCTTACCCAGGTAACCTAGCGCACCTTCCGGGTCTGCTACCGCTTTTTTTTAAAAAGGAAAACTTTAAATTTACAACTATTAAATAAGCGACCAAACTTACCCACCAGCCGTCGCGAAGTCTTCCGAGAGACTGAGACCTAAAACTCGGAGCCCGCCTTTAAATAAGGGGAGAGAAAAAAACCTTACCCAGGTAACCTAGCGCACCTTCCGGGTCTGCTACCGCTTTTTTTTAAAAAGGAAAACTTTAAATTTACAACTATTAAATAAGCGACCAAACTTACCCACCAGCCGTCGCGAAGTCTTCCGAGAGACTGAGACCTAAAACTCGGAGCCCGCCTTTAAATAAGGGGAGAGAAAAAAACCTTACCCAGGTAACCTAGCGCACCTTCCGGGTCTGCTACCGCTTTTTTTTAAAAAAATTTAAATTTACAACTATTAAATAAGCGACCAAACTTACCCACCAGCCGTCGCGAAGTCTTCCGAGAGACTGAGGCCTAAAACTCGGAGCCCGCCTTTAAATAAGGGGAGAGAAAAAAACCTTACCCAGGTAACCTAGCGCACCTTCCGGGTCTGCTACCGCTTTTTTTTTAAAAAGGAAAACTTTAAATTTACAACTATTAAATAAGCGACCAAACTTACCCACCAGCCGTCGCGAAGTCTTCCGAGAGACTGAGGCCTAAAACTCGGAGCCCGCCTTTAAATAAGGGGAGAGAAAAAAACCTTACCCAGGTAACCTAGCGCACCTTCCGGGTCTGCTACCGCTTTTTTTTAAAAGGAAAACTTTAAATTTACAACTATTAAATAAGCGACCAAACTTACCCACCAGCCGTCGCGAAGTCTTCCGAGAGTATCATTGATTTCCACAGGGGAGGTGCCAAAATACTGGAGGGCTGCTAATGTAGTGTCATCATTTAAGAAAGGAAGGAAAAACCATGTAAATATAGACTGGTAAGCCTGACGTCAATTGTGACTAAATTGTTAGAGGGGGTTTTGAGAGAAAGGATGTATACGCATTAGGAACGACAAGGACTGAAGAGGGCTTTGTACATTGGAGATCACGTCTCACTGACTCGGTGGAATTTTTTGAGGAAGTGATGAAGACGATTGATAAAGACAGGCCAGTGGATGTTGTCTTTATGGAATTCAGTAGGAAAACCAACATGTTCTGTAGACTGGTTAGCAAGGTCAGACTGCCTGGGATCCAGGGAGAGTTCGCCATTTAGATCCAACATCTTCTGGAATATCGGAGACAGGGCGTGACACTGGATATTTGTTCAATGACCTTGGAGACCTGTGACCAGTGCCGTGCCGCGAAGATCAACAGTGGGTCCACTGCCTTTTGTCACTAATACAAATCATTTGCATTTGAGTATATGAAGTATGGTCAGTAAGCTTGCAGATAATACCAAATTTGGTGGTGTAGTCGACTGTGAATAATGATATCTCCGAACAAGGGGAAAGTTGATTAGGTGAGCCGAGGGGTGGTGGATGGAGTTAAATTTACATAAGTATGAGGTGTTGCATTTTGGCAAGACAAATTAGGGCAAGATATGTAGGTAGGGTTCTGTCGAAAGTTGCCACTCAAAGAGAACTCAATTTAAATTATCGAATACCTACAGTGAGGAAACAGCCTATTCGGCCCATCTAGGCCACACCGACCCTCTAAACAGTATCCTACTGGAGAAACCCCTACTCTGTCCGTCTGAGCCTGCATTTCCCATGGCTAATCCACCTCACCTACACATCCCTGGGCACTTGTGGCAATTTAGCATGGCCAATCTACACTTGCCTGGATATCTTTGTACTGTGGCAGAAAACATAGCACCCGGAAGAAACGCACGCAGACACGGGGAGAATGTGCAAACTCCACACAGGCAGTCATTCAAGGATGGAGTGAAACCCAGAACGCTGTGCTCTGAGGTAGTAATGCTAGTCACTGAGCTACTGTGTCACCTTGTGGTGCAGGTTCTCAGTTCCTTGAAAGTGCCGTCACAGGTAGACAGCGCAGTGAAGAAGACACTTGGTGATCTTCCCTTTATTGGTGAGTGCTTTGAGTTTATGTGTTTGCAAGTCATGTTGCCCCTGTCCAGGACATGGGTTTGGCCACTTTTGTAATGTTGCCTTTTTTTTCTGGTCTCCCTGCTGTCGGAAAGATGTTGTCAAACTTGAAAGGGTGCAGAAGATTTTTAAGAATTTTGCAGATGTTGGAGGGTTTGAGCTACAGGGAGAGTTTGAATAGGCTGGGGCTATTTTCAAGTGTTAAGGCTGAGGGGTGACCTTAAAGAGGTTTATAAAATCATGAGCGGCATAGATAAGGTAAACAGACAATGTCTTTAGCCCAGGATAGGCGAGTCCAAAATTACAAGTCGAAGGTTTAAGGTGAGAACGGAAAGATTTATAAAGGTAAATGAGGCACAACACTTTCAAAGAGAGACTGCTGTGTTTATGGAATGAGCACCCAAAGGAGGTGGTGCAGGCAGGCACAGTTACACCATTTAAAAGACATTTGAATGGGTACATGCATGGGAAGGGTTTAGAGGGATATGAGCCAAGTGCTGACAAGGGGGACGAGATTAATTTACGATATCTGGTCAGAATGGACAACTGAATCGAAGGGTCTTTTTCCTTGCTGTACATCACTGAGACTCTGTTGCCTCTTGACTGTGTAACACAGGAACAGGAAGAGGCTATTCAGCTTCTGAATTCTGACAGTCAGCTTGTTTGCACAATTACTGACAAAAATACATCATTCAGATTTTGATGGTGTTGTACAGAAACAGGAGAAAGACTTTTAGTCAAGAGAAGCTGTAAGGAATGTGAAGTGGCTATTCAGTCCCTCAACTCCATTCCACAGGAGCAGCAGGTGAGCACAGAGAGATTGGAGCCTGTTAGTCAGCAGCAAGAGGAGGACATCTATTTTCACAAACTTTGGATTAGGAGGGATCACTCAATTGCTCGAGACTGGGACACAGGAACAGGAGGGAGTCACTCAACTGCTCGATACTGGGACACAGTAACAGGAGGCAGTCACTCAACTGCTCGAGTCTGGGAAACAGGAACAGGAGGGAGTCATTCTACAGCTCGAGACTGGGACACAGGAACAGGAGGCAGTCATTCAACTGCTCGACACTGGGACACAGTAACAGGAGGCAGTCACTCAACTGCTCGAGATTGGGACACAGGAACAGGAGGCAGTCATTCAACTGCTCGAGACTGGGACACAGGAACAGGAGGGAGTCACTCAACTGCTCGAGATTGGGACACAGGAACAAGAGGCAGTCACTCAACTGCTAAAGACTGGGACACAGGAACAGGAGGCAGTCACTCAATTGCTCAAGACTGGGACACAGGAACAGAAGGGAATCACTCAACTGTTTGAGACTGGACACAGGAACAGGAGACAGTCACTCAACTGCTCGATACTGGGACACAAGAACAGGAGGCAGTCACTCAACTGCTCGAGTCTGGGACACAGGAACAGGAGGGAGTCATTCTACAGCTCGAGTCTGGGACACAGGAACAGGAGGCAGTCATTCAACTGCTCGACACTGGGACACAGGACCAGGAGGGAGTCACTCAACTGCTCGATACTGGGACACAAGAAAAGGAGGCAGTCATTCAACTGCTCGACACTGGGACACAGGAACAGGAGGCAGTCACTCAACTTCTCGATATTGGGACACAAGAACAGGAGGGAGTCACTCAACTGCTCGAGATTGGGACACAGGAACAGGAGGCAGTCACTCAACTGCTCGATACTGGGACACAGGAACAGGAGGGAGTCACTCAACTGCTCGAGATTGGGACACAGGAACAGGAGGCAGTCACTCAACTGCTAAAGACTGGGACACAGGAACAGGAGGGAGTCACTCAATTGCTCAAGACTGGGACACAGGAACAGAAGGGAATCACTCAACTGTTTGAGACTGGACACAGGAACAGGAGACAGTCACTCAACTGCTCGAGACTGCGACAGAGGAACAGGAGGGGGTCACTCAACTGCTCAAGACTGGGACACAGGAACAGGACGCAATCACTGAACTGCTCGAGACTGGGACACAGGAACAGGAGGGAGTCACTCAACTGCTCGAGACTGGGACACAGGACCAGGAGGCAGTCACTCAACTGCTCGAGACTGGGACACAGGAACAGGAGGCAGTCACTCAACTTCTCGATACTGGGACACAAGAACAGGAGGCAGTCACTCAACTGCTCGGGATTGGGACACAGGAACAGGAGGGAGTCACTCAACTGCTAAAGACTGGTACACAGGAACAGGAAGCAGTCACAGGAGCTGTGCAGACAGCACTGGTTCATTCATATATAACCCCAGACTGTTGCATTGTTCGGTAACACTGTTAGATTCCTGCCCAGTGTGGGGAAACTTGCAGCCAATGCTGGCAGTGACAGGATTTGCAGCTCCCATCCATTTACAGCTTTATATCTCCAATGCATCTTGACACGGGGTTGTGAGTGCGAAAATCACTGGGAGTGAGAGATGTAAATTGAAACAGTTTCAATACCAATAGTTCCGACTCAGGTGCATACTACTCCAGTATTTAAAGATGAAATAACTGAGATAATGTCCAGTGAGGTTTTGTGGATGGTGCAAAGAAGTAAGAGGGGGATGGTGATGTTATAGTGGTTGCACGATAAGCCTCCAAATAAGCAATGGGAAGTAGAGAAACAAATATGCAGGGAGACTGAGGAGACTTGCAGGAGCAATGGGTTTGTCACAATAGGTGTTTTAATTATACTAACATAGACTGGGACTTCCAGAGGTTTAAGGACTAAGATGGAAAGAAATTAGTTAAGTGTGGTCAGGAAAGTTTCCACAAGCAGCATATAGAGGGTCCTACTCGGGAGGGGACAAACTCGACCTACGGTTGGCACATAGGGCAGGATAGGTGACGGAGGTAAAGTGGGGAACATTTACCACTTAAAATAGTTATGGGAGGGATAAGTTTTAAATTGGGGCGAGGTGAATTTTACTGGAAGTAGACAGGGACTTGCAAACGTTGATTGGCGAAGCTTGTTTCCAGGCAAAAGGATCTCTGGTAAGCGGGAAGCCTTTAAAAGTGAGATAGCTTGAGTTCAAGGTCTATATATTCCTGAGTATGAAGGGAAAGTGAGGCAGGAAGAGAGAACCCTGGATAACAAGGAATAATCAGGCTCTGGCCAGCAAAAAGGAGGGCTCAGTTTCAGGTAGCTGGAATCAGTGGAATCTCTGGAGAGACACAAGGGATACAGGAGTTTACTGAAGAAGGAAATCAGGAGGGCGAAAAGGGTGAACACATAGCCTTGGCTGAGAAAATTAGGGTGAATCCAAAGATGTGCTTTCAGTATAGTAAAGAAAAAGAACGACTAGAGAGAAAATAGGACGTCTTAAAATCCAAAGTGGGCATTCATGTGTAAAACCACAACAGATGGGCGAAGTCCTCAATTTCCCCTCTGTGTTTACCACGAAGAAAGACATGAAGATCTTTGACCTTTGGGGTGAGGGTGGGGGGTTAGTTGTCATATCTTGGTACCGTTAATATCACAGTAGAGGTGTTGTTGGACATATTAGAATGCATAAAGTCAGATAAATCTCTTTGTCCTGACCAGACATATCCAAGAACACTGCAAGAGGCGAGAGAAGACAGGTCAGGGGCTAGGGTCCCGGAAGATTTGGCAGGAGCAAATGTTGTGCCCTTATTCAAGAAGTGCTGCATAGAAAAACGTGGGAAGTATGCACCAGTGAGCTTCACATCTGTTTTCGGTAAACCACTTGAGAAGGTTCTGAGAGATAAGATGTGCATGCATTTGGAAAGGCAGAGATTGGCTTGGAACAGTCAGCATGGCTTTGTGCATGGCGGATCATGCCGTATAAATTTTGTTTGAGTTTTTTGAGGAAGTGACCAGAAAGGTTGACGAGGGCAGGGTGGTGGACATAGTCTATATGGATTTCAGTAAGGCCTTTGATAAGGTTCCACATGGTAGGCCGCTCGAGAAGGTTAGATTGCATGAACTTCAAGTTGAACTGGCAAATTGGAGACACAGTTGGCTTGACGTTATGAAGCAAATGGCTCTGGTGGAGGTATGCTTGTCGGACTGGAGACCTGTAACTAGTGGAGTGCCTCAGGGGGCGGTGCTGGGCCCATTGCTGTTTGTTATCTATATCAATGATCTGGACGATGGTGCACAACGCAAAGTTAGTAAGTTTGCAGATGACACTAAAATAGGAGTGATCCAATGAGGAACATTAACAGAAATTGCAGCAATACCTTGATCGGAAGCAGAAGTGGGCTGAGAAATAGCATATGGAGTGTAACATAGATAAGGGTGACGTCATGCATTTTGGAAAGTCAAATCCAGGTAGGAGTTGAATGATGAATGAGAGGGCCTTAAGGAGTGTAGTGGAATATAGGGCATTAGAGATCAGGTGCACGGTTGTCTGAAATTTGAATCACAGATACACAGGTCAGTGAAGAAGGCTGTTGGCACACTGGCCTACATCAGGGCATTGAGTATAGAAGTTGGGACGTTATGTTGCAATTATACAGGATATTGGTAAGGCTGAAATTGGAGTATGGTGTTCAGTTTTGTTCACCTTGCTCTAGAAATAATATTATTGAACAAGGAAGAGCGTAGAAGAAATTTCAGAAATGTTTCCTGGGCTAAAGAGTTTAAGTTATAGGGAGATATTGGACAGTTAGAACTTATTTCTTAACAGCCGAGGAAACTGAAGGGGGTTCTTATAGAAGTGTATATAGTTCGTGAGAACATTTGTAGCTCGGGTGTTCGTTGTTGTGGTTCTGTTCACCGAGCTGGGAATTTGTGTTACAGATGTTTCAGTGGACAGCTGGAACTGACAACTGGGAGCGGCAGATACAAACTACTATAAATGCTGGAGGAAACATCACAGAAGTGCTTCACATGAGGCTTCCAATCACTGAGGATGTCACCTAGATACGGTCTCTCTAATGAGAGTTATTTGGGACTCTATTCTATCAATGTTACTACTTTATTTTTTTAAAAATGTAATTCTATTGAAAAGAGATTTTAAATATTATAATAACCCAATAACAACACAACTCAAATAACCCAATAACAACACAACTCAAATAACTCAAAATTAAACGCACGTACATGTACATACAAAACAAGTTAAAAACACTAAATGGACAGAAGAAAAACAAACATAAACAATAAATAATGAATAAATAGTACAGCTCAGCAAAACAATACAATAACTCTCGTTCTTACACGCATTTTTATGTTCATAATTCTTCCTTGCTGGATATTAGATTCATTAGACAATATCATCATGGCTATATAAAAGCCCTTCTTAATGTGACAGATAAACCTGCATTGTGGTAATCCAAAATAGGCTGCCATGTCTTATGTAAATCTCGGTGTTTTGATGCACCATACTGGTGAGAAAGTCCAAAGGGATATTCTCCATGAAGAACTTACGACGACCCAACAGACCCGGGGTTTGCAGACATCCCACACAAACAGAACATGTTTCCTAGCACAGAAAGTAAGGATATTTTTTTCCTCATGTGCATCTGTGTAAGGTACCCTGAGCCGGCCCAGGAAAAGAAAAACTAGGTCCATCTCCAATTCAGTCCCCAATATCTACTCTATCACAGCTACCACAGTGCTCCAATATATATGAAGCCGACAGCAGGACAATAAGCAATGAGTAATAGTGCCTGTAGTCATTCTGCATTTACGACATGCTGAAGATAATCCCCCTTCGCATTTTGAGAGACAATCTGGGGTCAGATAGACCCTACGAAGAATTTTCAACTGCATGGAATGGGTCCTATTACAGATCAAAATCCTTTGAGCATTTTCACAAATATCCTCACATGTCTCCGAAGTGTTCTGAACCCCCAACACTCTCTCGCAGACATCACAAAGCTGCACAGTCACGTCTGAGGGGACACACTCCAACTAGTGATAAAGAGTACTGACAGAGAGTATATTCTAAGCAATAAGCACCCACTTCTCTCCATCGGATCTGTAAGAATCTGTTAAAGCTGCATTTTTTAAAAATCAAATCTCTGATCCGGAAAAAAAACAGAAGACATCTTCAGTAGGTTGTCCATACTTACGAGGTATTTGATCAAATGATGTCATTCGTTCTCCCTCAAATAACATGTGGTGACTCAGTATTTAGCACTGCGGCCTCACAGCACCAGGATCCAAAGATGTGCAGGTTAGATGGCTTGGCTATTGATAAATCACCCATAGTGTTCAGGGATATGTAGGTTGGAGCATTAGTCAGGGTAAATATAGGATGGTAGGGGAATGGGTCTGGGTGGGTCGAAGTCGACTTGTTGGGCCCAAGGGCTTGTTTCCACACTGTAGGGATTCTATTAATTCTAAATCACTCAAGCAAGTTACACCCCTGGCTTCCCACAGTTTAAACATGGAATCCATTAGCCCCGGTTGACAACTCGTTATACCAATTGTAGGGGTAAGAAACATGGTTTTGGCTGTATTGCCCTCGATCTGACGCATTGTCATTCATGTTTTAACAGTATGATAATTATTGGGTTATGAGAATACTCCACAATGTCATTTTCTCTAAGAAAAACAGACTAATAAGGGTTCACTTTCTCTGAGAGGGTTCAATATCTAACCACTGTGACGTTGAGTCCTCAGTGGCTCAGACACTAACATGAGATAATAAAGAGCTTAATTGATAGATTTTAATCTGGGAATCTACTCCCCACACTCTGTGGGGTTGTTGCAATTTGTTTAGCTTGATAAAGAGTCGCTTATGATGCCAAATAAAAGAGCTAAACCAGCCATTAAATCTCCTAAATATCTGTCTGGGAAACATCAAAGGAAGCATGCACACGGGATATAGCAAATAAGGAAGGACATTCATTTGAAGAACAGCTATCCGACCTAGCCAGGATGTTGGAAGTGCCTCCCATCTTTGAAGGTCTTGTTTAATTTTGTCAAACAAATGGACATAGTTCACATTAAATAAATGTTCAAAGATGGATGTAATGAATATACCGAAATAGGGAAACCACTCCCGTGACCATTTAAAAGGAAACCAGGATTTGCCTTCAACATCAGGTATTTCCCTGAGACCTCCCATTGGGATGGACACAAACTTTGTAAAATTAATCTTATAGCCCGAAAAGGTGATAAGCGAATTAATGCATTACATCACGTGAGCTGCCGAAACTGCGGGATTTGACAAAAACATAAGACCCTCATCTGCATACAACATAATCTTACGTTATTTCTATCTTACTTCTGGGGCAGGAATGTTGGGATAATATTCACAATTGTGTAGGATGCCACCGAATCTAAGATTGTTGCAGGGATGGGGAAGAGATCAACCCTCGTGTGCCATTTCTGCGGGTTAAAGGAGAAAATAAAATCCCTACTTGTGAGGTATATCTGCCTCCAGACATCTACCATCTCTACTTCTGCAAATAAATCCCCTAATTGCTTACATCATAACGAGGGTGTCGGGGGACATTTGGACACTCTGTCCACCGTGGGTCCATAAGACAGTTGAAATCTCCTTCTACAATTATGTGCCACGATGCAATTTAACTTAATTTGGAAAATGCATCTACCAGGATTTTAAGATTGTGTACCGGCGGCGGGGGTTGGGAGGGGGCGGGGGGGGGGGGGCGCAATAAACATTCAAAATACTGTATTACATCCCATGGTTCAAGGCTTTGGAGATGATGATCCTCCCGTGAGTGTCTAATGCAATCTACTAATTTAAATGGAAGATTCTTCTTCACTAGGATGGCTTCTCCCCTACTCCTTGTATTAAAAGACGAGAAAAAAAAAGCCCGATCAAACCACCCTGCTTTAACGTCAAATGTTCCTTGCCATCAAGGTGCATCTCCTGCAATTGGACAACATTCACCCTCTCTTTTTGAAGACTAGAAAGTACATTTTTCCTCTTGACTGGCAGATGGCTCCCCTTAATGTTCCAGTTACAACATTTAAGCACATCATTATCCATAACTCATTGTAGCAACATTTCAACTCTAGAGTTTCACATCGAATTACGCACCCCTGATGATTAATGAAAAAAAAGACTCATTGAGCCTAAAAATTGTACCAACTAAAACTACTACAACTAAAAAGCTCTCAAAACTTTCCAAAGCTAAAAAAAAAACAAAGAATGAAATAAAATCCAAAATGCCAATCACACTCAATTGGGGAATTTACCGCCTACTGGGGACGCTAGCATATCTCAAAACTTTATCTTGTGCCCGCTACCAATATGGAATCCTGGGCAATTAGCAACAAAAATCGGGTTGAACTGCCCTTCGGTTGGCACTTAGTTATCACATCGAGCTTTGTAACACCCTCCATCTTGAGCTGTACCCCAGACACAAGCAAAGAAAGAGAAAAAGAGTAGTAATACTAATGAAGAAGTTAAAAGTGAGTACTCAACCCAGTCACGGCTATAATTTAATACTGGTTAATACCAGAAAAATCCAACAAAATCTCTTTAGGAGAAGCATGATTATCTAAATATCCAGCTTACATTAAAATGTCCACAAATTTTTTGCTTTCTCTGGAGAGTCAGACGAGTTCGTGGATCCATTGAAATCAATGCAGGGCACCGCTGGGTACCGTAAGGAATACTGGATCCAGAGTTCCCTTACTCTTCTCTTGATCTCATCAAAATATTTTCTTTCCTGAATCACCGCCGCTAAAATGTCCTGAAAGAACGTAATCCTGGAGCTCTCGTGAATTAAACCCATCAGATCTTTCCCGGGTTCTGACAGCTTCCACCAGTCTTTGTTTGTCCCCATAACTATGTAATCACGTAATGACAGGATGAAGGCGTTGGTCTGAGTCTGACTTCCGCGCCGTAACCGATGAACTGTCTCACTCTTCACCCGTCCCTCCTCCGTTTGGAAGTGAAGGAATCACTGCAGCCAGTTCTTGAAAAAACTCACCAGCTGATCACCTTCTGTCTCCTCCAGCAGACCGACGATGTAAATATTCTTCATCCTATTCCTGTTCTCGAGGTTGTCATCTTGTTCAGTTAAGGTGCAGACTGAACGGTTCTTCAATCATGGCTTCAATCATTTCACATAACTTGGTGAACTCAGTGACCAAGGCCTGGTGAGTAACTGGGTCCATTGAACGAACAGAGTGGGTTGCAGCCACAGCCTCAGACATGCTCGATGCTTCTGACGGGTGCACCGCTTGTTGGGACTTACTCGATCCTTTCCCCATGTTTTGTCATTTCCATTTGACCAAACGGGATTAGTAAAGATTCTATCGCTCTTTTAGTGTTGATGTTTAAGTAAACGGCTGGGATGGGGTGGGTTAGAGAACCACTTTGCCCGTGTGTTGATGCAGAGCCCAGCAAAGCAGACCTTCTGGATCTCCGCCATTTTGTATTCTCCCATAACATTTAATCGATATTATCATTTCATTTTGCATTATATTCCTGCAGGTTCTGAAGCCGTGTTATTTGATAGCACTGTCTACATTTCCCCCCACCCTGCACATTGATGCCCATTCCTCGATAACCCTTGATTCTGTTGTTATTTATGAACCTTCCGTCTGTGCCTCAAAAGAAAAATCCAATATCTCTGCCTCCATTGCTCCGTGGGGAAGAGTGTTCCAAAGACGCACAGCACTTTGAGAAAACAATTATAGACATTATGATCTGAGTGTGAGATGAGTTTTTTGTGTCTCCTTATTTGAGAAAAGATATGATTACATTGGAAGCAATTCAGAGATATTTCATTTCACGTATTCCTGGGGTGAACGGCTGGAATTATAAAGGCTTTAAAAGGTTACTCTTGAAATGAGAGAAAAAAAAACATACGAGACCTTGAGGAGAGTGGATCAGGTATATACCCACTGGGTGTTTGTATCGTCCAAATTTATTGTCATTGTTATAGAACCTCTAATGTGTGGAGGCAGGACATTCCGTCCATTAAGTCCACACTGACCAAACAGCAAACAGCATCCCACCTGGACGTGCCCCCCAATCTTATCGATGTAACCCTGCATTTCCCATAGCTAACCCACCTAACCTAGGCATCCCTGGGCACTATGGGCAATCCACTTTAAACTGCACATCTTTGGACTGTGGCAGGAAACTGGAGCACTGGGAGGAAACCCACACAGGCATGGGGAGAATGTTGCACCTCCACATAGAGGGTCGCCCGAGTTTGGAATTGAACCCAGCTCCTTGGTGATATGAGGAAGCAGTGGCACCCACAGATCCACCATATTGCTCCGTTAGTTCTGTTAGTAACTTGTGACTGACTAGAGAAATCTGCCTGACTTGTTCTTATCACTGAACCTGACCCAGTCTGAGACCATTATCATCGGTCATATCACCAACCTGGTTACATTTAAAATTTGTTGTGAGCAGTGGAGGAGTGGGACTAGAAAAGGAAAGAGTGACACCCTCCATCCTCAGTCACAACTGGAGTGAGAAAGAAAATCACAAAGTGGGAATTCATTCAAGTGGGAATTCTCTTTCCCAGAAGTTTGAGATGGCTGAATCTTTGTATTATATCGAGGCTGGCTTCGGCTGATTGTCCATAGACAGGTGAATCAGGGATAATGGAGCATGGAGAGAAAAGTGCAGCTGGGACCACAATGAGATGAGCCACAACTTTATTTACCGGTGGAATAGTGTTAAAGGGCCGAATGGCCCCCTCGTGTCCCTCAGTCCTATGTTCTCATGTTCCACTCAGCCCTTCGGATCTGCTATGCAGCGGCAGATCGAGGCCACTCCGATGGTTAGGTGCAGTTTTGTGAATGTACTTGGAGGCTGGATCAGGAAGTGACACTCACCCCCAATCCCTGTTTCCAGGCTACCCCTCTCCACGACGTCTGCGCCAGATGTGGGCCGTATTACAGACCCAGATTTACTGTGAATATAGCCCCCATACTCCACTCAGGGTTAATTCAAACAAATCCTCTGCTCGCCCGAATGTAGCATTACACAACACAACTTCCGGGATAATAACCAGTTACTTTGCAAAAGCATAACATGTGAAATTAAAAAGTAGCAAAAAGAGTAGGCTATTCGGCCCCTCAAGCTTGCATTGTCATTTAATAAGAACCTGGCTGATCTACTCCAGTGCTCGTCTCCACTTTCTTGCCGACTCCTTGTATCCCTCCACACCTCTCTGGGTTAGAGAATTCCAGACATTTACTACCTTCTGAGAGAAGACATCACTTTGCAACTCAGATTGAAATCGAAGTTTCATATTTGGTATCTATTACCTCGAGTTCGAGACTCCACCCAGGAATGGTCACAACTTCTCAACATCTACCACGTCAACCCCTCTCTGTGTCTTGTACGTTTCAGCAGAACCACTCCTCATTCATATAAACCCCAATGAATAATCGCCTCTCTATTTTAGAGATTCTAAATAACACAACCCTTTCATTCCAGGAACTCGCCTAATGAACCAACCTAGTTACTTGCTGCATCAGCATGCTGAGTTTATGTTTCATACACTGGAAGGCTCCAATCCCTTTGTACTGCTCCTTTTCTGTAAGTCCTCTCCATTAAATAACAACCTGCCTTTTGATTCTCAGTGTCATCCACAAACTCGGATGTATGTTGCACTCAGCTCCCTCCTTCTGTCTATCAGTATAGATTGTAAAGAACTGATGCCATCCGACTCATAGCTGTGGTACTCCAGCAGATACAACTATATCATGAAGATTCATTAATCCTGACTCTCCGACTTCTATGTGCTAACCAATCGTCATCCCATATTAATACATTATCCATCATCCTACGAGCTTCTGTCTTGTGTAAGAACTTTTATTTTGTAATACCTTGTGGAAAAACTCTGGAAAGCCTGGTGTCTACCAGATTCCCTTTATCAAATCCGCTTGTTACATTCTCAGGCCTCTCCAGAAATACTTTGCATAATTTTACAGGTCAAAGTATAATTTAACTTTCATAAAACCACTCGGACCCTGCATGAAGCTTTTCTAAACGTAGATGCTGGCCGAGTTTTCCAAATTAAGCTCGCCCCACATGCTTTCATTTGGCCTTTATGCGTCTAACTCTTTCCCATTCATATGTTTGTCCGAATGAGTTTTAAATGTTGTAGTTGTACTGGCATCTACCACTCTTCCTCTGACAGCTCATTCCAAACGCAACCTGTGTAAAAAAAAAGTTGCCCCTTCGTTCTTTTTAAATCTTTCCTCTTTCACCTTTAACCTATGCCTTCTATGGCTGAACTCCCCCATGCCGTTGGAAAGATCTTGGCTATTCACCCTATCCATATATCTCATGATTTTACCACCCAACCTCCCACACTCCATCTGTTACTAACTTCAAGAACAAGCATTTAAAGATAAGCACTGCAAATTTGAAACAATATTAAACATGACATTTAAACAATACTCAGCCCAAACTTCGCATGGCGATTTGTTTTTTCTCCATATTACAACACTAAGGCAACATGAAATGCTTACTAGTGCCAATAAGACGTCAAGCACCTCGATTCCTTTGTCTAACGGGGCGATGATCTCGACAGTGAAAACGTATCTATGGCCAGATCTATATAATGCCACATAGTCAGCATTCTCCCTCCTGGCCTTCCTACGTCTGGTTGTGTCTTCTTTATCTTGCACTCAATAGAGAGAACCCCTTTCCTCCCATTCACACCTTCATTTAAACACGTTTTACGTCATCCACTCGTTCACCTGTGCTAAAAGCCGGTTTATCTTTGCCACACCCTCTTTTCCCTGTCACCCATCCTCCACATCTGACAAGGGATTAAGAATCCCATTTTCCAATTCTTTTCAGTAGTGAAGAAGTGTCACATTTGGCTTAAAACGCTAACGCTCTTTCTCTGTCTCTGCAGATGCTGACAGACCTGCTGAGTTTCTCCAGAATGGATAGGCACAGAACAAAATTTCAACTAAACAAATAATTATGGATACTGTAAATAAAAATACAAAAATTGCTGGAGAAACTGGGAGCTTTGTAAAGGGTCACTGGACCTGAAAGTTTAACTCTGCATTCACTCCAGAAGATGCTGCAACATTTTCAGTAGTTTCTTCAGCAATTTCTATTTTTGGAAAATTTCCAAAGGAAGAGGTCAAAGATGCTCAAACATCCTGTCCAGCATGGCATTCCATACACTGGGAACTGAACAATAATGCATGACCCTTACTTCCCCATTCAAATCCCCCTGAAATGAAGTGAATGCACCATTTATCTGCCTACCTGCTTTCTACTCCTGCAATATTACTTTCACTGACTGGTGTACAGGGAGATACAGATCGTTTTCAATGTTACAGCTCCTCACTTGCTGGGTCTATATACTCTGGTCAGCGTGCCTATGTCATTCCAATTATTGACTTCCGACTTCAGAACTCATAGCCAGACATGGACTCGGAGGGCTGCGCAGAAATAAAACAAAAATGCAGCTAAAGGTTCTTCATAGATCAACATTTTTCAACCACTCCCTTTGCAAATGATAGGCTTCCATTCTATTGTTCCCATCAAAGTGCACAACATCTCATCTCTCCCATTGCTCTCCATCGACCACGTATTTGCCCAGTCTCTCCTCTTGTCTCAATCACCTTGGAGTTTTTTTTTGCATCCTCCTCATCCACTCGCAAGCTGATATCCTTTAGTACTGTCAGCAGACTTGGAAATATTGCATTTGAGCCCCTCGATCAAAGACATGATGTGTATTGAGAATGTCTGGATGTCAAATCTCGATTCTTGTTATATTCTCTAAGCCTTCCATGAACAAAAAACATGGTTTTATTCTTACTCACTGTTTTCTGCCAGTTCTCCCATTCTAAAATAATGACCATACATTAGCCCCAGCCCCACAGAATTTAAATTTGCACAAAAGGCTAGGGGCTTTATCAAAAATTTTGCTGAGATTCCAATCGTATTGCATTGATATCTTCTCCATAATTTTGCTAAAAACCACTTTCCAAATATAATTCCCATTTCATAAATCTCTGTTGACTTTATGACCATTAATTTCAGTCCAATATTTTTCTCAAAAACTGTTCAGTTGCTAATTTAGTTGCTATTCCCTTTTTCTCACCATCCTTCCTGTAATGT
The DNA here is from genome assembly GCF_020745735.1 of Hemiscyllium ocellatum. Classification (NCBI taxonomy): domain Eukaryota; kingdom Metazoa; phylum Chordata; class Chondrichthyes; order Orectolobiformes; family Hemiscylliidae; genus Hemiscyllium; species Hemiscyllium ocellatum. The sequence continues at coordinate 543,419 of NW_026867640.1, forward strand.
GGCTCCCATAACGAGCTTTCGAAGCGCTGCTTCTTCACCAGGTCGTTGTGCGCTTTGATGAAGTTCCTCGAAAGCTACTGTCGCCGACTAAACCTTTTGGAATATAACCTGGTGTTATGCAATTTTTAGCTTTGTCCACCCCTGTCCAACACCAACACCTCCGAATCAGAATTAATAAGAGACACAGCACTGATCCCTGTGGTACACCATTAGACACGAGCCTCCAATCACACAAACAGCCTTCTTCAACCACCCTCTGTCTCCTACCACTAAAGTTGATTTGGATGCAACTTGGCAAGTCACTAATGAGACCTACCTGTTCCCTGGTTATTTTGTTCTACTGGATACCCTTGGAGAATATCAGGTGATTCACCCTAATCTTGCCTGTCAGTAAGTTTCCATGCCCCTGTGTTAGTCAGTCCCCTCGAAGTGATGAATTTCCACCTTATTGCAGACTTAACTGGCCTGTCCCAGATCCTGCCATTATTTGCTTTCAATGTGGAATAAGCATCGAGGAAAGTGTTCTGTTAATTTCCAAGTTGTCATATGTTTTGTGAATTTTCTCAATTTCACTGAGACCCACCTCTCATTCTTTGAAGCTCAAGAGAACACAGGCCGAGTTTCCTCATCAGGCAATCTCACCATCTGAGGGATTAGTCTGGAGAATGTCCATTGCACTTCCTCTGTGGTCAGTATATTCTTTCTGAGATTCGGTCACCAAAACTGTACACAATACTCCAGATACAGTCCCACCAACACGCTGTGAAACTGCTTCAACATGTCTTTACATCAAACCAAAACTTCAACTTTCCACTTACATATATTCCTCCAAATTCCCTTCACATTCATTGCATTACGAACTCACTGAGATCTTATAGAAACCATTCCGAAAATCCAGTATATACGACTTCTACTGGTTCCCCATTATCTATGCTGTAAGAAACAACTTCAAACAATTCTGAAGTTTATCAAGTATGATTTCTCTATCAGAAATGCATGCTGATTCTCTCCATTATTGCTGTTAATTTCCAGATATCAAAAGTGTCATCCTGTGTAATAGAATTCTATAAGTATCCCTATAGATGTCAAGTTTGTTCGTCTGCAGTTCTTCACACTATGTCTGTTTCCCTTTGTAGCTGTTTGGATCCATTCCATTCATCAATAGTGCTTGGATCGCGTTTATCCACAATAGTTTCCGGTCTCTGCTGAATGTACAGGAAAATAAAACAAAGTCATCGACAGTGCAATTAACACGACTATTGGTGATTTATTTCTGACATTTTGATAGGAAGTACATCTGTTTCGTCAGACCTAGCAATGCTCAATCCAGCTCCATGTTCAAGTACTACCTTGTTACTGATATGAATTGACTCTATGTCTTTAGCTGCAGAAGTCCGATATGATCACTTGGTATTACTGGGGGATTTTCTGGATCTTCCTCCATGAAGACAGATGTAAAGTAACTGGTTCTTTTCATGACCATTTCCCTGTTCTCCACAATGATCTCTCCTCTCCCGATTACAAATTTCCACATTTGACCTTGCTTTTATTTTGTTTCATTTGAAATATAGATCATAGACTGATGCAATCGTTGTGTTCCTTATCAGTGTCATGGCCTTCCTTTCCGGATCGTTAATTTCTGAGAATTCTCAGCTTTCCAGAATATCTGGAATTATTCTAAAGTTACTTCCTATGATTTTTTTAAAAAATTTGTTATGTTAACCATCACTGAGTCACTTTCTCACGCATTCGTGTTTGTACCTGAAATAAATAGACGTATTTTTCAGACTTTGCAATATTTCTAAAAACTCCTGGTCCTGACCAGATACATTCAGGAACAACGCAGGGGGATAGGTGGACAGAAGAAATTGTGGGAGCTCTGCTTGCCTCTTTTTCATCATTGCTGGCCAACGAGTGAGGTCCTAGACACTGGAGGATAGCGTATGCTGAGCCCATATTCAAGAAAGACTACAATGATAAACCTGGGAAATAAAGACCAGTAAACCTAAAATCTAGTGGGTAGGTTACTTTAGAAGAGTCAGAGAGATTGGATAGAGCTGCATTTGGAAATACAGGGTGTGATTCGGAGTAATTTAGAATGGTTCTGGAAAAGCACAGCAGGTCAGGCAGCATCCGAGGAGCAGGAAAATCGATGCTTCGGCAAAAGCCCTTCATCAAATTCAGCACGGCTTTGTGCATGGGAGATCAAGACTTGTAAATGTGTTGGAGTTCTTTGATGAAGTGAACAGCAACGTTGATGAGGTCCGGGTGGTATACTTAGTCTATATGGATTCCAGTAAGGCCTTCAGTAAGGTTCCACATGGTACGCTGCTTTGGAAGGTTAGATCACGTGGAATTGAGCGGGACCTGGAAACTTAGGTACAAATTAGCTTGATGGTAGGAGGCAGAGTGTAATACTGGAAGAATGCTAGTCAGACTGGAGGTCTGTGACAAGTGGAATGCCTCAGGGGTTGGTGCTGGGACCACTGCATATTACGTATAACTATGATTTTGATGAGAATGTACAGACATGGTTTGTAAGTTTGAAGACGACACGAAAACAGGCGGCATCATGGAGAGTGAGGAAGGTTATCATAAATTTCAGAAATTACAGCAGTACTTTGATCAGCTGGGGAAGTCGGCTGAGAATTTGCAAATGGCTTTTAATATTGATCAGTGCAAGTTCTTGCATTTTAGAAAGTCAAATCAAGGTTGGAGTTTCATGGTGAATGGTTGGGACCTAAGGAGTGTAGTGGAACAGAGGGACCTTGGGATTCCACTGGAAGTTGATTCAGAGGTAGACAGTGCAGTGAAGAAAGCTTTTGACACAGTGGCCTTTATCAGTGTATATCACTGAGTATCAAAATTAATGAGTTACGTTGCAGTTATACAGGATGTTGCTGAGGCCATATTGGTAGCATTACTTTCAGTTTTGTTTACTTTGCAATATGAAGGTTGTTATTAAACAGGAAAGAATGCAGAAAAAAATTATAAGGATGTTTCCAAGGAGTCAATGGACTAGGGAGAGGATGGACAAACTAGGACCTTTTACTTTTGTGTCTGTGAGACTGAGGGAGGATCATATTGAAGTCTGTAAGATCATGGCAGGCATGGATAGAGTGAATGTGCCCAGAATTTTTCCCCAGGCTTGGGCAATCACAAACTAGAGAGTATCAGTTAAAGGTCAGAGGAGAACGAATAAAAGGGAACCTGAGGAACAATCTTTTTACACACAGGGGCTGGTACGCATATGGAATGAGCTGCCAGGGGAAGTGATTGAGGTGGTTACATTAACAACCTTTAAAAGGCATTTGGATAAATACACGGATAGGAAAGGATTAGAAGCAAACTGGGCAATGGCAGGGAAATGGGATTAGTGTGGATGGAAATTTTGGTCGGAATACATAGTTTGGGCTGAAGGGCCTGTCTCCGTGCTGTCGGACTCTATGACACTAACAACCATTGTTTGTCTCCCACTGAATGTTGTATTGTACTTTCCCAATTCACTGGAACTATCTTGACCCTTTAGCCTCCAGTCTTCCATGATGTTAAACTAGAAAGTTCAAGCATTCTATATTGTATGCAGACGCCATATAAAATTCACATTATTAATGTTATTATTCCTTAAAAGCTGCTTCAGTACAAGGTTATTAATTCGACGCTGAGATGATCTGAAGAAATGTCCTGTAATACAGGATAAGCATAGATATCCTCCCCGCTCTGTCAGGATAAGAGTTACTGTATACTCTCTGCTCACTCACACTCACCGTATATCTGTTATAGCACCTACCCCCGAACAAGGTTCATGCTCTATTTCCAGATAAGGCTCAGGCACTACCACTCTCACTACTGAATTCAGTAACTTTCTTCTTCACTTTCTCTGTCATCTACGCAATACCCCCCACACTAATAATTCTATTTGGATTCCAAACTGTCGACTGACCCATTTCAGACACCTCACAATTCTCCCCAACTACACCAGCACGAACAAAAGGGTAACCCATTCCCACTCTCCCTCCCACCCTCCCTTTCTCCCATTCCAGGAGGAAGAGTCTGGAGTAGGACAGAAAGGCAAAGCCTGGTGGTGGAGTGCCCGATATCCATTCCCTCACCTCCTCCCCTTACCATGTGGGTAGGACACTGGTACAAGCCAGAGAGGACTTGGACGCCTCGTGTGGAAATTCGGATAGATCCACGTCCCACTGACCGATTAAGGAGCAATGTTCAGTGAAAGACAATTCTCACTTTAAACCCACTGGCAGTTCCAACGACAGTCCTTTCACATCCAAAAAAGACACTGATACCTCACTACACAGAGACACAGACACATTAATAAACAGAAGTATTGGTAAACACCCCAATATACAAACACACACAATATTTACAGGGAGATAGGCATACACACAGGTAGAAACACACAGAGACATATACAGTCACATACAAATAGACACAAACACAGTTAACATAGAACATAGAACAGTACAGCACAGAACAGGCCCTTCAGCCCACGATGTTGTTCCGACCACTGATCCTCATGTATGCTCCCTGAACTTTCTGTGAGCATATGCATATCCAGTCGTCTCTTAAATGTCCCCAATGACCTTTTTTCACAACTGCTACTGGCAACGCATTCCATGCTCTCACAATTCTCTGTGTAAAGAACCCGCCTCTGACATTGCATCGATGCTTTCCTCCAACCAGCTTAAAACTATGACCCCTTGTGTTCGTCATTTCTGCCCTGGGAAATAGTCTCTGGCTATCAACTCTATCTATGCCTCTCATTATCTTGAATACCTCAATTAGGTCCCCTCTCCTCCTCCATTCTCCAATGAAAAAAGTCCGAGATCAGTCAACCTCTCTTCACAAGATAGACCCTCCAGTCCAGGCAACATCCTGGTAAACCTCCTCTGAAACCTGTCAATAGCATCCACATCTTTCCTATAATGGGGCGACCAGAACTGATTAAGAAACACATAGGCTGATACACAGACAGACATACGTAGACACACAAGCACATAGACATACACGTGTATATATGTGTGTGTGTATATATATATATATATATATATATATATAAACACACACACACGCGCGCGCACGCACACACACACACACACACACACAAGCACGGAGGCACATACACACATACTGACGCGCACACACTAGCACACACAGACAGATACACAGAGGAACAGAAACAAGTGTCATTAAGATGCAAATCGATATGCTTCGGATTTGTAAGGGAATCAAGGATTCTAGGGAGAAGGCAGAAGAATGAGATTGAGGTACATATAAGAAATTATTTAACGGAATTTTACACTCGATGGGCCGAATGGCCTCATTCTGCTCCTTGCTTTAATGTTCTTGTTATGTTGTGCTGTCAGGTATTCTCTATCTGAGACAGCAACAGAGGCTGTGTTTGATACATATTTGATTGGAAAGGATCAGCGGGAATGTGGGGCAGGTTTGAAGTCCAGAATGCTTTCTGTTTATTCCTAATTATTGTGTCCTTATGTCTGAAAAGAAGTGGTGATTTGATGTTAGGTTAACACGGTTTAAAATAACGGGTACCACAATGAAATAAGGACGTCCCTTTCACTTTAGTGTTGTGCTACCTGTGGTGTCCTCATCCTCAGGGAGCAGTGAAGACTCGGTTATTGAAGATATTCAAGGCTGAGCTTGACTGATCTTTGCTGGACAGGAGAGTCAATGTTTATTGGGAACAGACAGGCGAAGGACAATCGGATTACTTATGACTTTCTGAATGGTGCAGCCAAAAGGCCAACTGCTGCCCCTACCCCATGCGCTGTGCCATCAATCCACCCTCAAGGCTGTTACAGAGATGTACTGCTGCCCCGACCGCATGTGTTGTTCCCTCAATCCACCCCTCGAAGCTGTTGCAGAGACATACTGCTGCCCCTACCCTATGTGTTTTCACTCAATCCACATCTCGATGCTGTTACAAAGTAGGGGACCACCCCTTTCAATTAAGCAGGATCGTTATAATGAAACGATAGAAGACCATTCTTCTCCTCGAAGGAGTTACACAGGAATAGAGAATGAAGCAACTCAGCTCGTTGAATACATTACACAGCCCACGAGGAGGCCATTCAAACCACCTTAGGTGCTACGCAGGAACAGGGAAGCTGTCGCTAACGGGAAATAGAGAGTAGAGATAAATGTTTATTTTCAGGTTGCAAATTTGTAACTTGTGTATTGCTGTAGAGATCACTGTGGAAGCATCAATCACAAATAATCTGTATCAAAGATTTGGAGGAAGGGTACTGAATGCCGCGAAGCTCAATTAGCGCATCACCAAGATAATCATTCAAGATGTCGTCAAATGGAGGTATTGAGTCTGCTATGTGATACAGACAAGGAAAATTAGTGAGCAAACCTTCAGCAGAAAGAACATAAGGTAAGTTGTCTATTGTGGCAGGAAGGATAAAACAATGGCGAACAATTTAAATGGAGAGAGATTGCAGAACTCTGTCATACAGGCCGTTTCCATGTTCCTGGGACATGAATCATATGAAGTCAGTCTGCAGATGCAGCAAATGATTTGGAAAGTAAGTGGAATGATGCTGTTTCTGGCAAAGGTTATCACGTTTAATGAGGAATGTTTTACTGCATCAGAATGGGGCATTGCTGAGATCACATCGGATACATTGTGTGCAGTTTTGATTGCCTAAACTTAAAAAAAATATATAATTCTTTCAGAGGATTTTCATAGATGTTTCCCTTCACACATTCCTGGAAGGAAGGCCTTTTGTTATGGGCTTATCAGTTTTGATCTGAGATGAGAAATCTTCTTGAACCATACATGACTTGCTGAAAGGTGTTTCAGCTGGATGCATGTTTCCACATGATAAGGAGTTTAAGTCTAGAGAATAATTTTAAGAGTAAGATGCATTGATATCAACACACGTATTATATAGACATCGACTGATATTTACAAATTGCACAGACGCATATAAACATGTCATCAGATGATAAAGCAGGGACTTTTTTTTTCTAATGAAAGGCACTGTGGACAACAACAGGGATGATGCTCCTTCATATCGACCAATATCATCCATTCCAGAGAATGCTCCAGGAGAGCACACATAGCCCAGTTTGATGTTCAGTTGACATTATTGTTCAACACAGAGAGGGAGAAAAATGTTCCCTGCCTGAGAAGCAGAGCTGATTGATCTCTCTCTCTTACTTTGTCCACAGTTAGCAAAACGTGAGACCCGAAAAGCCCTGAGTTATCTTCACCACTTGTGAAGGATTCCTGGTCAGGACTCATTGGAATCTCTTCACTGCTGGAAGCAAAGGTAGTTCCACAAATAAATCCCAAGACCAGCAGCTTGTGTGAGCAGAATAATTTCAAAGGCAGAAGAACATTTTGGACATTCTATCTTTTGCTATTTGTTGTGAGTTCAACTTCCTGCATTTCACATTTTTCTCAAAAGTGACCCAGTCTCAGTCCTATACAATTGGTCATAACACTAAACTGGCTACTTTTAAAATTTGTTGTAACCAGTGGAAGAATGGGACTGGAACAGGACGCAGTGACTCTCCAACATTTGTCGGAACACGAATGAGAAATTCTAATTGGACTTCTCAAGTGGGAATTCCCTTTTCCAAACGTATGTGGTTCCTGGATGATTGCATTTGTTCAAAGTTGTGCTGTATTCAAACATTTGACAGACACGTGCATGTAGGAAAATTGTATGCAGACAGAAAAGTGCTGCTGAAACCATAATCACAGCAACTACGATCTTAGTGTCTTTTGGAACAGTGACAACGCGTCTAATGACCCATTCGTGCTCCTCAGTCCTATATTCCTATGTTCAATTCAGGCCCTCAAACCCCCTGCACTGGTGCTGACGGAGACATCTTGCTCCAAATACCTGGTCCACAGTAACACAGGATCTCATTCATTCCCTTCAGGCTGTCACACATAGTTTGGTGTGGGTTGGAAAATGTTACTTCAAAACCCCGGGTGGGTTCGAAAGACAACTCTGGTCGCTTTACAGAGTGTCTCATCTCTGCAACATTTGTTGGTCATGGTATAGACCCAGATTCACTGTGAATGCAGCCCCCGGACCTCACGAAGTGATGACTCATAAAGTACTTTGCTCTCTCTGATTGGAACATTTAATAACAGAACGTGCAGAAAAATTATGAACATTAACTCTGTAATTACAGAATATGAGAACATAAGGAACAGGATCAGGTAGTTTGGATAATCAAAACATTGTAAACGATCATGGCCGATCTACTGTTCGTATTAACTCATATTTAATGTCCAATTCTTCACACCCCCTCAGCTCTCTGACAGGTCAAAAATCCATCTACCGCCTTTTTGAATACTTTCAGTGATGTAGCTCCCCTGGCTCTCGAGACAAGATAATTCCTGACATTCACTACCTTCTGTGAAAGGAAAACATTCCCCACACAGACACCATCACCTATTGATATGAACAAGAGCGGAACATAGAAGCTCGGCAAAGAGCGAATATCTTTGATATCAAGGCAGTATTTCACTGCAAATGTCATCGGAAACGCCATATCATTTGAGCTTAATGGGAATCATGTGTCCCTTCCCCACTGGCTGGGGCCTTTCAGAGCACAAAGGAAGATGCCTGTGGGTGGAGGCCGAAAATCTTCTCAGTCCCGGGACATCTCTTCAGGAGATCCTCAGGGTAGATTCCTCAGCACAAACCTCTTCAGCCGCTTCATCAAAGTCTTTCCTCATCATAAGACCGGAGGTGGGGATGCTCACTGAGGGTTACACAATGTTCAGAATATTTTGTCTCCCATCAGCTCCTGATGCCGGACAGCATTCAGGCTTGTGCTGTTAAAGTGTCGGTAACATTCATGTAACAGTGCCGTCAGACACAGTTAAAAGAGGAGCTCATTCAACATCTCAAGCTGGTTACATACAGAAATGTGGAAGCCATTCAGCCCATCAAAACTATTGAACAAGGAGAGGGACAGCCCATTCAATATTCCTGCTTGTTCCACAGGAAGAGAAGGGGTCTAGTCAGTACATCGAGCTGTTAAACAGGATCAGGTAGGGTCCAATCAACCCGTTGAACCTGTTCCACGGGACCTGGAGGAAGCCATTCAGCCACACGAGATGGTTACACATGAACAGGAGGGTGTCATTGATGCTCCAATACGACAAACAAATAGAGCAGAGACTGCACTCATGGATGGCTCTACGAGGTTCCTCATGGGTCAATTGCCAGTGGAACGTCTGCTACTTTAACGTGATTTGCTGGCAGTGAGGAGGGAAACCATTTTTTTGTATCAGCTCTCAAAGAGGCATCTTCCATCTCTGAGTAGACAGACCCATGTTCTCCATGGAGGTCAGAAGATGATGGAAATAGTTAACTGCTTTAGAATTAAGGCATTGTGGCTGCTGTCAGGATTTTGGATAATGTGATGTTCTGTGTAGGATCACACACCAAATGCACTATATTCAAAGTCTGACGCTGTCCCTCTCTCTCTCTCTCCCCCCCCCCCCTCTCTCTCTCTATCAATATAGAGAGTGGGGGTTGGGAGAGGAGAATATCCTCAGAGGCTCTTGTAACCCAAGTAAAAACAAGCCATGAATTTTATCACCATATCAATGTCTGTTTAGAACATCATGAGAGACTGTCCATTCCCCTTACGTTTCAATGCAATCATCTTTCATTCTCTCACTGCGCTAAAGATTAATCTTCATTCAGCCCTCATTTAACCACCATCCCAGGGATTAGTCTGGTGAAAAACCTTTGCACTCTCTCTGTGGCAGGGTGATTATTTCTTAGAAAGGAAAGAAAATCTGTCCACAATATCCCAAAGACTGCCTCAACAACACTCTCAGGTTTGGTCACAATAGTTCCTGTTCCTCACTGAGACATCTCCGTTTCTTTCCTGTGGCGTAAAATGCCTTCACTTCTCGCCAGACAGCCACTGACGTGGAATTTAAAAATTCCTTACATCTATACGTGAGCATCAACACAGCCAACACCAGAGGTGCTATGGGAGATGAACATCACACTCAGGGAAAGACTAAGAAAGAATGCACTTGAAATAAGGAATGGTCACCCACCTGAATGGAAATGAGCTGTAGAAATATGGTAAACAGGCAGAGGAAGGGAGTTATCTTTCCTTTTGTTCTTCCCTCATAGGTCAGGCAGCATGTTATGCCTATCGTGAACTGACTGACTAGTTCAGCTGTTCCACAGGACAGTAAAGAGTAAAACACATTGTCGTGGGTTTACAGTCACACAGAGACCTGATCAGGGAAGGTTGACTCATTGCCTTCTCTAAAGGAAATGAGCCAGGCAGATGGGTTGTTTATGCTTAATGATGGTGGCTTCACTTCAATGCCGCCAATTTCCTTCATTTGAACAGATTATCATTCTGTGGCTCTAGATCATGAGTCAATGACTTTACACCATGCATTGTCTTCCCGTCAGACAATTTCTGTGCATAGAACAAGTTAAACGTTTCAAGTGCAATTATTTTGTGATGGACATGTGGTTAGAAGGGGCTTGAAACAGATGAATCCGGATTTAACAGAGGCTCAAATGAAGGATTACTCAGAAGGTGCACTGTGGCTGAGGAGGAGATGGGGGATATCATAATGGTGGTATTGGACAGAATTAGTGAGTGGGGAGGATACGGAGATATCGATCTGTGCAGGGCTAGAAGGATTATGGAGTTTTAGAGTTTCTCCTCGCATATTTGTGAGTCCTTTGAAACTAATAATTTGCTCCTTATAATTTCTAAGGAATGGAATTTTTGATTGGAGCTGAAAACAATGACTTCCACTTTTCCTAATTTTAATAATATCAACAACGGTTCAGTTTAACCTGCTTTAATAGACAGTTAGAATGACTTACCAGGAACACCAACTATAGCGAGGATGGGATAGTAACCAGCTTGAATGACAATCAGTACATCGTGGATCCTCCATACTAATGATGTCGAAGGTTGGTGAAGCCAGTAAAGACTAGTGGATAAAATCATGTCCATTGTTGGATCATTCCAGTCTAATTTATCAGATTCTGATCTCTCCTCCCTGTCTCTCTGGAGCAGCTGATCCCTGTTAGTACTGTCGGCGATGCTCCCACTCATACTATGGGATAACACATTGAACTGAATCCTTAATTAATAAAAGAGGCAAGCCCTCCAGTGACACATTTAGGATCCACGGAGACTGACATTAATCACAGTCACTGAACAAATAGCTGCAGCCAACGCCTTTCAATTCAATACTGTTTTATTACAATTAAAAATAACGATTAACATTTAAACAGTCAGGATTGGATATGCGAGGCTGACTGAGGGAACGAATGTTGAGTCTGGTAGATTAATTGTGTATAACCATTCAGTCTGCATTGGATATGGAAGTAATACCAGAGGTTTATAGGAACACCAACATGCTTCTCTGCTTATAAATGGAAACATAGACCCTGTAACTACTGCTGAGGCATGGAAATATCAGTAAGAGATTGAGAGAACTTTTATAGGCCATGATCTGGATAGAAAATGTACCTAAGACGGCGTGGGGCTTTAACAGGCAGACGGCATTGATATATTAGCAGAGAATTGTACCTAAGAGACAATGGGGACTCCAGATGTTGGAGAATTCAGCGTAGGTGAAGCATGATAGTGGAGAAGGCACAATATGTCAGGCAGCATCCGAGAAGCAAGAGAGTCAACGTTTCAGGCAGGACCCTTTTTCAGACCTGCGAAGGGGCAAAGGGGCTGAGAGATAATTGGGTGGTGGGGGTGAGGCTGGGGGAAAGGTTGGTGATAGGTTAGTGGGCGGCACGGTGGCACAGTGGTTAGCACTGCTGCCTCACAGCGCTTGAGACCCGGGCTCAATTCCCGACTCAGGCGACTGACTGTGTGGAGTTTGCACGTTCTCCCCGTGTCTGCGTGGGTTTCCTCCGGGTGCTCCGGTTTCCTCCCACAGTCCAAAGATGTGCGGGTTAGGTGAATTGGCCATGCTAAATTGCCCGTAGTGTTAGGTAAGGGGTAGATGTAAGGGTTTGGGTGGGTTGCGCTTCGGCGGGTCGGTGTGGACTTGTTGGGCTGAAGGGCCTGTTTCCATACTGTAAGTCTAATCTAATCTAATCAAGGTGGGCGAAGCTCGGAGATGATAGTGATAGGTCAGTGGGAAGTTGGAGCGGATCGGTGGGAAGGAAGATGGACAGGTAGGTTCCCACAAGAGGGCGGATCTGAGTTGGAGGGTTGGATCTGGGATCTGGATCGGCGAGGGGAGATTTGCAAATTAGTGAATTCAATGTTCATGCCGTGTGTTTGTCGGATCCCGAGGCAGACGATGAGGTGTTCCTGGTGACATCCTGGTATATCTCATCTGAACACTCTTCAGCTGAATAATCTCCTTCCAATAACAGAACTGCACACAGTACTGCAGAAGAGACTTCATCAATGTCCTGCACAGTCTCAACATGACTTCTCAATTTCTAACCACAAATGTCTGAGCAATGAAGCAGTCTTAAACAGCTTGTCTATCAGTGCCACAAACTCCTGTGAATTCGATCAGCACCTGTGGGTCCCTCTTTTCTACAACACTACCAACGCACTACTATTAATTGTATAAGCCCCTGCTTTTTATTTTACCAAAATGCAATACCTCGCATTTATCCAAGTTAAACTAGAACTGCCACACCTCAGCCCAGTGAGTGATATTACTGCCCCCTCAACCTCCTGCTTCAGGTTTAAAAGACCCTCCCCTCTCCAGGAAGCCTACAAACACAGGCCTTGAGTTTCCCAAAGATCAAAACCTTGATTTGCTTTGTGCAAGCAGAGGGAGGAGAGGGTAAGGAGAGGCTGGAAAGTAATCCGATGCCTTGTATCACATAATAATTTCAGGAAGAGGGAAGCCACATGTCAGAGGTTGGAAATAGTGGCCAGTGTTTTTGGCCAGAAATTGTGCTCTTTCCTCATCTCTGGTATTCAGTATTGATATCAATTCGAGATCCTTCACATTGCAAGTTTCTTGCCCTAATATTGCAGAGTAACGATAATAGCCATTTAAACTGGAAATCATAGCCAAACAATTAAACAAGTTGCTTGGCATCCTATCATCATCCTATAGTTGAGACTAATACCTTTTATTTGTTTAACAATGAGAACTGTTGCCTGTGTTTTTCAGTAATGTTAATCAGAATGTAATAAATCCATATAGAGCTGAAAACAGACACTTAAAATTCTGGGCATGGTTTATGTCTTGTGTGGTGGATAGCACCCCTGCCCATGGGACAGAGCTCTGGATTCGATTCCCTTCCATGAACTTGTGATAGTGTCACTTGCTCTGGAACAGATGACCTCGATTCTGTTGTGGGGGGGTGTCACAGTATGTTCAAAGAAATCTGATGAACAAACACACAGGAGAATCATGTTGTGGCTTTAGGGGCTATTGTTGAGCGGTGGTAGTGCCCTGACCTCTGAGCGTAAAGGTTCACATCCCACAGAGATATTTCATTATATGTCTGAGCACGTGATTAAAATGATTTTTGAAATGTGACTTGATGGAGTCAATGCAAGGACTGCCCAAAACACTACATAGGACAAACAGGGAGACAGCTAATGATCCGTATCCATGAACACCAACCAACCACGAAATGACATGACCAGCTATCCTTAGTAGCCACACGCGCAGATCACAAGCAACATGAGTTCGACTGGAACAACACTACTATTATAGGACAAGCCAAAGAGAAAACAGCCAGGGAAATCCTAAAGGCATGGCACTCATCCACAGATTCTATCAACAAACACATCGACTTGGACCCAATATACCGGCCACTGCAGCGGACAACTAGGACTGACAACTGGAAGCGGCAGAGACAAAACACTATAAATGTTTGAAGAAACATCACAGAAGGGCTTCACAGGAGGCTCCCAAGCATTGAGGATGTAACCTAGAGAGGGGACGAACCGTCTGCAAAGTAAACTCCCAGCTCGGTGAACAGAACCACAACAGATATGCACAGAAGCACAGACAAACCACCCTGCAACACCACATAGTCTCCTGTCAGTAAACCGGCGTACACAGAAACACACACACACAACCCTACACCACCAAGTTGTTTCCTGCTATTGATCAGATATATACAGAAACACACACACACAATCCGCCTCTACCACTCTGTCTACTGCCGTTAAACAGAAATACATAGCAATAGACACACACAACCCTCTAACAACACGCTGTCTCCTGCAATTCAACTGATATATAAATAAAACACACATGCACACAAACATCCATCGCCACACTGTCTCAAGTCATTAAACAAGGATACACAGAAACACATACACACCAACCTGCAACACTATCTGTCTCTTGTTATTAAACAGTTATTGACAGAAACACAAGCACACAACCTTCCACCACCACCCTGTCTCCTGCCATTAAACAGTTATATGCAGAAAAACACACACAACACTCCATCAGCACGCTGTCTCCTTCAATTAAATAGATATACACAGAAAAATACACGCACAACCCTCCACCAAAACTATGTTTCCTACCATTAATCAAATATACAATGAAACACACAACACAACCCTCCACCACCATGTTGTCTCCCGCTATTAAGCAGATATACACAGAAGCACACACACGCATAAATATACACACACAACCCTCTACAAACACCCTAACTACGGTCAATAAACAGATACACACAGAAAGACACACAAAACTCTAAACCACCTTCCTGTCTCCTGCCACGAAACAAATATAACAGAAACACACACAAAACACTCCATGTCCGCCTTGTGTCCGGTGATTAAACAGAAATACACAGGAACACACGCACACAATCATCCACGACCACACTGTCTCCTGCCCTTAAACAGATATAAACAGATACACATACATACAACCCTCCACGACCACCTGGTCTCCTGCCATTACGTAGAACTACACAGAAACACACACACACACACACACACACACACACACACACACACACACACACACACACACACACACACACACACACACACACACACACTCACACACACAATGGTCCACCGTCACACACTCTCCGGCAATGAAACAGGAATACAAAGAAACACACACACATCTCGACACCATCCCCTGCCTCCTGCCATTAAACTGACATACACAGAAACACACACACACAACCCTTCACCACCACATTGTTTTCTGCCAGTACACAGATATACACATTAACACACACACACAACCCTCCATCGCCGCCCTGCCTCCCACCATTAAACAGGGATATGCAGAAATACATACACACCAACCTGCACCAATACCTGTCTCCTGTTATTAAACGGATGTAGTTAGAAACACAAGCACACGACCTTCCACCACCACCCTGTCTCTTGCCATAAAACAAATACATGCAGAAACACACACACAAAACCCTCCACCACACCCTGTTTCCTGCCATTAATCAGATATACACTGAAACACACAACACAACCCTCCATCGCCACATTGTTTTCTGCCATTAAGCAGATATACACAGAAACACACAAACACAACCCTCCACTAACACCCTGCCACCTGTCAATAACAGATATACACAGAAATGCACTCAAAATTAAACCACCTCTGTCTCCTTTCATTATACAGATATACATAGGAACACGCACACACAAGCCTCCACGATCATGCTGTCTGCTGTCATTACACAGATATACACAGAACCACACACACATACACACACTCTTTCTCTCTCCAGAGATTAAGCAAGTATAAATAGAAACGCGCACACATCTCGACACCATCACTCTGTCACCTGCCATTAAACAGACATACACAGAAACACAGACACAACCCTCCACCACCACATTGTTTTCTGCCATTAAACAGATATACACAGGAACGCACACACCCACATGCACAACCCCTGACACCCAATTTGTTTCCTGTCATTAAGCAGATATACACAGAAACACACATGCACACACACACACACACACAACTCTCACGACCACCCTGTCTCCTGCAATTAAGCAGATACATACAGAAATACACACACATATGCGGATCCCACACACACACAACCCTCCACCATCACGCTGTCACCTTCCATTAAACATATTACACAGAAACACACACACAACCCTCCATCAAAACCTTGTTACCTGCCATTAATCAGATATACACTGAAACACATAACTCAACCCTCCACCATCACGTTGTTTCCTACTATTTAGCAGATATACACAGAAACATACATATACATACACACACACTCTCTCTCTCCAGCGATTAAGCAGGTATAAACAGAAACACACACACATCTCCACACCATGCCCCTGTCTCCTGCCATTAAACTGACATACACAGAAACACACACACACAACCCACATTGTTTTCTGCCAGTAAGCAGATATACACATAAACACACACACAACCCTCCATCGCCGCCCTGCCTCCCACCATTAAACAGGGATATGCAGAAATACATACACACCAACCAGCACCAATACCTGTCTCCTGTTATTAAACAGATATAGACAGAACACAAGCACACGACCTTCCACCACCACCCTGTCTCTTGCATAAAACAAATACATGCAGAAACACACAACACAACCCTCCACCACCACATTGTTTGCTGCCATTAAGCAGATATACACAGAAACACGCAAACACAACCCTCCACTAACACCCTGCCACCTGTCAATAATAGATATACACAGAAACACACACAAAATTAAACCACCTCTGTCTCCTTCCATTATACAGATATACATAGGAACACGCACACACAAGCCTCCACGATCATGCTGTCTGCTGTCATTACACAGATATACACAGAACCACACACACACACCACACACTCTTTCTCTCTCCAGAAATTAAGCAGGTATAAATAGAAACGTACACACATCTCGACACCATCACTCTGTCACCTGCCATTAAACAGACATACACAGAAACACAGACACAACCCTCCACCACCACATTGTTTTCTGCCATTAAACAGATATACACAGGAAGGCACACACCCACATGCACAACTCCTGACACCCAATTTGTTTCCTGTCATTAAGCAGATATACACAGAAACACACACACACAGACACACACACGCAAAACTCTCCACGACCACCCTGTCTCCTGCAATTAAGCAGATACATACAGAAATACACACACAAAATTCCAGCACCACCCTGTCTCCGGCCATTAGACAGTTATACACAGAAATACACACTCACCATTCTCCACCGCCACGCTGTCTCCTGCTATTAAACAGAAATTTACAGCAATATACAGACATCCCTCCACCACCACCCTGTCTCCTGTCATTAAACAAATATAGACAGGAACACAAACACACACAACCCTCCATCCCCACCCTGTCCCCTGTCATTAAACAGATATGCACTGAAACACGTACACACACACACAAAACCCTCCATCACCAACCTGTCTCCTGCAATTAAACATACATACACAGAAACACGCACATATTCCCTCCACCACCACTCTGTCTCCTGCAATTAAACAAATATATGCGGATCCCACACACACACAACCCCCCACCATCACGCTGTCACCTTCCATTAAACAGATATACACAGAAACACACACACACAATCCTCCATCAAAACCTTGTTACCTGCCATTAATCAGATATACACTGAAACACACATCTCAACCCTCCACCATCACGTTGTCTCCTACTATTCAGCAGATATACACAGAAACATACACATACACACACACACTCTCTCTCCAGCGATTAAGCAGTTATAAACAGAAACGCACACACACCTTGACACCATCACCTTGTCCCCTGCCATTAAACAGACATACACAGAAACACACACACACAACCCTCCATCACAACATTGTTTTCTGCCATTATACAGATATACGCAGGAACACACACACACACACACACACACACACACACACACACACACACACACACACACACACACACACACACACACACACACCCCTTGACATCCAATTTGTTTCCCGTCATTAAGCAGATATACACAGAAACACACACACAACCCTCCACGACCACCCTGTCCCCTGCAATTGAACAGAAACATACAGAAATACACACACAAAACTCCAGCACCATCCTGTCTCCGGCAGAAAAACACACTCTCCATCCTCCACCACCACGCTGTCTCCTGCTATTAACCAGAAATTTACGGAGACATGCAGACAACCCTCCACCATCACCCTGTCTCCTGTCATTAAACAGATATACACAGGAACACAAATACACACAATCCTCCAGCACCACCCTACCTCCTACGATTAAACAGATATACACAGAAACACGCACACACCACCCTCCACCAACACCCTGTCCCCGTCATTAAACAGATATGCATTGAAACACACACACATACCCAACCCTCCACTACCACCCTGTCTCCTGTCATTAAACTGATATACACAGAAACAGACCCATACATCGCTCTACCACAACCTTGTCTCCTGTAATTAAACAGATATGCAATGAAACACACACATATCTCTACACCACCACCCTGTCCCCAGCACAGATATACACAGAAATGCACACACACAACCCTCGAGCACCACCCTGTCTCCTGCCATTAAATAGATGTACACAGAAACACACATACAACCTTCCATGAACACCCTGCCTGCTGCCCTTAAACAGATATATACAGAAACGCTCATCCAAACACAACCCTCCACCACCTCCCTGTCTCCTGTCAGTAAGCACATAGACACAGAAACACAGACACTCTACATTCCACCACCACACTGTCCCTTGCCATTAAATACATTTACGCCGAAACACGCACACACCAGCCTCCTCCACCACCATGTCCTGCAATTAAACCGATATATATTCAGAAACATGCACACATATTTCAAGTACCACCCTGTTTCCAGTCATTAAACAGTTATAGACAGAAACACACACACATCCCTACTCCACCACACTATCTCCTGTCATTAAACAGTTATACACAGAAACACGCACACACACTATCCCCACCACCGCCCTGTCTCCATCCCTTAAATAGATGTATACAGAAACACACGCACACAACAATTCACGAACACCCTGTCTCCTGCTATTAAACAGGTACACACAGAAATACGCACATAGCCCTCCATCACCACCCTGCCTCCTGCTATTAAACAGGTACACACAGAAATACACACACAATCCTCCATCACCACTCTCTCCTGCCATTAAACAGATATACACAGGAACACACACACACATACAGAACCCTCCACCAACAGCCTGTTTGCCGCCATTAATCAGATAGACACATAAACACACACACACACCTCCCCAATCACACACTCTCCGGTGATTAAACAGATATAAAGAGAAACACACATATCTCGACGCCAACACCCTGACTCCTGCCATTAAACAGACATACACAGACACACACACGTGCACACACACACCCGCACACAACCTTTCAACAGCAATTTGTTTCCTGTCAATAAGCAATTAAACAGATATTTACAGAAACATATAGACAACCCTCCACCACCACCCGGTCTCTTGTCATGAAACAGATATACACAGAAACACGCACACCTATTCCTCCAACACCATCCTGTCTCCTGTCATTAAACAGAAATGCACTGAAACACACACACATCCCTCCACCATCACCGAGTTTCCTGCTGTTAATCAGATATACACAGGAATACACACTCAAGACGCTACACCACCACCAATCTGTCTCCAGCCCTTAAATAGATATTAACAGAAACACGCACTCACACAACCCTCCAATACCACCCTGTCTCCTGCCATTGAGCAGATATACACAGAAATGCACACACGCTATACCCTCGACCACCACCCTGTCTCCTGCCATTAAACAGATATACACAGAAACACACATACAAACTTCCACGAACATCCTACCTACACACAAACCTCCAACACCACCTTGTTCCCTTGCCATTGAGCAGGTATATGCAGAAATACACACACACAACTTTCGATCACCACCCTTTCTCCTGCCAATATCCAGATATACACAGAAACACACACGCAATCCTCCAACACCACCTTGTTCTCCTGCCATTGAGCAGAGATATACAGAATTACACACACACACAGAAAACCCTCCACCACTACACTGTCTCCAGCCCTTAAACAGGTCTACCAGAAACATACACACACGCACACAAACCTCCACGACCTCCCTGTCTCCTACCCATAAACAGATACACACAACAACACATACACAAATCCCTCCACCACCACCCTGTCACCTGCAATTAAACATATATACACAGAAACGCACACACCATCCTCCTCCACCACCCTGTCTCCTGCAAGTAAACAGATATAGACAGAAACATGCACGCATATCTTCAGCCCCACCCTGTCTCAAGTCATTAATCAGTTATATACGGAAACGCGCAGACAACCCTCCAACACCACCCTGTTCTCCTGCCGTTGAGCAGATATAAACAGAAATACATGCACACAAACCCTCGACCTCTACCCTGTCTACTGCCCTTAAACAGATACACCGAAACACAGACACATACAGAACTCTCCACCACCACTCTGTTTCCTGCATTAATCAGCTATACACAGAAACACACACACAGCCCTCCATGAACACCAGTCTGTCTCCTGTCGTTAAGCAGACATATACAGAAAAACGCACACAACCCTGCACCACCACCCTATCAACTACCATTCAACAGACATGCACAGAGAAAAGAAAACATAAACAGACAACCCTCCACCAACACTGTCTCCTGGCATTAAACAGATATACACAGAAACACACACACCCAACCCTCCACCACCACCACCTGCTCTCGTGCCAATGAGCAGATATACACAGAAATGTACACACAAAACCCTCGACCACCAGCCTGTCTCCTGCCATTAAAAAGATATACACAGAAGCACACACACACAACACTCCACCAAAACCATGTTTCCTGCCATTAATCAGATATATACTGAAACACACAACACAACCCTCCACTACCACGTTGTCTCCCGCTATTAAGCAGATATACACAGAAGCACACGCACACACACAAACAACCCTCCACTAACACCCTGCCTATGGTCAATAAACAGATATAAACAGGAACACACGCAAAACTCTAAACTACCTTTCTGTCTCCTGCCATGAAACAAATATAACAGAAACACACACACAAAACACTCCATGACCACCTTGTCTCCTGTGATTAAACAGATATACACAGAAGCACACACACAATCATCCACGACCACACTGTCTCCTTCCACTAAACAGACATTAACAGAAACACATACATGCAACCCTCCACGACCATCCTGTGTCCTGCCATTACATAGATCTACAAACACTCACTTTCAACAGCAATTTGTTTCCTGTCGTTAAGCAATTAAACAGATATTTACAGAAACATATAGACAACCCTCCAGCACCACCCGGCCTCCTGTCATTAAACAGATATACACCAAAAACACGCGCACCCATTCCTCCAACACCATCCTGTCTCATGCATTTAAACATATATACACACGCATACACAGACACTCCACCCTCTTCCACGACCCTCTCTCCTGCAATTAAACAGATATATATATAGAAACATAAACGCATATCGTCAGCTTCACCCTGTCTCCTGCCATTAAACATACATACACAGAAACACACACGCGCACACACGCACACACAACCGTTGACCACCAATTTGTTTCCTGTCATTAAGCAGATATACACAGAAACACGCACACAACCTCCACAACCATCCCGTCTACATTCATTACACAGTTATATACAGAAACACACACTCACCAACCTCCAAAAGCACCCTGTCTCCTGCAATTAAACGGAGATTTACAGAAACATCCAGGAAATCCTCCACCACACTGTCTCCTGCCATTAAACAGACATGCACAGAAACACACACACACACACACACACACACACAACCCTCCACCACGACCCTGTCCCCTGCCATTAAACAGATATACGTAGAAATACACAAACACACAACTGTTAACCATCAAATTAGTTTTTGCGATTAAACAGATGGACACAGAAACGCACGGACAGACATAAAATCCCTGACCAACATCTTGTTGCCTGCCAATAAGCAGATATACACAAAAACACAAGCACAACCCTCAACCACCACCATGTCTCCTGCCGTGAAACAGATATAATCAGAAACAAACCCATACCGCCCTCCACCACCACCCTGTCTCCTGCAATTAAGCAGGTATACAGAGAAACACGCACATAAACCTCCACCATCAGCCTGTCTCCCGCATTTAAACAGATATACACAGAGACGCGCACACACCAACCTCAACCACCACCCTGTTTCCTGCTAGTAAACAGATATAGACAGAAACACATATACAACCTTCCACGAACACCCTGCCTTCTGACCTTAAACAGATATGCACAGAAACACACATATATACACAACCCTCCACCACCACCCTGTCTTCTGCCAGTCAGCACATAGACACAGAAACAAATACCCTCTACCCTCCAACACCACCCTGTCTCCTGCCATTGAATAGATATACACAGAAACACACACACCACCATGTCTCCTGCCATTAAGCACAAATACACAGAAACACACATACACAACCCTCACCACCAACTTGCCACCTGCCAGTAAACAGTTATACACAGAAACATACACAGCACCGTCCACCACCTCTCTATCTCTAGCCCCTAATTCGGTAGACACAGAAACACATACACACACAACCCACCACAACCAAACTGCCTCCTGACATTAAACAGATAGACACAGAAAACAACGCACACATCCCCAAGGCTGAGGCACTTGGGGCTGTTCTCATTGGAGAAAAGAAGGTTTAGGGGAGATTTGATAGAGGTGTACAAGATGATTAGGGGTTTAGATAGGGTTGACAGTGAGAACCTTTTTCCGCTAATGGAGTCAGCTGTTAGTAGGGGACACAGCTTTAAATTAAGGGGTGGCAGGTATAGGACAGATGTTAGGGGTAGATTCTTTACTCAGCGGGTTGTGAGTTCATGGAATGCCCTGCCAATAGCAGTGGTGGATTCTCCCTTTTTATGGTCATTTGAGCAGCCATTGGATAAGCATATGGAGGTTATTGGGCAGGTGTAGGTTAGGTAGGCTTTGGTCGGCGCAACATCGAGGGCCGAAGGTCCTTGACGGCGCTGTAGTTTTCTGTGTTCTATGTTCTATGTTCTATCTGACGACCACCACTCTGTTTCCTGCCGTTAATCAAATATACACAGAACCACACACGTACAACCCTCCACGACCGCCCTGCCTCCTGCCATTAAACAGATATACACAGAAACACACGCACAACCCTCCACCACCGCCCTGTTTCCTGCAATTAATCGAATATACACAGAAACATACACGCACATAACCCTCCACCACCACCAGCCTGTCTCCTGTCATTAAGCAGATATAAACGGTAAAACACACACAACCCTGCACCACACCCTACATACACAGAAAATAAAACACACACAGACACTCCACCTACCAAAACTCTGTCTCCTGGCATTAAACAGATATACACAGAAACACACACCCACACAAAAAGAAACCCTCCACCACCGCCCTGTCTCCCACCAGTTGGCACATAGACACGGAAACACAGGCACTCTACCCTCCACCACCACCCTGTCTCCTACCAGTAAGCACATAGACACAGAAACTCAGACAATCTACTCTCCACCACCACCCTGTCCCCTGCCATGAAACAGATATACGCAGAAACTGACACACATACACAAGCACACCCAACACTCCATACACACCCTGCCTCCTGCCATTGGTCAGATATCCACAAACACACACACACACATACACACCAAACTGTCTCGTGCCATTAACCACATATACACAGAAACACACTCACACAAAAGCACACTCACACACACTCACTCACTCACTCAAACCTCCTTGACCACCCTGTCTCCTGTCATCAAACAGTTATACACGGAAATACACACACACACACACACACACACACACACACACACACACACACACACACACACACACACACACACACAACCTTCCATGAAATTTATAGCTGGGGGAACGGCAGTTACGATGCGATTATGCATCATTTAGGAACCGTAGGATAGGGAAGGAACCTGCAGGGTCTGGGCATACTAGGAATATGGAGCTTATTCAAAGAAAAGCTCCTGAGTGTCCTAGATAAGTAAATACCTGTCAACAGGCAGGATTCTGTAGAGCGCGGGAGCCGTGGTTTACGAAGGACGTGGAATTTCGGGTCAAGAGGAAGAGGGCGGCTTATGTTAGGATGAGATGTGAAGACTCAGGGCGCTTGAGCGTTATGACGTAGCCAGAAAAGGCCGAAAGAGAGAGCTCAGAAGAGCCAGGAGGAGACATGAGAAGCTGTTGGCGGATAGGATCAGGGTAATCCCTAAGGCTTTCTATAGGTATTTAAGGAATAAAAGAATGACAAGAGTAAGATTAGGTCCAATCAAGGATATTAATGGGAAGTTGTGTGAGGAGTCAAAGGAGATAGGGGAAGCACTAAATTAATATTTTTCGATGGTATTCACTCTAGAAAACGACAATGTTGCCGAGGAGAATACTGAGATCCAAGCAACTAGACTAGGTGAGATTGAGGTTCACAAGGAAGAGGTATTAGAAATCCTGCAGAGTGTGAAAGTAGATAAGTCCCCTAGACCGGATGGAGTTTATCCAAGGAACCTCTGGGAAGCCAGGGAGGAGATTGCCGAGCTTTGGAATTGATCTTTAAATCGTTATTGTCTACAAGAATAGTGCTAGGAGAGTGGAGGATTGCAAATGTGGTTCCCCATTCAAGAATGGGAGTAGAGACAACCCTGGTAATTATAGACCAGTCAGCTTTACTTCGGTTGTTTGTAAAGTGTTGGAAAAGGATAAAAGAGATAGGATTTATAATCACCTGGAAAATAATAATTTGATTATGGATAATCCGCACAGTTTTGTGAAGGTTAGGTCGTGCCTCACAAACTGTATTGAGGTATTTGAAAAGGTGACCAAACAGGTAGATGAGAGTAAACCAGTTGATGTGGTGTATATGGATTTCAGCAAGGCGTTTGATAAGGTTCCCTACAGTAGGCTGTTGTACAAAATGCGGAGGAATGGGATTGGTGTTCGTCATTTTCATAAAGGACCTGGACGATGGAGTAGAAGGGTGGGTTAGTAAATTTGCAGATAACACTAAGGTCGGTGGAGTTGTGGATAGTGACGAAAGATGTTGTAGGTTACAGAGAGGCATAGATAAGCTGCAGAGCTGGGCTGAGAGATGGCAAATGGAGTTTAATGCGGACAAGTGTGAGGTAATTCACTTTGGTCAGAGTAACCGGAATGCAAAGCATTGGGCTAATAGTAAGATTCTTGGTAGTGTGGATGAGCAGAGAGATCTCGGTGTGCAGGTACACAGATCCTTGAAAGTTGCCACACAGGTTGACAGGATTGTTAAGAAGGCCCTCAGTGATTTAGCTTTTTTTTTAATAGAGGGATAGAGTTCAGGAATCATTAGGTTATGCTACAGCTGTACAATACTCTGGTGCGGCCGCACTTGGAGTCTTGTGTACAGTTCTGGTCACCGCATTATAAGAAGGTTGCGAAAGCTTTGGAAAGTGTGCAGAGGTGATTTAATAGGATGTTGTCTGGTATGGAAGGAAAGTCATCCGAGGAAAGTCTGACGGACTTGAGGCTGTTTTCGTTGGAGAGAAGAAGGTTGAGAGGTGGCTTAATAGAGATATATAAGATAATCATAGAGTTAGATAGGCTGGACAGGGAAACCCTTTTTCCAAGTATGGTGACGGAGAGCACAAGGGGGCACAGCTTTAAATTGAGGGGTGACAGATATAGGGCAGATGTCAGAGGTAGTTTCTTTACTCAGAGAGTAGTAAGGGTATGGAATGCTTTGCCTGCAACGTTAGTAGATTCACCAACTTTAAGTACATTTAAGACATCATTGGACAAGCATATGGACGTACATGGAATAGTGTAGGTTAGATGGTCTTCAGATTGGTATGACAGGTAGGCGCAACATCAAGGGCCGAAGGGCTTGTACTGCGCTGTAATGATCTATGGTCTATGTTCTATGAACACCCTGCCTACTTCCCTTAAACAGATATACGCAGAAACGCACATGCATACACAACCTTCCAGCACCATCCTGTCTCCTGCCAGTAAGCACATAGATACAGAAACACAGATACTATACCCTCCATCACCACCATGTCTCCTGCCATTAAGCAGATTATATACACAAACACACACAAACACATCCCTCGACCACCACTCTGTTTCCTGCCGTTAATCAGGTATACACAGAAACATACACGCACAACCCTCCACCACCAAACTGTCTCCAGCCATTAAAACAGATATACACTGAAACATGCACACAACCCTCTACCATCACCCTGTCTCCTGCCCTTAAACAGATATACACAAAAACGCACATACATACAAAACCCTCCACCACCACCCTGTCCCCGGCCATTAAATAGATATATGCAGAAGCACACACACACATGCACAACATTCCATGAACAACGTGTCTCCTGCCATTAAGCAGATACATGCAGGAAAACACGCACAATACTCCATGACCACCCTGTGATATACACAGAAACACACACACACCACCACCCTGTCTCCTGCTATTAAGCACATATACAGATATACACAGAAATACACACGCACAACCCTCTACCACCACCCTGTTCTCTTTCCATTGAGCAGATATACACAGAAATATACACACAACCTTCGACCATCCCAGTCTGTCTCCTGTCATTAAGCAGATATATACAGAAAATACACACAAACCTGCACCACCACCCTATCTCCGACCATTAATCAGAAATACACAGACAACCCTCCATCAACACTCTGTTTCCAGGCATTAAACAGATATACACAGAATTACCTGGCTCACAAAAGGCAGAGAGTGGCTGTAGATGGAAAGTATTGTTAAGCTTGTTAAGAAAGCATATGGTGTTTTGGCTTTTATTAATGGGGGATAGTGTTTAAGCGCCGTGGAGTTTTGCTGCAGCTCTACAAGTCCCTGCTGAGCCAATACTTGGAATATTGTGTCCAGTTCTGGCCACCCCCCGATAGGAAAGATACAGAGGCTTGGGAGAGAGTGCAAAGAAGGTTTGCCAGGATGCTGCCTGGACTGGAGGGTTGCCTTATGAAGAAAGGTTGAATAGGCTCGGACTTTTCTTTCTGGAGAGAAGGAGGAAGAGAGCAGATCTGGTAAAGGAGTTCAAAATAATGAGAGGAATAGAGTCAATAGCCAGAGAATTTTCCCCAGGTCAGGATTGACTGGTTAGAGAACTCATAGTTTGAAGATGTTAGGAGGAAGGTAACAAGTAGATGTCAGAGGTAGTTTCTTTTTGACACAGAGAGTTGTGAATGCATGGAATGCGTTACCAGAGGTAGCGGTGGAAGCAGAGTCATTGTGGACATTTAAGCGACTGCTGGACATGCACATGGATAGCAGTGAGTTGAGGGGTGCGTAGGTTGTTACTATATTTTACATTAGGATTAAATCTCGGCACAACATCGTGGGTCAAAGGGCCTGTTGTGTGCTGTACTTTCTATGTTCTATGTTCTCTGACAAGTGTGAGTCAACCTCTGACAAACTAATGCCAACTGCAAAAGATGTTTAAAGACTTCATTGAGTTGCAAAGTTGTCAGCATTACAAGTATATTTTGGTCATTGTTGATTTTTTTTTGCCTTGATGGGTTGAAGCTAACTCCACTTCCAACGCTACTGCTAAAATTGTTGTAAATATTTTACTCAAGGAGATTACTACCTGCTTTGGTATTTGCTTTTGTCTACGTTCTGACAATGCCCCCCATTTCATTGGAGATATTAATGAGTAATTATGCTCTCCTTTTGGGATCCACCACCAACGTCATTGTACTTATTGCCCACAGGCTGCAGGGTTCGTGGAGCATGGTGACCAGAATCTGAAAACTAAACTTACCAAATGGACTTCTGAGACAGGTCTTTCCTGGGTTAGGGTGGTGGCTCTCGTATTGTTCCATCTACAAGGAACTACTGTGGGGAAAACTCGCTTGTCCCCAGCCGAAATCATCCGAGGTCCAGCTGTCCTCTCGCCTTGGGATGATGCTTCCTGCCCTATTCCTTTCAAGCACATGACTAAGGATATGTCCTCCTGTGTTCTTTCTTTGACCAAAGTTTTGGGAGATGTTCACTCTAAGGTCTGTGCTACTCATGAGAAACTCCCCTCCCTCAACAAAATGCCAACTTTTGAATATCCTAACTCTTTTATTCTCATCATGATTTGGACAAGTTGCAGCCTCCAATCTCAATGGCAAGGGCCCTTCCAGGGTTTCCACACCAGTCTGACTGCTGTAAAGGTCGCCGGGCATTCCGCCTGGGTTCACCTTCATCATTCCAAGGTCATTAGATGAGCCCCTTCCGGGGTAGGGGGGTGTGATGGGTTGGATTGTGGTGGTGGTGATGATGGAGATGGAGACATTTAGGAACTGGAAGGCAAACCGGAATCAGATTGTAACAAACTAGTCTACTATGATATAGCTGCATGTTCCGAATGGTAATACTTCTTCTGTTTTACATACCCTGCTCCTTAATGCAGAACGACCGTTATGATGAAGATAGAACTTAGTCTGTTGTGTGGACTCATTATCACCGGCATTCGTGCTGAAGAGGGGGCTGTTTACTCATGTGATCCTGAGCAACCAGAAACTGTGTAGTGTTCAAGCTGAAAAGATGTCCTTACGTGCCCGAAAAACTGATTCCTTTGATGCATGGAATGTTACCAAGAATGACTGCCGCAATGGTCAGCTGCACCAAGAAGATCGGGCAGTTCATTTACGGAACAAGTCTCAATGGTCTTTACCCTGTCAAAGTGTTTTGTGCCATTTTGATTTCAGTTGTCCTTTCGGTTTTCCTGGTAAGCATTGCCTCTACTCAAAGAGACGTAAATCGGCACGTCGCAAAAGAGAAAAGGGGAGATGTAGTCCTTCACTAACAATTTGCTTTCGCAAAGTCATCATAAAATATTCAGCCAGCATGAAGATGTCTGTTAAGCCCTCACATCAGCAAAGGGCTCTTTGACCCCTTTCAGCCCCCCGAATCCCAACTACGGAGTATGGAATACGTGTTAGGTATTTATTGCATATAATCTTTCCTTTGATTGTTACTTATCCCCACCTGCTAGCCTGTGGAATTCCTATAATATGTCCGGGAAGCCTATCCAATTTGTTACAACTGTACAGGATGGGGATGCATTTAAGTTAATGTGACTATGTTTATTCCATGTGCCTTGGTCCAATGCATCAACCGCTACTGCGTCCTGTCGTGCCTCGCATTTCATGCATATGCCTACTGGAGGAGTGTGTGTCTGTTATTGTGGGTATTCAGGCTCTTTGTGGTATTTAATGGCACACACCTTACTATGAGACCCGTAATAGCACCTCCATCTTCTCAATTGTGGGATGGAAGGAACCAGTCTGGAACAATAATCGCATCTCGTACTGAAAGACCCACCACTTTTTATTGAACAACTTTCACCCTAAGAGCCCAGTGCGACCATATGTTGCAGTAATGGACTACCCATACATTCAGGGTAGTCACAAAGACAGGCCTGCTTCATATTGGGAAGCCCCCTCCATTTTCTAAACTAAACCCGGATATTATTTTTTTCAGCCAAGACAAAGCGACTGCTTCATTGTTCTTAATGAAATAGGTAATCCCTGTGCTGCAGCTGTAGGTGCAGTATTCATAACTACTACATCCTTGTCAAACTTCTTTGCACTCTTTTCAGGTTAACAGGGTGACCAAAACTGTACACAATACTCCAAGTGTGGCCTCACCAACGGTTGACAGAATGGTAGCATAATGTCCCAACTCCTATATTCAATGCTTTGAACGATGAAGGCCAGCAGTCTAAATGTCTTCTTCACTGCCCTTTCTACCCGTGATTCCTCTTCCAGTGAAGTATGCACTTGTGATCTGAGGTCCCTCTGTTCCAGAACCTGACTATTTACTGTATTAGCCCTATCTTTCTTTTACTTTCCAAAGTGTAGCACCTCCAACTTTTCTATATTTAATTGCAGTTGCCAATCCTCAGCTCACTTCCTCATCAAATTAAAATCCCTCTATTATTTCTGATAATGTTCTTTGCTATTAACAATACCTCATAATTTTGTATCATCCATAAATGTAGTAACCTTCTTGGCAGCACTTGGAGTTTGTTGAGCAGTTTTGGGCCCCATACCTCAGAACAGATGCACTGGCCTTGGAACGTGTTCAGAGGAGTTTCACGAGAATGGTCCCAGGAATGAAAACCTTAACATACGAGGAACCTTTGAGGACTCTGCATCTTTACTTAATGGAGTTTAGAAGGATGAGGGTAGATCTAATTGAAATATACTGAATACTGAATAGTCTGAACAGAATAGATGTGAAGATGTTTCCATTGGTAGAATAGACCAGGACCCGAGGATACAGTCTTAGAGTAAAAGGAACAGCTTTTAGATCGGAGATCAAGAGAAACTTCTTCAGCCAGTGAGTGGTGAATCCATGGAATTCAATGCCACAGAAGGCTGTGGAGGCCAGTTTACTGAGTATATATAAGACTGAGATGGACAAATTCTTGATTGTCAAGGGGATCAAGGGTTATGGCGAGAAAGCAGAAAAATGGGGTTCAGATACTTACTAGCCATGGCTGAATAGTGGAGCAGACTCGATGGGCTGAATATTTCAATTTCTGCTCCTATGTCTTATGGCCCTCATCATGCCTTGTATATTCACATTCAGAACATTTATGTAAATAGCAAATAACAAATGGCTCAGCACTGACACTTGTGGCACACCATTAGTTTCAGACCTCCAGTCTGGGAAACAATCTTCAATCACCACCCTCTGCTTCCTACCATCGAGACAATTTTGAATCCAATTAGCTAGCTCTCTCTGGATCCCATGTCACCTAAACTCACTGACTAACCTGCCGTATGGGACCTTGTCAATAGTCTTACTACAGTCCGTATACAGATCATCCATTGTCCTACCCTTATCTATTCTCGCTGTTATCTCTTTGAAACAATTTAAAAGATTTGTCAGACATGATTTCCCACACACAAATCCATGCTGACTATTTCTAATCAGACCTTGAATTGCCAAATGTTGTTTCATCCTGTCTCTTATTATCATCTCCAACAACTTGCCTAACACTAATGTTCCGCTTACTGACTAAGAGCTCCCTGGGTTGTCTTGGCTCCCTTTCTTAAACAATGGAACCAATCCAATGGCAAACGATGAAGCAACAATCTGTGCAAGGGCCTCTGCAATTTCTTCCCTAGCCTTATAACATCCGAGGATGGACATGTTCTTGTCCAGAGGATTTATTCACTTTATTGTGCTTTAAGGCAGCAAATACCTCCATTCTGGTAATATGTATGCGGGCCAAAACATTCCCACTTGTTTTCCTTATTTCCTTAGTATGCATCATTTGCTCCTAAGTAAACATGGAGCAGAAGTATTCATTAAACAATTCACCCCACCTCGTGGTGATTCCACACAAGGACGGCTGTGCTCATCAGTAAGGGGACCTATTCTCTCCTGAGTCACGTTTCTACTCTTAATATGGCTAGAGAACCTTTTGGGATTATCTTTCACCTTTTCTGAGAGATGCATGTCATGCCCTTTTTAGGGCTTCTGATTCCCCTCTTTTTTTTTTAAAGATATTTTCATTAGAAATTTAATATTTTGACAGATTTACAAAAATAAACAGAACTTGCAAGCACAAACATTAATATAAAAATAGATCTTAAATATATAATCATCAAAATTCAAAGGAATGATACTAAAGAAGAAAGAAAAACAATGAAACTCAGTTAACTACTAATCTAATCCACAATTATCCAGAGTGTATAGTTGAGTCACTTACATCCTTCAAACAAGAGAAAATGTTCTCTAATACACTCATAACAGTATAATAAAAAGAAAACTATTTCCAAACAATAAGAACAAAAAAAAATAAAACATGTTTGAATGGAGATCCTCCCCCTTGTTCTCAGGGGGCCTTACTTCCTTTCTAAAGGTCCACCATATCCTCTCCCAAACAGTGTCCCACCCTTGACCCGGGCGCACCTTAATAGGATTTAGATATAATACCGAGCTAGAGTTGACAGCGAGCGCCCCTCCCCACCCATACCTGAGTATATCTGATAGCATCAATGCCACGTACAAACACACATAACTATAAAATTACAACTCCAACAAATTACAGTTAAGTATAATAACATAAAATAGCAAGAGAAGACAACCCTGCTCCCAGAAGCAAAAGTAAAGTAGAGTAAAGTATCCATTTCTCCCCACGGAGTGTGGAAGAGGCAAGCCAACATAAATTGTCTCTTACGATTTATTTAAACGAGTCTAAAAGTTCCTTAGCCTCTTCTGGTGATCTAAAATTATACTCGGATCCTTCGTGGGTAAAGCATAACGTCGCTGGGTAGCGTAATGTGTATTGAATATTTAAGTTCCTTAGACATTTCTTCACCTCATCAAACGCCTTCCTCCTTCGTGCCAAAGCCGGGAGAAGTCCTGAAATAACATAATCTTGGATCCTTCATGAATCATAGCTTTAGGATCCTTTCCAAGATTTCTGGAGGCATCCAGGAGTATCTGCCTCTCCCTATAACTCTGCATTCGGAACAGGACCGGGCGTGGGCGCTGGTTTGGGCCAGATCCGCGTGCTGCGACCCGGTAGGCCCACTCCACCCTTACCCGGTCAGTTTCAGCCCCCAGGTTTAAAAGCTGGGGCAACCATCGCTCCAGAAATACTGCTAACTGTCCCTTCTCTTCTTGTTCAGGGAGGCCCAGAAGACGGATATTCTTTCTCCGATTTCTATTATCCAGGTCATCCATGTAAATTTCAAAGGCCCGGACTCTCTGCTCCAGAGCTCGCACCTGTTCTGCAGCTGTTTGTGCTGCAGCCTCGGAGGTCGTGGCCTTTAGCTCCGCCCCCTTCACTCGGCCCTGTAATTCCTCGAGAGCCTGGCTATGTTTCTGCAGCTTTTCTTCGAATGAGTTCCATCTCTGTCTGGATTCTGCAATGAAATTGACGAGTGTCGTTTCCAGCCTGGCAATCATCTCTTCAAGGCCTGTTTTTACATCAGCTGCAGCCGGAGGAGGAGAGGAGGGTGGGGGAGGGGTCTTGGTTTTCTGAGAGCTGCGGGATCCCTTTGGTTTACTCATTATCCACTTAATATTAAACTGCTTAAATATAATAGTAAACAGCTAATTAAGGTTAGAAATTTTTTTTGGGTGGTTTGGTAAGTGTGGTGGGGGTGAGTAACTCACTTTACCCAGGTTTTGGGAAGAGCACTGTAAACTCAGACTTGCTGAGTCGCCGCCATCTTGGATCTCCCCTGATTCCCCTCTTAAGGTGCTTCTATACTTTGTGTAGTCATCTAAGAATTGACTTAAGCCCGATAGCTTATACCCAATGTATGCATTCTTTATTGTGCTTACCAGAGCCTCAATATCGCTCGCCATCCAAGGATCAGGTTACCCCTCAACTACCATCTATCTAATGAAAATAATCCTAATTTGTTCAATCTCTCTTCATGGCTGGCACCCTCCATACCAGGCAACATCCTGGTGAACCTCCTCTGCACCCTCTCCAAAGTATCCACATCGTTTTGCTTGTATGGCGACCAGACTGCATGCAGTATTCCAAATGTGGCTGAACTAAGGTATTGTACAACTGTAACACAACCTGCAAACTCTTATATTCAATACCAGGTCTAATGAAAGAAACCATGCCGTCCACCTTCTTCACCACTCTACTGATCTGCCTTGCCACCTTCAGGGAACAATGGACCTAGACACCTATATATCTCTGTACATCAATTTTCTCCAATACGTTTTTTTTATTTACTGCATAGTTCGCTCTTGAATTGGATCATCCAAAACGCATCGCCTCACATTTGTCCAGATTGAACTGCATCTGTGATTTCACTGCTAATCTCCCCAATCTATCTATATTCTGCTGTATTCTCCTTCACTGTCTGCTATTCCACCAATCTTAGTGCCACCTGCAAACATGCTAATGAAACAAGCTACACCTTCCTCCAAATCATTTATGTATATCACAAAAAACAATGGTCCCCGCAAGGGCCCCTGTGGGGCACCACTGGTCACAGATCTCCATTTTGAGAAGTTCCCTTCCATCATTACTCTGTGTCTCCTGTTGCCGAACAAGTTCTCTATCCATCTAGCAAGAACACCCATACAACTTCACCTTCGTCATCAGCCTATGGGGAAATTTATCAAAGGCCTTACTAAAGTCCATCTGTATGACATCTATATCCCTTCCCTCATCAATCAACTTTGTCACCTCTTCAAACAATTCTATGAAGTTTGTAAGCCATTACCTTACCTGCACAAAATCATGCTACCTAGCACTGAGAAGTCATTTTATTCCAAATGGGTATATATCCTATCCGTCAGTATCTTCTCCAGTAGCTTCCCATCTCTGACGTCAGGCTGACAGGTCTGTAATTATATGGATTATTCCTTAATAAAGGAGACGCCATTAGCAATTCTCCATTCACCCAGGACCTCCCCCGTGTTCAAGGAAGCTGAAAAAATATCTGTTAAAGCCTCAGCTAATTCCTCTCTCACTTCCTTCAGTAACCTGAGGTAGATCCCATCCAGACCTGGGGACTTGTCCATCTTAATGTCTTTTGGAACTCACAACCTCCTTACGCAGACTTGACCAATAGCAATCAAAGATCTATCCCGAACCTCAACATCCACCATGCCCCTCTCCATACCGATGCAATATGCGCATTAAGAATCTCTCCCGATTTCTCTGCTTCCAAGCATATCTTTCCTGCTTTGTCCTTGAGTGGGTCAACCCTTTATCTCGCTACCCTCTTGTTTATTAAATATGACCAAAAAGCTTTGACGTTTTCCTTAATCCTGCTCGCTAAGTATATCTCATGACCCCTTTTCGCCCTCTTAGTTCCTCATTTCAGATTGGTCCTACATTTACAATATTCTTCCAAGGCTTCTTCTATCTTCATTCGCCTAGACATTATGTACATTCTTTTTCCTTTTAGCTAGTCTCACAATACCATTTGTCATTCATGGTTTTCTAACCTTGCCATTTCTATCATAATTGTCACAGGAACATATCTCTCCTGAACAATAATTAACCTCTCTTCAAAAACCTTCCACATATCAAATGCGGATTTCCCTTCAAACAGCTGTTCCCAATACACGTTCCCCAGCTCTTGCCGAATTTTGCTATAGTTGGCCTTCCCCCAGTTTAGCATTCTTCCATTAGGATCACTCTCATCTTTCTCCATGACTACTGTAAAACTAAAGGAATTGTGATCATTATTCCCAAAGTAATCCCCTACTGAAACTTCCACCGCTTGAGCGGGCTCAGTTCCCAACACCCGGTCTGGAATGGCCGCTTCCCGAGTTGAACTATTTTTACACTGCTCTAGAAAATGCTCCTGGATGGTCCATACAAATTCTACACCAGCTAGACCTCTAACACTGAGTGAATCCCAGTCCATGTTGGGAAAATTAAAATCACCCATCCTGTTGCTCCTACACCTTTCTATGATCTATCTACATATTTGTATCTCGATCGGTGCCGGGAGGCCGTTCGTACAATGTCAGCATTGTTACTGCACCCTTTCTATTCCTGAGCTCTGGCCATGTTGCCTCACTGCTCGAATCTTCCATGGTGCACTCCTTCAGCACAGCTGTGATATCTTTTGCGACCACTGACGCTTCTACTCCACCCCGTTTCCCTTCCTCGTTATCCTGCCTGAAGCATTAAAGTCCTGGGATATTTAGTTGCCAATCACGCCATTCCCTCAAAAAGTCTCAGTAATGACAATAACATTATTTTCCCAGGTAATATTCCAAGCCCTAAGTTCATCTGCCTTAACTACTATACTTCTTGCATTAAAACTACAAGTCCCTCTGTGTTCATCCTACTCTTCCTGCCTCCTCTATCCCTCAGTCATGCTGATTTCATGATCTAGTTATTTAGGCTTTAGTTACTAACTCCTTTCTGTTCACCAAACTCCTCATTTGTTTCCTGATCCCCTGCCACATTAGTTTAAACCCTTCCCAACAGCGTTAGCAAATGCACTCCATCGGACATTAGCTCCAGTCCTACCCAGATGTAGACCGCCCAATTTGTAATAGTCCTACCACCCCTAGAACCGCTCCCAATATCCCAAACATCTGGACCACTCCCTCCTGCTCCATCTCTCAAGCCACGCATTCTTCCTGATTATTCTATCTTTGCTAGACTGACTAGCACTTGGCACTAGAAGCAATCCTGAAATTACTACTTCTGAGGTCCTACTTTTTTAACTTGGCTCCTAATTCCCTAAATATTTCTTGTAGGACCTCATCCCAGAGGCACATTATTCTAGGGAGACTTAATTCAGGTACATAGAGTATTAAGGATACTATATTAGACTGAGGAATGGACTCTGTAACTCCAAATAATGATGATCTTGTTCATGTTGATCGTGTTTGTTTGAATGTCCTGCGTATTGTAACCTGCACGCCTTGCTTTGTCCAAGTTTATTTTTCACTCTACGATCTTTGTGTCCATGCTTACTCTCATCTATCTGTACTGCTCGCAAATAAAGATTTCACTGGACTTAGGCACATGTGACAATAAATCTAATATATTAATTATTTCTCACCCTAACAGTGTCTCTTTTAGAAATATGCGATCTTTGCTAACCCTCAAGTTTCAACATAATCATCCCTCTTTGTCTCCTACCATGACAGATTAAATACCCAGTTCCATCACCATCTCCTCATGGTGTCATCATCTCATGGATTAGACTGCTGATACTTGTTTGAGCTGTGTCTTTGTAAATGAGATCGTGCCTTACAAAGGAGATCATGCCTGTTCACAGTGCCCCAAATACTCTCTCATCAAGGCCTGACAAATACAGGAAGACGGCTTTACTTATGCACTTGAATCATATTACAATGAAGGGCAGCATACTGTACAAGGTGCTCAATACTTAACGCCCTTGGAAGACCGATTTTTGTTGACTCATGATCAAGGACATTCAGGTCCTTTTTAAAAACAACACTTCTCAACCTTGCACCATTTAATCAACACAAAATGAGGTGCATGCTGTTTATTTCTCACATCCAAATAATTTCTATGTCTTGCAAATTGTTGTGGTTCAAACACTGAAACTTGTGATATCCCATGAGTAACTGCCTTCAGTCCATAAAAGTGCAAGAAACTCTGTATTGTTTCCATTGACCAATTCTCAATCCATGTGGTACATCCAGATCACCCCGTCTGCAACTTATCAATGTACTCTAACTTCCTTTGTTCACTTGTTAGCAACAATGCAATAATTATTCTGCAAATTCAAATACACCTCTCCCACTGGTTCTCTTTCGTGGATGCATCAACTAACACAAACTCCACAGGTTTCTCAAAGATAATTTCCGGTTTCTAAATCTAAGCTGACTCTGCCAAGTCACATCATGATTTCCCAAGTGTCTAATTATCAAATTTCTCATAAAAGGTTCTAATATTTTCCTCAGTCCTGATATCAAGGTACCCACTTTTTTTTTCGTTTCCCTTCAATTCCGGTTTTAAATATTTAGGATTAGAATAACTACTTTCCAGTCTGCAGGAACGAGAATTTCCAGAGTCTAAAGAATTTTGAAGGGTAATTAATACTTCTTTCTTGTCATGACAACGTTTAAAAGACATTTGGATAAGTACATGAATAGGAAAGGTTTGGCCAGATATGGGCCAAGCGGAGGTACTAAGTTAGTTTGGAATTGGGATAGTCACCATGGATTGGTTGGACCAAAGGGTCTGTTTCTGTTCTGTATGACTCTACATCACTTTCACTAGCTGTATTGCCACTTCCCTGAAAAATTTGGGATGGAGCACATTTGGTGCAGTAACTTGCCAAACTTCAATTCAATTAGTTTTTGAGTAAGTCCACTTTATTAATTCTAATCATGCACATGTTCTTATTTTCACCAGTCAATCTGTCCCATATTATTTCTAGTTGATTTTCGGTGCCTTGCGTTGTGGAGACAGTGCGAAGTTATTACCCTCAGCAGGAGGCAGAGATGTATACTGTCACTGCGTGAATACCTCGGAGCACTGCAACTGGGAGTTGATGGACGGGACACCCACTGCCTCTCAGAAAGTTCTAGAATCAAGATAGTTCAATGAAACTGTCACTTCCTGGTCACTGACAGCATAGTCATCTCCCTCGTGTGAGGTTACAGGTTATACTGAAACTCATTTTCGAATAAAAATGACTTCAAACTTTGCATCTGGCA
This sequence comes from Hemiscyllium ocellatum, assembly GCF_020745735.1. NCBI lineage: Eukaryota > Metazoa > Chordata > Chondrichthyes > Orectolobiformes > Hemiscylliidae > Hemiscyllium > Hemiscyllium ocellatum. Next base: position 581,806 of record NW_026867640.1, read on the forward strand.
TAGGTCCAAGTCGAGGTAAGAAAAAGTTTGTGATCAAAATATGCGTAACGAGAAGAGTTGCCAGAAGAGAATTGTGACTGGAAAGGTGTGAATGATGGTTTATTCAGAAACAGTGTTGAGGCAGAAGTGAAGACTGGGATATTGTGAAGGTGGGAGTGGACAGGTTTTGTGGTAGACGGAATATTGAGATATAAATCAGCTCAGGATAAAATAAGGCAATTATGGTTATGAACACTTTAGTTTCTCCTCAGATGCTTGGAAGCAAGGGATATGAAATTCATGGAATAGAAATGGAGATTGTGATTGAAAGTGAAGACAATAGTTTGGATCTTTGCCAAATATGCATTACAGAGAAAACGAGGACATTCATGACGGGTTAGAGAATGAGTACATGGGCCGAAATCGACTCACCAGGAACACCAACAATAGCGAGGATGGGATAGTAACCTGCCTGAATAATCATCATTACACAGCATCAATCGAGATGTTGTTACGACACTAAAGTATCCTCCACCACAACAACTTCCAATATAGAACTGCTTCTGGGCACAACTGCCCTGAACATGCACAAGAAATACGGATTCCCCTGGATTTTACTCTCACAGCTCTTACCAGTTAATTGTTTATCGTTTATACAATGCAATTCTATAATCTGTTCGTAAAGATGCAAACATCTTATTTCATAATTTGCATGCCTTTTCTTTTTGAGATTTTTTTGTAGCCTTAGCGCAAAAGTAAGTGTTCTGTTTAAAATTGACCTGTTTATTGGTATTCAAGGGTCAGACATAGTATGTATTTGTCATGGGTTAAGAAACAGAAAGGAATAGAAGACAGTGGCTGTGGAGACTGATGAGGAGTAAAGTGACATCCCCACCAGTCCCCAATGTCTTCTTGACGGACAAAATAAAAAAGATTGCAGTGAAAGGAACAGAAAATATTCAGAAGAAGGAATGGCAAGTGACAATGTAAACAAAACAGAATCATTTCAAATAGAATGGCTAAATAATGGTGTGTGTGTGCGTGTGGGTGGGTGTGTGCGCGTGCGCGTGCACAGGTAGGAACGATTGTTCATATGTGTGCAATATATTCAGAATGAACAAGAGAGACATACTTAACAAACATGATGCATGTGATGTACAAAATTTATAAAATATTAATATGTTATTTAATCTTCAGCTGAGATGTTATATTCCCTTTCTCTCAACGCACCGTCTGGCTCCTGCCCCTTTCTGGCATTCCCTGATCTAATCTTTCATTCTTAAAGGGATGGATGTTATAAATTCCTGCTTCTGGTGTTCCAATTTGTTTCAGTTAATCCATTTTCTACCAGTAAACGTATACTGGGTTCTGTCAACAGGTGGTGCTTGTCATATTGATGCAGATAAAGGTTCTGGCACCAAATCCAGGATTTCAACTTATTAATCTGTTGCACATACACCGTACAAAGGACCACAGAACACAGGAATTGCCAAACCAAATACGGAAGCACATCTAATTCTATCAATCATGTAGACGTCCCTATTTTTACATCTCCACATCTATATTCTCTCTCTCTGTCTCGATCTTTCCATCTAGTAAATAAATCCTCCAATCGTTCTTCGTGTCCCATGTCTCAAACCTCCCTCCTTCAGTTTACATCTATTGCTCACTTTTGGATCAGATGGCTTATAATTGAGTAATTAAACTAAAAAGACACGAGGGAGGCGTTGGCTAGAGTTAGTTGGAAGGGGAGCTGAGCACGGCAATATGGTGAAGCAGCAATGACAGGAGTTTCTGGAGATAATTCAGTAGCACATCAGAAATTCATCCCAAGTAAGAAGAAAGATATTCAGCAGAAGACAAGGCAGCTGTGCATGATAACAAACTCAGGGACAGAATAAAAGTAAAAGAAAATGCGTGCAATATGGTGAAGATTATTGGGAATCTAGACGATTAGGAAGCCTATAAATTCCAGCACGGATATCTAATAACTGCAAATGGGAGGAGAGGGTGAAATATGATATTACGCTTGTTAATCATGTAAAAGAACATTGAAAGAGATTTTTAGATATATAACAAGGAAGACAGGGAGTAAAGAACAAACAAAGGAATGTTGGAAAATGAAGCTTGAATAGTTATGGGAAGCAAAGGAATGGCAGAGGAATTGAATACATTGCAAAAGTCTTCATGGTGGAAGACACCAAAAAAATGTCAGAACTTCAAGACAGTCAGCGGGTAGAGGTGAGTACGGTGACCACCAGTAAGGGGAAGGTGTTGGGGAAGGTGAATTTGGATCAATCAGCGAGACCAGTTGGAGAACACCCCATAGTTCTAAAGGAATGCTGAAGGTGATTACGGAGGCACTGCTGGAGATTTCTCAGGTAATTTTGGAGTGAGGGAGGATTGGTGAATGTAACCATCCTGTTTAAGGAGAGAGGGACACAGAAGACGGAAATTATAAATGGCCAGGCAAGTTGAAACTGTTGTATAGAAGGACTTAATGGATCCTTACGTGTATGAATAGATGCGTGGAGTATAAGAACAAGGAAGTTTTGAAGTATATTAGACGTGGTGTGATAAAGCTACAGCATAACAAGAGTTACATTTACAATGCTATTGCGAACAGAAGACTTGAAAGTACGGGTAAAACAAAGGAAATCATTTCGAAGCAGACAGGAGCATTAGTGACAAAGAGACTGTTTCCTTGACACTGTAGTGAGAATGTTGAGGTAAGCTTGTCAGTAAGCAGACTAAAAAAATGTATAAAAAAGCACAATAAAATCTGTTGCTGCGGATATAGCAACACACATGAAGCTGAAAAAGCACAGCAGGTCAGACAGTATCCTAGGAACTGGAAAGTCAAAGTTTCAGGCTGAAAGACTTCATCAGGATTGGGCCGGGGGAAAGGGAGCTGGGATGTAAATAGAGGGAGGGGCGTGGGGCTGAGGGAAGGCTAGATGGGATGACGATGGGGATGCAAGTAGGGGGATAATGTGATTGGTCAGTGGGAAGGGTGCAGCGGATATGCGACTAGAAAGATGGACAGCTTACGTCAGGTCAGGGAAGGGCAACATGGAATAAGGCTGTGGGTGGCGAGATTTCGAAGCCAGTGAATTAAATATTGAGACCAGTGAACTGTAAGCTCTCCAGCTGAAAGATCAGGTTGTGTTCCCAAGTTTCTGTTTGGCCTCGCTCTGACAGTGGAGGAGGCTAAGGATGGACCTGTGGCCGGATGAGCTGGGGGTGGTAGTAATTGAAAAGGATGGCAACTGGAACGTTGGGTTGTTTAAAGCGTGCAGAGAGCAGATGCTCCATGAATATGTTCCCGAGTCTCCCTTCGGTCTCCCTGATCGAGAGGAGACCACATTGGGAGTTGGAGACGTGCTTGGTGGGGCAGGATCAGGTTCTGTATGGAGCACCAGTGTTCTGCACGAAACTACCAACCCGACTTTCCAATTACCTTCCATTTTAATTCTCCTGCAACTCGTCCAGGGACATGCCTATCCTTAGCCTGTCCACTGTCAGAGGAGCATCACCTGAGGTTTTACCTTTGGAGGTGTTATCCAAAGGGCCTCAATATTGACTGCAGCAACGTCAAAATTCCTCCATGTCTCTTCTCCCTGACCAGACCCACCTGTACATCTTATCACTCACATATCCGCATTACCCTTCCCACTGACCAATCACAGTAACCTCATACCTACATGTATTTACGACCATCATACCTACCCTTCGTCCTTCCATATCCAATCACTCCATTTCTGGGTTTCCCTCCCCCTCGCCAGTCCTGACGAAAGGTCCAAGACCAAAATATTGCCTTTGTGCTTCTCTGATTCTGTCTGGTTTGCTGTGTTTATCCAGCTCCAAGTTTATTAACTATGGCCTCTCACACCTGTAGTACTCACTCTCTCCAAGTTGTGGAACAATGTAGTCTACATATAAGAAGAAATACATTGGGACATTTGAAAACATCACTGACTCGTTCGTCATTTTTTTAATAACCCAACACACACCTTCCAGGTGAAGCAGCGTATCACTTGTACTCTTTCAATCCATTCTCCTGTCATTTCCCCACTCACAATGCAGTCTCATTTACACTGGGGAGAACAAACAGAGACTGCATTGAGGAACACTCCCAATCTTTCTGTAGGAAGAGCCCTGACCCTCTCATTGTTTCCCATTTCAATAACCTACCTTGCTCTCATGCTAACATTTCGGTTCTGAGTTGCTGCAATATTCCAATGAAGCACAACCCAAGCTCGAGTAATACCTCACTTTAGACTTTGGTACGTTACAGTCTGTAGGAGTAAATATTAAATTCCATAGTTTTACAGCATGACGCCATTATGGCTGTTCTCAAATCTTCACACATTCCTTCTCCTGGTCTCCCAATGAATTTGCCATGTTTGTGAATCTTTTGCCTTGCACTCAATTAAGGAACCCGGCTCCAGTCTTCACAATCTGATATATACTCATTTTACATTTGATTCTCTTTTACCAAAAACAAAAGTCCATATGTCAGTGATATTGCGCCTCTACACCGTCTATCTCCCATCACCCCTCCTCTACCTCTGGCAAGGGATTAAAAAGCCCAGTTTCCAATCATTTTCTGTTCTGAAGAAGTGTCACATTGGACTTGAAACACTAACTCTGTTTCTCTGTCACTGTAGATGCTGCAGATCTGCTTTGTTTCTCCAGAAATGAACAAAACACATTTTCAATAAAGCAAATAACTGTTAATACCGGAAATCTGAAAGCAGAACAAAAAAAGAATCTGCGAGCCAAGAAGAATGATCACTGGAACCAATAATTAGTTCTACTCTCACTCCACAAATACTGCAAGACCTGCTTAACGTCCCCAACAATTTCTGTTTTTCAACACGTTTCAAAGATTTGTGTCAACATTGGTCAAACCCCCTGTCCAATCTGGAGCACTATATACCGGGAAGTGAAAGATTACACAAGATGTACAAATTCATTGGTTCTGAAACTACATGAGGCTGGCATCACTGACACTACAGAGCACTTACTGTTAGTCAGGCAGAGAAACAGAGTGAGACGTATTCACTCTAAACATAGAAGGCCACACAAACTGGAAGGGAAAGGATTCAGATGAATATATTAAAGTGTGTTGAGGAATGAGACAAACTGAAATTGTGCCACCATGGAGAGACCCTCAGTGGAATGAGAATATAAAATTGGACGTGTACCACATCAGAAACCAGAGTAGGTCACTGAGTACATGGCTGATGGGTGAATGAGTCTCGGTGTGAACTGGGGAACAGGCAGCAGAACTGTATTCGAGATATTGCAGCTCAAACCGTGTATTCCATGTGCTGCTGTAGACCACAGCAACAGCAGAAGCAGAATTATATAAAACTATAATCTGTAACTTTTTGCACCAGATAATCCCTCAGTCTACCATTACCATCAAGCTGGTCTATGGTTCAGTGGCAAGTGTGGGTAAACATGCCCGGGTCAGAACCATATGTTCCTAAAACTGATGACAACCCGTTATAGATTCACACTTGACTGGTTATATTCCAAACAGCAGAACTAACATCTTATAAAGAGGGCGCAATGATCCCAAGACTAACAGATCAGATCGAAACTCAGCAGTGCTGCCACACCCAGTCATAAATGGATTAGTCAACTCACCGCAGAAGAGTGTCATACACATGTCCCCATGCTAAATAATGGAACAGCTCTGAACACCAGTGCAATAGAGGGTTCGTATCTACACCATACTCAGCCAGAAGTGTTGAGTTTATGATTCAACTCACCTCATCAGGATGCCCACAGAATCACAGGTGACAGTTTTCAAACAATTTGATTCGCTCTATGTGACATGAAGAAACATCTGAACACAGTAGATACGACATAGGCAATATACAACATACCCTGTCCCTGCGGAAGCTGTTTCATTTCATTTCCGATTCTGACATCTATATAGCAATGTGGAAAATTACTATGATAAGTCCCTTAAGAGGAAAATAATTACAGTATGACCAATATCATCCGCTCAACTCCATTATGACAGTCAGATGGGTGGGAGTTCTTTTTGACAGCGCTGTGAAGCAGCACAAAAATTACCTGCTCATTGTGGTTTCCAATGGGTCCTCTTGTGGAGTTGGTGCTGTTGTGGAAATGTCACTGGATTACTAATCCAGACCAAGCAAATGCTCTGGCAGTTGGCGGAAGTCAAAAGCAATTAATAAAATGTCGAGATCCGAAATCTGGTGTAAGTAACAGTGACCGTGAAGACAATGTCGATTTTAAACACTAATTTGCTTCCCCAATGTACTTTGATGAAGTGAATCTCCCGGACTTTCCTGGTCTGGCCTAAACGTCACTTCAGACACACAGACATGTGATAAACTATTCAATGGTCTCTGAAATGGCCAAGCAAGGCACTCAGTTGTATCAAATTGCTCCGAGACCTTAAAGGATAAAACCGGACAGAACAGCCGGCCCCAGCCTCTGTATCAGAAAAGGCAATGGGAAACACAATCCTGTCGACACTGCAGAGACCTCTTCCCAAACATCTGAGAGCTTGTGACAACATTCACAGTGTTCTCCCACAGACTGCACTGAAACACCAGGAAAGGAGTAGGTTATTCAAAACTGTGAGCCTCCCACTTTCTCATCTTGGCTGACAATCTCCTCACTGCATTTCTCCTACAGCAGACTGAGATATATTGCAATTGATTTCATCAACCAAATGTTTGAGATGTTTGAGAATAGCTGGGACCCAAGGACATATGCCTGAGCTACTCCATGAACCTTCATCTCCAATAAAAGGATCGTTTTATTCCTGTGTTTCCGGTCCAAGGTCTCCTCTGCTGGAGCTTGTACACTCTGACCTGCTTTCTTTTTCTTATTTTCTCCCCCACTTTTCTCTTTGTAACTTTCTGGCCTCAAACTAGCCTCATGGTTTGGAGCTCAGGCTGAGCCCAGTGCGGAGGAGAGTGAATCTTAATGACCTTTCCGGAGCAAGCACAGTACGTGGAATTGGCAGCGGCTACATCAGCAGAGGCAACGTGGATATGATAGGGGCCAGCAGCAGACAGTGATGCCTGAGGATTAGAGACTTGTTGATGATTGGGTCCTGCACTGGTGATGATAAAGCGGATAGTGGAAGGCCATCATGGTAACATCGGTGAGGTGGGTCCAGCAGTAAGAGACATGTCTCTGACATTGGAAGGGTCTGGCACAGGTGGTAATGAGACGGTGATAGAGGAGTATCTGCCCAGTGGCAAAGATGGTGCCTGAGGATCAGCATCTTCATTGTTGCTGGGGTCTTGTGTAGATGGTGCTGTAGCTGTCTTGGATGGATTGGGTTGCAGGGGTGTTCCATAGTGAAGAGCTGTTTCACAACTCATCAACTCTCTTCAAGCTGTATCCTCTCTTTATTCCATTTTCTTCAATTGTCACCACTTTGTGGCAACACGTGAACGCTTTTCACTGTATTTTACTGTACTGATAATGTAAAATGCACCTGGTCATAAAAATCAAAATCAAAAACTTTTATTCACTCTTTCCTTCCAGCTGACCCATTCTGAAAACATGTCCAAATATTCACCACAATCCCACAAGATTTGATTTTGCACACTGGGCTTGGGACTTCAGCAATAGTCTTTCTGAAAATCTAATGGTATCCTACTGAATCATCTCTCCCTCAGCCTTCTCTGCTCCAAACTAAACAACCCGAGCTTACCCAGCCTCTCTCCATAGCTGATATGCTCCATCCAGGAAGCATCCCGGTGAATTTCCTCTGCACCCCTCCACTACAATCATATCCTTCCTGCAATAAGGTTCCCAGAACTACACACAGTATTCCATCTTGGTCTACCATAGACTTGTATAGCTCTGATAATGCATATGTTGGGGAATGAAGGTTGTGCCTACGGTTCGCTCTGCCTTCTTAACTAATCTATTAACTTCAGTCAAAAAGTGTGTTGCTGGAGCAGATCAGACAGTATCCGAGAAGTAGGCAAGTCGATGTTTCGAGAATAAGCTCTACATCAGGAATGTGGTCATCATTCCTGATGAAAAGCTTATGTTCAAAACGTCAACTCTCCTGCCCATTGGATGCTGCCTGACCGACTGTGCTTTTCCAGAAGTTCACTTTGTGATTCTGATCTCAAACACCTGCAGTCCTCACTTTTTCCCTAACTTGTTAACCTATGCATTCACAGTCAGGCATCTGTGGAGAAACACCCTCTGAGCTTCCCAGTGTACTGCCATTCATTGCATACTCCTATTTTTGGTTCCTTCTTCCAAAGTATATCACCTCATATTTATCAGGGTTACTTTTCATCTGGCCATCTGACCATTCCATCTGTATCTTCCTGTAATATCTTCCTCACTGCCAACCACCCGGCCAATCTTTGTGTTAAACACAAACTTAATTATCACACTCCCCACCCCCCTATGCATTCGCATCTAGATCATTTATGAATGCCACAAATAATAATGGACAGAGCACTGATCCCTGTGGTACACCCCAGCAGACTCTAGTGTCCAGTGACACATACAGTCTTCCGCCACCACCCTCTGTCTCTTGCCACTAAGACAATGTTTGATGTAACTCACTAAGTTACCCTTGATATCATGCTTTTTTTATCTGTTTCCCATATGGGGCTTTGTCAATGGCCTTGTTGGAAAACCATATAAACACCATGCTCGAAACTACACAATAAATTTTATTTGGAATGGCTTCCCCTGATGATGTCATGCTGACTATCCCTGATCAAACCTTGCCTCTCAAAATGAAGATCAATTTTCTCCTTTCCTATTTCCTCCAACACTTTCCCTAATACTGATCTACTACTGACTGGCCTACAATTCCCCGGTCTATTTCCACCACCCTTCCCATAAAGTGGGACCACTTAGTTGTCCTCCAGTCATCTGGCATCGCCAACTGAGATAAGTATTTGGTCATCCTTATGTTTCTTGTAAGTTTGTATTCTTGTTCTTTTTGGTTTTCTTATCAGTTCATTGATCCTCCTTTGCTGGGTCCCAAATATATCTGGATCCATTGCTTACCAAAATATCTGGCATTTTTCTGAGCTGCTACCTTTGATCTAATGCAATATTTAACTTCTTTTGTTAACTATTGTTAAGTCACCTTACCCTTTTGCTGTTTGCCCTGTGGTGGACATGTGCACATTGCACATTCTAAGGTGTTTATTTAAACAACAACCATTGTCTGTCTGCCAGTAAATCTTTTTCATGTACTTCTCCAATTCACTGAAGCTAATTTGCCCCTCATACATTCATCACTTGCATGACTCAGGTTTATAACCACAATATCAAAAAAAAGTTTGTATTCAGACGTCATATAATATCAATACATTATGATTAATATCCCCAGCACCTCCTTTACAGCAGTGTTTTTAATTAGCTCTTCTGATCACATAACATCAATTCGAAAACTGCCTGACATCTACCTCAGTGCTCAAAATACTGTTAAAGTAAACCATCTCAAACATGGTCATGAAATCCATTTTTCCCAGGAGTAGCATTCACATAGGTTAACACAGTTTAGTTGCAGATTGCAGCTGGTGATTATCACAGTAGTACCCACAAACCTACATATATATTTCCCTGTTTTATAACATATGGAACCTCTGTATTGCAGCTTTCACTTTGATATAAAACTTCCATCAATGTTTGCTTCTCCCTGCTGTCTCTAAGCTCCACCTTACCAGGTTCTGTGGAATCTGAGCGATGTGGCCTCTGGGGAGATTCAGGTGAGACATTTTGTGAGGCTTTTGTGGACGTTGAATTAATCTCGTCACGTTGTTCGTTCTTCTCAAGTGTCATTGTGTTATTTTCACTAGATCTCCCGTTATGCTGGTGGAGAAGAGAAGGAGAATGATCTCTCAGCAATGCTGTGTATTTCCCCCAGACAACTGAGACTGCTGTAAACTGGGTGTGAACCTTACAGCAGGCTCGTAAAGTGTTGCTGCTGCTCTCCAGTATCATAGTGAGATCACATCTGGAGTCTGGTGTACATAGTTAGTCTCCTGACTGACGAAACGATATTATTATAGAAGGAAGCAGCTCAGAGATGGTTCCCTCAACTGATTCTTTCCATGAAGGTGTTAACTTATAAGGAAAGGATGATCATGTTGATCCAATACCCATTGGAGTTGATGAGAATGAAAGATGATCGTATTTTTACATAGAGCACAGGAAGTAGTCAGCAACAGAAGACAATTACACAGTCAATGGAGGAATCTATTCCACTTCTCCAGCCTGTTACACAGGAACAGCAGAAGGATATTCCAGGTTTGGACCCTGTTACACCAGAACAGGATGAGGTTATTCAGCCCCTGGAGCCTGATATACAGTTACAGGAGAAGACCAAACAGCTCCTCGATCTTATAACACGGGACCTGGAGTAGGCTGTGCAGCACCAGTATCCTGTTACACAGCAACAGGATCAGCCCATTCAGCCTTCTCAAATCTGTAACACAAGAATTGGAAGAGACTGGGAGAGGTCATTCAGTATGAGAATTAGAGAAGGGTATAAAATTATTTGAGACTTGTTGTGGAAAGGAAGAGTTCATTCGCACATGTATCTGTTATATGGGAACCCACAAGAAGACCAATCGTTTCCTTGATCCTATTTCAGGGATGCAGGAGGTGATTGTTCAGTATGAATCTGTTATGAAGGAATATGAAGAGACCCTTCAGCTCCTCAAAAAGTTGCACAGCAACAGGAAGATTTCACAAGTCCTCAAGCTCCTGACGTATCATCAAAATGAGGAGAAGCAGGTCTTGAATATGTAAATGAGGATGATCCGTCTATTGAGACTTTAATGTAGGAACACGACGTGGAAATTCAGCCCACTGAGTGTGTAAACCAGGAACAGAATTATTCCATTCATACACTCATGCCTCTTACACAGCGATTGGAGCAGATCTTTTAATGCTTTGTGTCTGTTCCACTGGAACACTGGAAAGGGAACGTTGAGTTACAGAAAGGGTAGGAATTAGGATAATCATCTTCAGTAATGAATAAAATTAGTGAGGAAACTGTTGGGAACTAAGGGAAATTGTGAGAATCCACTATTAATTAACTAACAACAGGAGATTTGCAAAGTCAAGATAGAATACATCAGAATCAGCATGGGTTTTTAAAGAATTTATTTGTTAGAGTTCTTTAAATATGTGACTAGCAAAGTAGACAATAGGGATCCTGAAGGCGTAAAGTATCTGGAATTTGAGAAAGCATTTATTTAAGAGCTGCACAAAAGATTGAGCTGCAAAATAAGACAACGTTAAGTTTGGGAGAAAGTTATTTGCCTGGATAGAGGGCTAGTGAGCCAATAAAATACAGAGAGATGGCATAGATGTTTTGTTTAATGGTTGGCACCTTTTGGGATTCTTTTGAGTTCAGACAACATGACCCGACTATTTCTCATCTATTGTATTATTTGGATGAGGGGATAGAAAACTTGACAGCCACATTTTCAGCTGATACTAAAACAGGTGGCAAAGTAGGTTGATACAATGAAGATGTAGAAAATTTACAAATGGACCTGAACAGTTTAAATGAAGGGGCCAACATCTTGCAGATAAAAGTTAATGTGGATCAGTATGGGATTATCCATTTCGATCAGAGGAATCGAACTTGTTATGGAAATGGAAAGCAACTTCAGAGTGCTTCTGTGCAGAGGGATCGGGGTGTACTTGTGTATATCACAGAAGGCCCACATGCAGGTACAGCAGGGAATGAGAAAAGAAAGTGCAATTTCAGCATTTAATTCTAACCGAATCGAATATAAAGGAAGGGAAGAATTACTGCAACTCTGCAAGGTATTAGTGAGACTGTAACTGGCGTTCTGTGTACACTTCTAGCGCCCTGACTGCAGAGGGATGTACTTACAATGAAGACAGTTCAGAACAAGTTCATTAGATTGATTCAAGGGATGAATTTGTCTTTTGAAGAGCGTTTGAGCAATTCAGACCAATACTCCCTGGAGTTTAGAAAAATGAGAGGAAACCTCATTGAGGTCTGGAGGATGTTAAAGGTGATTGACAATGTCGGTTTGGAGTGGATATTTCCTCATGTGGGACAAACTAGAACAAGAGATCATAGTTTTAGGATTAAGCAGAGCAGATCTAAAACGGGGTGAAGAGAAATTACTTCTCTCAAAGGGTTGTGACTCTGTGTAATTCACTGTGTCGGAGTGCACTGAGTGCTGGGACATTGAGTAAATGATGGGATAAGGAGAGCGGCCAGGAACATGGGACTGAGGCCTCGTTGACATCAGCCATGATTGTATTCAATGGCAGATCAGGCTCGCGGGCTGGATTGCTGACTGATGCTCCTCGTTCTTATTCAGTCTTTCGACTGTGCTACACCGGAATGGGGGAGGACTGGTTACCAAACAGGAAGCAGGCACTCCGGATATATCAGTCTCAAACTGTTCGACAGAGCGTAGCCAGTGAAGTCACACTGCGACCAGTGTGGAGTCCTCAGCTCTTTACAATCCATATCAATGATCAGGAGGAGTTGAACAGATATACTGCTACTAAGTTTGGTGATGACACTGAGTTGGCAAGACAGTAAGTTATTAAGAGAATGTGGAAAGTCTGAAAATTGATATACACAGGTATAGTCAATGAATAATAGTTTACCATATGGAATATAACTGAATATACAACTTGCAATCTGTTTCAGGAAGTTTATAAGGCAGTATTATCCTGTAATGGAGAGGGATTACAGGGCTGAGTGAAACAGCTTGTTCTGTAGGTTTCACTCTCGCCCGTTCAGACATGGGAAGTGTTGATCCATCTGAGGCTCACAGTGGCACCGACGCTGTCAGTACAAACGGGATATTTTTATGCATTTGGTGGGTGGTGCGGAGTGGTGGGGGGTGGGGGGATGTTTTGAGCTGTGTACAAAGGGGACGGCCATTATCTGAGATTTCATCCTTTATTTCCAAATGGACATCCGAGTACGATGGGAATGTCTTTTTCTGAATGAAGCGACTGTGGTTGCTGCCAGGACAGGGGTATTCAACAACATGATGTATTGTGCATGGGCACACTGCAACATTAATGAAGTGAGAGTTCCTTCAGTTCTTCTACCTCTCCCCATTGACATGGCACCCTGTAGAGCTATGTACACCATCGGGAATCCCATTATAATGGGAAAACAAGAGAGGAGGAAGTGAGGAGAAAACATTCACCTCATCCACCACATAGATCCTCCATCACAGAACGGTTACATTGATGCTGAAATGCTGGGAGATGACCAATATGTCATGCACTCCTGCCTGAAACGTTCCAGACCATAGAAGCTGAATGAATCAGTGACACTAACAGCCACTGGCAGTACCGTCCTACCCCGGTATGAAGCTGCAGGTCGTGTTGACGGAGGTGACACCGCTCTGTGACCAGCTCCTTGTTCAGTCAGAGACCCCTCACACCCTGCTCCTGGGTTAAGTGTCCCTTGGGTAGCTGGTCTTGGAAAACCCGGAGTGGATACAGCAGATCCCTTTTCCGACACACGCTCACTCCGTAGTTTCAGAGCTTCCCCTCTCTGCAGTCTGTGTTCCATTTCTTGTTCATATTGCAGGCCCGGATGCTGTAACTACAGTCCCCATGCTCCATTCAGAGTTGGATCACAAAATTCTCGGGTATCCCTGAATGTCTGAGGCAGCTCACAGCACAACCTCCAGCAAACCATCCCCAGCATCTCCACAAATTTTTCAATAACAGGAGACAGTCAGAAGCCCCTCAGCTGCAAGTGTTATGCACCAGGCCAGACCACCACAAAATATTTTTTCTTTTTGTAAACGTAGATGTGAATTGGATGTTCCCGATGTGTTGTGATTGGCCAATCAGTTCAACATTAAGCAAAAGGCAATCCATTCAAACACTCTAGTTAAACCACAATCAAATAGATGAACAATTGGGGATAGCTTCTTTACTGGAACACTTACGCAAACAATAGATACAGTACCTTCTACTCATTAACTGTTCTAATACAGGAACATCCCATAAACACGCCCCTTGACAAAAAGGTACATTCAAACTCAGAATCTTATGTGCAGTTCTCCAATCCAGGAGGAAGCAACTTCAAGAGAGTTTTCAGAGAGATGAGCAGCTTGGGATCATGTATTGAAACTTGGAACCCTTCTAGGATCCCCAGCAGCCTCTGGTTGCTGCAGCTAAAAACAAAACGAGAAGACCTGGTCTGAGAGAGCTGTCACTGCCCTTCCATTGTTCCCACCAGTTTAATAAATCATAAAGGCCTCCTGAGTTATTTACTTCTGCCATTTTCAGGCAGCAGTTCGGCATTTCTCTATTTAAATCTTCCCTTAAAAAAAACCACAAGAGAATAACCTTTTTAAAGTGACAGCATCGTCACACCTTCCAATTTGAAAAAAATGACCCATCAATATTCACAGATAGCATCATTTTAATCCCCTTTATCTTACTGCTACAATAGACGACAATATGTATATATATTGTATTGACAGTAAGCATGCAAACATTCACAACTCCATTCTATTTCAGTCAGTTTACTCCTGCCACAGAACCCCTCTGTCTTTCTTCATCCAAGTCTTGACACTTTATCAGCAAGCACGGTTTCTCGTCCAGTCACCTGTACAACTTCCAAATTGGATGTCATCAATAATAAGTGCTGTCTGAACAGACTGGAAGTTTACTCCTTAAATTTCTCCAAAAATGTTTAGGTGTTGTGATCAATATAACGATTTGTCTCAGACACGTTATTTACAAGTTAAATGCTGGAATGTTGTAAGGCCAAGCTCAAGGCCTCTTTCCCAATTGTGGAATATTTCTGTTGATGGTTTCACCGGACACCCCAACCACACATTGCATAAAGGAGCAAATCTCATCTCTCCAAAAATCCTTCTCAATGACAAGTCTCCTCTTGTCTCAGCATCAAACAATTACATGCTTCTGTGCCTCTCAATGCTGTAACCTCTTTACCTGCTACTTCTGGCCTACACAAGTAAACCTTACTCTCACAGGTATATGTTTTAAGAAGATCTTGCATATTCTTCTCAATGCCTAACAGAAGCCAAAATTTGATTCATGGATCGACTTCCCATCATCAGCCATTTCAGCTTCTAATCTGTTCATTGTAACTCTCTGCTCTTCCACACGAGTTCTCACAACTGCAGGAAGTAAATTTTTGAACTAATCCAAAGTAAGAATCTCTCTAAGACTATCATAGATTGTTCTCTTTTTAATACCCTTACCCACCTTTCAAAATTACTTTGTTTGATTCTTTCAAACTCAATGTAAGTGTAACCAGGGATGCTACTTTATATTCCTAAAATGCTGTCTGTGGGCTTCTGGCATAAGCTCATATACACTTCAGATTGCTTTCTTTACCCTCTCATACTGGCCAGATACCTCCTCCGATCGGGATGCAAATACCTCACTCCTTATACCTACTAGCTTTGTTTGGATCAACTAAATTCATATGGTCACTGATCAGTGCATTCGTTTAGCCACTTTCTCAAATTAAAAAGGCTTTTACATCCCTCTCATCAAATGTAGACAATGACTTTATATTTTTAAACAGATCCCCATCAGGCCTTTGGCTACCTCCTCCTCACTATCCTCCCGTGTCAGCGTACCATCTACCTTCATCTCCGCTTTCTAAGTCAACTTTCCTCTCAAATTGTTAACTTTTGAAGTTGAAACTCTCTCCCTCTTTCTACTTTTCTTCTTTTTTTTGTCTTTCTTAGTCATCTCCTTTTCTTTTAATTCTACTTTTGATCGTATTTCAAACGGTTTCAATTCCATTTTGTGTTCAAGCTGCCTCATCAACAATTGAATTCCAGCCATTTCCAAAATTTCTGGTGGTGTTTCAACCAAAATTTAAAGGCCAAGGCACAACTGTAATTATTTCTCCTTTTCATACAGAGGGTTGGTGTGGACTTGTTGGGCCAAATGGCCTGTTTCCATACGGTAGGGATTCTAATTCTGAACCCAATTTGGTATGGTTGATTTCGAACCAGACAAGATTGCAACGTTTGCTATGGACCAGATCAGACTGCTTTAAAAGACTTTCAGATGGGAGCCTGGACGCTAACCTTGTCTTATCGTAAAGGTAGATGCGAAATGAGTGTTACAGATGTGATGCGGCTGATCAAACCACACATCTTAAAGCAACACACAATTTATTTAAACACTCTAATAATAACATATACAAAAAGAAGAGCAATATAGAATAACTTAACTAATGGAAATCTTATCCGAATAATAGATACAGTACCTTCTGCTTATGAACTATTGCAATGTACAAACATCCCATACATACAGCCCTTGACAAAAAGACACGCCCAAGGCTATTCAGGCTTGCTCGATCTTTCAAAGGGACAAGCACACAAGTCACAATTTCAGTGGACAGGCGCAGATTCAAAGCTGCTGAAACCCCAATCCAACATGGAGCAGCACATGGGACACACCGGAAAGTGAACAACAGCCCGACACACCACCCCACCCCCTTGTCCATGGAGCAGCACATGGAACACACCGGGAAGTGAATAGCAGCCTGACACATACCAATTCATTGTTTCTGCGCTTCACAATGCCAGCACTCGATACACTCGGGAATCAAAAACCAAGGAGAAAGTGAAGACTGCAGATGCTGGAGATCAGAGCTGAAAATGTGTTGCTGGAAAAGCGCAGCAGGTCAGGCAGCATCCATGGAGCAGGAGAATCGACGTTTCGGGCATGAATTTCCTAGAGAAGGGCACATGCCCGAAACGTCAATTCTCCTGCTCCTTGGATGCTGCCTGACCTGCGGCGCTTTTCTAGCAACACATTTTCAACCAAAGATCAAGGCAGGGAAAGATACAGAGGCACAGAGAGATTCACATTAAATATGGAAACAGTTAATTAACTGAGAACACGTTGTTGAAATATGGAGAAAAAGAAAGGACAGTGAGACTAAATGGAGAATGAAACCTTTAGAGTACGAAATTATAAGAATGAGAACATTGAATAAAGGTATTTTCAGGTCGGCTGAAACGGTTTGTTTAATCAAGTTCTGAATCGGTTTCACAGAACACTTCAAACAACATTATCTGGGAGAAGATAACAGACCAACATGGAGAACTGAGTAGGACACGCTAGTGCATTGCTCAGTAATCTGGATTATCTGCCTCGCATGAGGAGAACTGCAAACCTTTACTATCATATGGGAACGATACACGCATCAAATACACACAGCAGGGGAAGATTTCAATCTCCATTGGACCAGTATAAGGTGTGTGTGTGTGTGTGTGTGTGTGTGTGTGTGTGTGTGTGTGTGTGTGTGTGTGTGTGTGTGTGTGTGTGTGTGTGTGTGTGTGTGTGTGTGTGTGTGTGTGTGTGGGTGGTTGAATGTGAAAATTATTGCTTGAGAGAAAATACACTTAAAGGAAACCAGGTTAAATATGAACAACTGACAGGGATTTGGATATTGACACAGAGAGACTGAGGGAAATTTCAAGGACAGATGAGTGAAAGTGTTTGAGAATATTGAAATAATGGCATTGCCGCACACAATAGCGATATTGATTAGTGGGCACACATGTAGGACAGATGGATGGGATTTCGGTCTGAATTCGAATCATATTTGTTTCTCCAGGTTTCAACTTCAGAGTGTCAGCAGCAAATGCTGTCATCATTAAATCTGTATTTCACAGCCCAAGTTTCAAACAGCAGATGGGTTAAGCCAGTGAAGTACATTCTGGAGCAGTGAGTAGTTAAAGTTAATAACGGTCAAGGAATAGTGTCAGAAATCCGGTCATGGCCAAAGAGATCACCACAGTTGTGAATCGTCACTTTCAACCACAACATGGAAGTTCCCCTCCACGCCACATACCACCCTGACTTGGAAATGTACCGCTATGTCTTCACAGTCGTTGGGTGAGAATCCTGGAATGCCCTCCCTAATGGCATTGTGGGAGAACCCACGGCATGTGTACTGCAGCAATTTAAGAACAAAGCTCACCATCACCTTCCCAAGAGCAAATCGAAATAGACTATTAATGCTGACCAACACCCAAGTCCCACAAATGAATGAAAAAAGATATTGCCCAGGATGGAATGGTTGTCCAGGATGGAAATGGAGTTTATAAAGATAATAGAGGACAATAGAGGACACACTCCCAATATTTAGATAACAAGGGTGAGAAACAATGAGTGTCAGGCAGCATCCAAAGAGCAGCCCGAAACGTCGATTCTCCTGCTCTTTGGATGCTGCCTGACCTGTTGTGCTTTTCCAGCAACACATTTTCAGCTCTGATCTCCAGCATCTGCAGTCCTCACTTTTTCCTGAGAGACAATGGTTCACATCTGCACATGACGAGGTCAACGTAGAGACCCATGAATAACACTGCCAGAAGCAAGGAGGAGACAGTAATTGAACAAGTTCAATGGTGCCATTAGTAGAGGTTTGCAGAGTGAATATCTGGATTCAGAGTGTCAACATGAACAATAAAGGTGGCAAGAAGTGAAGACTATATAAAAGAACAGTATTGCAGTCATATCTGGGTTATAGTAAAAGAGTCTGGACAGTGAGATTTACCAGGGACACCAATGATAGACAGGAGAAGATAATACATATATTGAATAATGCCAAGAGCATAATATATCCGCCATGATAATGATAACCGATCAGATGTTGAAAGAGACCAAACATCATCGGATAAACTCTTGTCCATTGTTATAACATTTCAGTCTAAAGTTCTCAGATTCTGATCCACTGTTGGAACGTTCCAGTCAAATATTCTCGGTCTCTGATCTCTCCTCCGACTCTCTCTGGAGCTGCTGATCCCTGTCAGTGCTGTCGGTGATGCTCCCGCTCATACTATGGCATAACACATTGAATGGAGCCCATTTATCATTGGAAGATACCTTCCACTGGGATAAGTACAAAACGTGGAGACTGACATTAATCAAAGTCATTGAACAAACAGGTTCAGTTAACCCCTTCTTTCTATGACATTTCATATCGCAATAAAAGGAAATATTTACTCAGTCTGGATGGAATGGATGAGGGTTACTGACGGATGGGCTATAAATCTTTCATTTTTTTTACTTTTTCCGTGAATGTGGGAATATTGCCAGAGCACTGCAGGTCTGTTTGTAACGGGGACAGGGATAAAATAACAGGCCACCTGCAAAAGATACCTAGTGGGGAAATTTCTGGATACATTAACTCAATGGAGAAAGTGAGGATTGCAGATACTGGGATCAAAGTTGAGAATGTGGTGCTGGAAAAGGACAGCAGGTCAGGCAGCATCAGAGTAGCATCCACATTTCTTGTGTAAGCTTTTCATCTGGAATGAGGCTTGACGCCCAAAGGTGTTAAGAGATCAATGAGAAGGGGATGGGGTTGGGGGAAGATAGCTGAGAATGTGGTAGGTAAATGAAGTTGGGGTTAGAGGTGATATGTCGGAGAGGAGGGTGGAGCAGATAGGTGGGAAGGAAGACGGTCATAGGGGCGGCGCTGAGTTGAAAGGTTGGATCTGGGATAAAATGGTGAAGCAGAAATGAGAAAACTGGTGAAATCCACATTGATCCCATGTGGTTGTAGGGTCCCAAGGCAGAAGTTGTGTTATGGAGAAGCCCCAGGACCTGCATGTCCATGATGGAGTGGGAGGGGTAGTTCAAGTGTTCAGCCACGGGCTGGTGGGGTTGGTTGGTGCGGGTGTCCCAGAGATATTCCCTGAAGTGTTCCACAAGTTAGCGTCCTGTCTCTACAATGTAGAGAGACATCAGCAGCAACGGATACAATAGGCGACGTGTGTAGAAGTGCAGGTAAAACTCCGAATGGTGTGGAGGGATCCATTGGGGTCTCGGACCGAGGTGAGGATGCAGGTTTCCCAATGTTTACGGTGGCAGGGGAAGATGCCAGGAATGGAGGGTGAGTTGGTGGGTGACGAGGACCCGACAAGGGAGCCGCACTGGGAATGTTCTTGATGGAATGTAGATCGGGGTGGGGAGGGAAATATATTCCTGGTGGTGGGGTCTGTTTGTAGGTAGCGCAAATGGGGGAGGATACTGCGTTGTATCTTGGTGGGATGGAAGTTCAGGAACAGGGTGTTCTTTCCCTATTGAGTTTGGAGCGGTAAAAGTTGAAGGCCGAGGTATGGGAAGTGGATGAGATGCTCTGGATGGCATCGTCGACCATGTCGATGGGGAAATTGCTGTCTTTGAAGAAACAGGTCATGTGGGATATATACTGGGTTCAGAGTGTGGTGCTGGAAAAGCACAGCAGGGCTGGCAGCATCCGAATCGGATTTTAGCCGCAAATATCGGTTTTCCTGATCCTCAGATGCTGCCTGACATGCTGTGCTTTTCCAGCACGACACTCCCGAATCTAACCTCCCGCATCTGCAATATTCACTTTCGCCTACACGCTAGGTTCAGCCAGTTCTGTAATACTGCCTTTAATTCTGTTCTCACTGCTGTAGGAAAGATGTTGTTAAACTTGAAAGAGTGCAGAAAAGATTTCCAAATTTATTGACAGTTTTGGGGAGGGTGGTGGCGGCGAGTGATGTTGAGATATGCGGAGAGTATGAATGGGCTGGGGCTATGTTTCCTGAAGCGTTGGTTCTGAGGAGTGACCTTTCTGAGGTTTATTGCAGTGAATCCCGATGCTCCAGGGTGAGCAATGCCAACGACTGGGAAATAGACAGAACAGGTTATTCACATTGAAACTGGATAATGACAAATCGACAACATGTTGGTGAACGATGGAGGTAGACTGAAGAATGTCACTGGCTGGAGGAATCAGAATTTGGAGGGTCCAATCACATGAATGAGAATAAAAATAAAGGTATTACCATATCAACTGAAAGTATTAGTTATACCACATTCTAAATCCACCTCAGCGAACCAGACCAGACACCATAAACCCAGAGGAGATATCTGTTTGGCATGGAGCACTGCGCAGACCAGACTAGTGTACTGCTGAACACCACCCTGCAATCAGTCCACAGTGGAACACTGAGCACACTATAGCAGTCCATTATTCTATAAACCCAGATGAGATATGTGTTCAGCAGGGAGCACTGTGCAAACCGGGCTGATGTACTGTGTAATGCAATGAC
Organism: Hemiscyllium ocellatum; assembly: GCF_020745735.1. NCBI lineage: Eukaryota > Metazoa > Chordata > Chondrichthyes > Orectolobiformes > Hemiscylliidae > Hemiscyllium > Hemiscyllium ocellatum. The sequence goes on from NW_026867640.1 coordinate 602,892, forward strand.
AATCTACCCAGAGTGGAAAGGTACGCTGGCCACAGTAGTGCTTTGATCTATAAACCCAGATGAGATATGCGACCAGGGTGTGGAACTGTGTCCATCAGCCCAGTGCATTGTTCACTACATTATAACATTGTGTTAGATCACTGCCCAACGTTGGGAAACTTGCAGCCCATGTTGGAAGTGACAGGATGTGCAGCTCCCATCCAATTAAAGTTCCATATCTCCATTGTGTCATAACAAGGGGGTGCTGTGGGTGTGAACATCACTGCCAGAGAGAGAATGGGGGGGGGGGGGAAATCAGTTCAAGTATCAACAAATGGAAGGGGTTTGGTGAATGAGGGAACGAGACTGAGAGACAATTTCATGGAAGGATGTTTGTCCAGGATCCAGAATGCTGAAATGAAGACATTTCAACAGTATCCTGCAACATGAGCCAAGGTTTCCAGGAATTATGGGTAAACTAGATATTGGTGTGCGGTCAGATGATGGAGAGTATTGGATGAGCATTTGTTCTGCAGCTTTTTAACTGGGAGGAGGGTCAGCAGAGTCTTCGACACATTGGGCTGAATCTAACAATATTTTGTCTAAGTGTCATTTTCACTGAGTATGACAGAAGGATAGTCTGTATGAGACTGAGCTAGTTTCCTGGTGATATCTCATCCTCATTAACTGCCTACCCCACTCCATGGTGTGCCTCTCATTCAATGCCAGCTCGATTTCCTTCATGGTTGAAGGTACTCACCAAAGCCCGTATGCCTCTAAGTATTCCGTCATCCCTGGCACTGGTGCGATCTTCAAAAGGTCAATGGGCACACTGTTTCTCTGTTTGGAGCTACCCTGCACAGTTTACCCAGAGCATGGCGGATAAGAGGCAATTACACCACAGTTTGTCAACAGAGTTACGGAAGTCTTGGTGAATGGACAAGTACAGGGGAGGACCATTCTTTCCCCAGAGTAGGCCATACTACCAGACCCAGAGAGCATAGTCTGAGATCATCACCCAGCTCAGTGCAGTATCTACAGTCTGAAGAAATGTCCAGCAATACAGGACAAGCATCAATAACCTTTCCCGTTCTGTCAGGATAAGGGTCACTGTATTCTCTTTGCTCCCTCACACTCACTGTATACCTGATATAGCTCCTACTCCCAGACCAAGCTCATATTCCACCACTCTTGTTACTGCTTACAGTCTCTCTTTCTCTCTCTCTCTCTCTCTCTTTCTCCCCCCATCTACTTTACCACCCCCCTCCCCCAACACACACACACACACACACACACACACCAATAACACTGCATAGATACAACACTGTGGACTGACTGTCTCCGGAGACCACACCATCTCCCCTACCTACACCAGCACTAACAGCAGGCCACCCACCCCCACCCACCCTCCCTCCCTTTCTCCTACTCTAGGAGAAACAGTCTGGAACAGTACAGAAAGGGCCAAGCCGGGTGGTGGAGTGCCCGATATCCGTTACCTTCGCCCCTCCCCCCACCATGTATGGAGGACCCTGGTACGAGCCAGACAGGACCGGGACGTCGTGTGGAGATTCTGAAACATCGACGTCCCACCGACCGAGTAAGGAGCAATGTTCAGTGAAGGGCAATTCTCACTTTAAACCCACCGGCAGCTCCGGTTACCCCCGGCACAACTTTTGTGTGGAGCTGTTTTCGGTGGGCAGGAGGGTGGGCTCACAACTCATCGTCACCACCCCCTTCCAGGAAGGGAGCTCCTCCACTTCCTCCTGTAAAAACCTCAGGTGCTGAAACTATTTTCTGCTCTCGCCACTTGTCAATAATCGTACTCATATTCACAAAGTGCCCTTTGCTCCTACACCCGTTTTATACTGGTATGGAATGTTTTATATTGACTTTCAGAATTATTCCTTCCAAGAATCATCACCTCACACTGCTCTGCGTTGATCCTGATCTTCCATAAACCTGAAAACTACGCCAATGTGTCACTGTCCTGCTTGAGTTCCACACTGTCCTCCACACACTATAATTTGTCCAGGTATGGTATCTGCACACATTAAAATTGTCCTACAGTCACACTCCACACAGAAATACTGACTCACTCGCTATTGTGAGCAAGTGCAATACTAACACACGCCCTGAAGACAGACTTAAGTACTGACTCACACCAGACAGAGTATGTGAAATATTGACAAAGTCACAGTGGATCAAGAGAAATACTGACAGACACCCCATGTCTGTATTTATTTCTGTGTATTAGTGAGTGTCTCTATGTCTTTGTGTTAGTGTGTATATTCAACCAGTCACATACACACATACATTCTCCACACATGCACACATATGCTAACACAGACGCACACAAAGAGGTAGATACACTCAAACAGACAGACACTAACACACACACACACGCGCACACACACACACACACACACATGCAGGCACACAGATGCACATAGACAGACATACACACAGGCAGAGGTACACACGCATTGACATACACCACATAGAAAACACACCGATACAAACCAACACACAGTCACGCCCGCACACACAGACTGTCTCATACACAGGCACACACAGGCACACACAGATGCCCACAACCACCCTTACACAGACTCCCAAATTCCCCACCCCACACACATACACACGCATGCACATGCATAGATGTACACAGACACACAGGCACGCACACACGCAGACACACAAAGCCATGCACACACACAAGCGTGCATGCATACACACAGCTGCTCACACACAGGCTTACAAATACATAAACACAGACAGATGCGCGCGCGCACACACACACACCCTGTAAACACACACACACACCCTGTAAACACACACACATCCTGTAAAATGCAATGTTTCGTGACAGTGACTTACCCTTGTAATTAATCTTTTACGTAAGACAGGATTGAAAAATCCAAAAACACACCAGCAGAGCATGGCATTTTATCATTTTCAGCAAAAGAGGGAGAGATGGAGGTAGAGGGAGAGGGAGAGGGAGGAAGCGAGGCTTTGAATCCCATTCAATGATCCACCCAAAACAATACATTTCCCGTTGCACACAGATGCAGAAATAGAGATGCAAATATACATACACATTCTAATGCAGAACACACTGAGAGATAGATAAACATAGGTACACATATAGACGCAGACAAATCGATAAACGCGGACAGAACTATGCAGATGCATACTTGGGCATGTACGAACCCATGGAACTATAGAGTTATACAGGGTGTTTGAAAACACACCTATCAACCCATACACTCAAACTAAACTAGCCCCATGTTCCTGCGCTTGGACCATTTGAGTTGCTGGTAGATATGGGGCTGACCAACATGGTGCCATTATTAAACAAACTGTCAAGGAAAAGCGATGGAACAATAGACTAGTGAGCCTGATTTCGGTTGTTGGCAAGATGTTGGAGAGAATCCTAACAACAGGATTTACATGTATTTGGAAAGGCAAGGACTGATAAAGAAAGTCAACATGGCTTTGTGCATGAGCGATCATGTCTTACGAACTGGATTACTTTTTCTTGAAGAAGTAACAAAAAGCATTGATGAGGGCAGAGCAGTGGACGTGACTTATATAGACTTCAGTAAGGCATTCGACAAGGTTCCCTATGAAAGACTGGTTAGCAAGGTGAGATCTCATGTAATACAAGGAGAACTAGCCATATCGATTCAGAACTGCACCAATGGTAGAAGACAGATAGTCATGGTGCAGGGTTGTTTTTCAGACTGGAGGCCCGTGACCAGTGTGTGCTACAAAGATTGATTCTGGTTCCACTGCATCATTTACATAAATGATTTGGATGTAAACACAGGAGGCATGGTCAGTCAGTTAATATTTGACATCAAAACTGAAGGTGCAGTGGACAGAGAAAATGATTACCTCAGAGTATAATGGCAACTTGATCAGATGGACCAATGTGCTGACGAGTTGCAGATGGAGTTTAAGTTAGATAAATGTGAAGTGCTGCAGTTTGGAAAGAAAAATCGGGGATTGGCTTGTACATTTAATGTTGATATCGTGGGGAATGTTGCTAAACAAAGAGCCCTTGGAGTGCAAGTTCATAGTACTTCGAAAGTGGAGTCGCAGGTAGACAGGATAGTAAAGAAGTTGTTTGATATGTTTGTCGTTTTTGGACAGTGCATTGAATGTAAGAGTTGGAAGGTCAAATTGCGGCTGTACAGGACATTGGTTAGGCCACTATTTAATATTTCGTGCAATTACGGTTTCGCTCTTTGAGGAAGGATGTGTGAAACCTGAAAGGATTCAGAAAAGATTTACAAAGATATTGCTAGGGTTGGATGTTTTGAGATTTATGGAGAGGCTGAATACACCGGGGTTATTTTCCCTGCAGCATCAGCGGTTGAATGATGATCATAGAGGTTTATATACTCACAATTGGATTGGATCGTGTCAATACCACGGGTCGTTTTCCCAGGGTAGCCCTTTCCAAAGCTAGAGGATATAGTTTGAAGGTCAGAGGGGAAAGACTTAAAGGGATCTAAGGGGCAACGTTTTCAAAGAAAGGGTACTTTATATGTAACGAGTTGCCAGAGCAAGTTGTGGAGGCATGGACAATTACAACAGTTAAAAGGCATCTGGATGGACACATGAAAAGGAAGTGTTGATGGAGATATGGGCCCAATGCTGGCAAATGGAACAACATTAATGCAGGGCATCTGTTTGGCAGGATCGAGTTGGATAGAAGGGTGTGTTTCCAAGCTGGACAGCTCTATGACACTATATCTTCAGTAAAACTTTCGCCTGTCATCTTAAAATTACTCCCTTATCTTGAAATCCACGATCCAAAGGAAAGGGCTCCTGGCATTCAAAATTATCTATAGCCTTCATTGTTTTATAAACCTCTATAACGTTCATAAGGTCTCAAAGGTCTATGCTGCAGTGGAACAGGTCCCAGTCCATCGAGCATGTCCTTATAACTTCAACACTCCATTCCCAGCCTGGTAAATCTTTGTCTGAACCATCACCAGTTTAATATTATCCTCAATGTAACTGGTTGACCAGAACTGCACACAGTATTTCAGGAGAGACCTCACATGTTCAGCACAACCTAAAGATAATGTTCCTGCTACTGTACTTAAAGGTCTGAGCAATGAAGATCAGCAAAGCAAGCGCCTTCATAACTAGCCTGCCCACACATGATGCAAACTTCAAAGAAATATATCAGAACCTCTAGGTCTCTCTGTTCTACAATGCTACCAAAGGCTAGACATTTAATTGTGTATATTCTCTCATTGTTTGCTTTACGAAATTGTGATACATTGATTTGTTGAAATTAATCTCCATCTGCCACTCCTCAGCCCAGTGAGTGATAATACTGGGGAAGAAAGGCTGGACAGAAATCAGCTGACGGATCATTTCGTGGTTTTAAGAAGAGGGCAGTCAAACGTTACAGGCGGGAAAGAATGATTGTGTTTTTGATCCAGAAAGTAGGCTCTTTCTTCGTCTCTGGTGTTCAGTAATAAATATCTATTCCAGATACTTTCTCGTGCAGAGTGTCTCTGTATATGTCTTTCCCTCATATTGCAGATGACAGATAAAAGCCACTTAAGGTGAAAATCATAGCCAAGTAGTTAAAGATTTTCATAGTTTATCTCGAAGGCAAAGCACATAAACTCAACATCCTATAGTTGAGGTGAGTACCTTTAATCAGTTTAACAAAGTGATTCTTTTAACTGTGTAATTCAGTAAAGTTAATCAAAACACATCGAGCTGAAAGCTGACATTTAAAATGTGACCCAAAGACTGGACATGGTTTCAATCTTGTGTAGTGGGTAACGCCCATGCCTCTGAGCCAGAGCTCTATGTTAGATTCCAATACCCGAACTTGTGTGTTATTGTCTCTCACTCTGGACCAGAAGGTCTGGGTTCAAGACCTGCCTGTCAAGGAGGTATGTCACAGTATCTCAAAACAGGCTAATGAACAAACGAACAGGAGAATAATGTTGCAGGTTTAGGCATTGTTGACAAGTGGTGGTTGTGTCCCTTCCTCTGAGCCCAAAAGTCTAGATAAAAATACCACAGAGGTGTTTCATAATGTGACTGGACAAGTTAGTAAAATAATTTTATAATTGTGGTGTGATGAAGAGGGAAGATGAATCAGTGTTCAATTTCAGAATGTGGGCCCAGGTTTACTGAAAACACAGCCATTCGTGTTGACTGGAGTCACATTTGCGCATTCTATTCGTTTATAAAATCATGAAGACCATGGATAGGGTGAAGAGTCAGGGTTTTTACCCCATGTGGGGAAGTCCACAACTAGTGGACATAGGATTAAGGTGAGATCGCCAAGATTTAAATGGGTCCTAAAGGAACCATTTTCACAAATGGTTTATGTATGCAGTGAGCTGCCAGACGAAGTGGTGGAGGATGGTACAAATTACAACATTTAAAACGCATCTGGATGTGGTCATGAATTGGAATGGTTTAGAGGGATATGGTACAAATGCTGTAAAATGAAACTAAGTTAATTTATGACATCTGGTTGGCAAGAATGAGTTTGACGAAAGGGTCAGTTTCTGTGCTGTACATTTCTATGATTCACTGATCCTATTAACAAAATGTTCCCTTTGTAATGTTATGCAACTTTCTTCACTTTCCACTATATAACTAAACTTGGTGTCATCTGTAAAGTTGCTCGATGTACTTTGCATAATTCTCATCTCAGTCACTGATAAAAATGACAAAAAAAAAGTGGATCCCGTACCAATCCCTTTGGAACGCCGCTGGTCACAGGCCTCCTGTCCCAAAGACAACAATCCTCCACCACCCTCTACCTCCTTCCAATAAGCTGAAACACACACACGCATAGAGACATGGAGACCGAGGCACAGTTCTGTCTTTAAGACAGAGATGGATATGTTTTAACGATAAGGGGAACAAGGTTACAGTGAGAAGGCAGGAGATTTTTTTTTGAGAAACATGTTAGCCATGATTGAACAGCAAATCATACTTGATGGAGCAAACAGTTTAGTTCTGCACCAATTTCATACGCTCTATGGTTTACACTATGAGAAATGTCTACCCAAGAGAAGAGTGGAGGCTGAATTTGATAAATACTTTCCTGAACAGAGGCAATGGGAATGTGGGATAGGTTTGAGGGGCTGAATGGACTATGTATTTCCTATTGGTTGTGCCCTCGTTTTTAAAATGGGAAGCTGACTTGCTTTGAGGTTCATACACTTCTAAATTTCGAGTTTATACCATTTAAGATTGAGATAAGGATGCTCTTATCTCCTTCAGGTTGAGCTGTCTGTGGTATTCTCATCCCCAGGAAACAGTGAAGACTGGGCCATACAGTCATAGAGTCCGAGAGATGTGCAGCCCAGAAGCAGACCTTTCGGTCCAACATACCCATGCTGACCACATATGCCAACTCAATCTGGTCCCACCTGCCATATCCCTCCAAACACTTCCTATTCATATTCCTATCCAGATGTCTTTTAACTGTTGCAATTGTACCAGCCTCCACCACTTCCTCTGGCAGCTCATTCCTTATCACCCTCTGCATGAAAGTGTTGCCGTTAGGTCTCTTTTATATATGTCCCCTCTCACCCTAAACCTATACCCTCTAGTTATGGACTCAATTACCTTAGGGAAAATACCCTGTCTGTTTACCCTATCCCTGCTCCTCATGATTTTTATAAGCCTCTATAAGGTCACCTCTCAAAGAGGTGCTTAATTTAAAGTGCAGTGACTACAGCAATTTTAAACACAACAGCCAAACACAAAATTAATAATGGATATTATTGGTTGTGTTGTTAAAGGGACGCATGTTTGTCAGGGTAATAGGAACTCTCCCCTCTCCTCAATGTCTGAAGTTCAAAATTGAGCACGTGACTGACATTGCAGATGGTTCTATCGTTGCATCAGAAAGACAGCATTTTTGACCGGATAGCGATTCCCCCAAATGTTAGTCTATATTCTGTGCTCATCTTTAAAACCCTCAGGGATCAGGATCATTGACAGTACGAACTCCACCTGGTCATCTGACAACAAATGGCCCTAATGGAGGATCACTGAGATCAGAAACAAATCGACAGTCAGCTGCATAGTACAGCAGGAGGCCATGCAACATGTGTGGGCTGTTAAACAGGAACAGGAGGGCCCTGGTCCGCTATCAGGAAATACAGAGTCGAGATAATTACTTATTTTCATGTTGGAAAGCTGTAACTAGTGGAATTCCTCAGGAATCAACGTGAGGTCACCAACAGTTTACAATGATTTGGATGAAGGGGCTGAATGGGTTGGAGCTCATACACCAGGATAGTCATTCAGCAAGATTTCATGTGAAAGCAGAACGTCTGCAATGGAATACAGACAAGAGAGGACAGTGAGTAAATCTTCACTAAAAAAAAAGGAGTACAATGTGGGTGATGGGAAGTTTCTGTTTGGGAAGAAGCATAAAACGACCGTAAATTATATAACTGGAGGCAGAATGCAGAACTCCGTGGTACAAAGAGATTCGTGTGTCCTGCTACATAAATCACACAAAGTTACTCTGTACAGGCAGCACGTGATTGGAAAATTAAATGAAATGATACTTTTTCTTGCAAAGAGAATTGATCCTTAAACATCTTAAGGATGTTTTACTGCATCTGTACAGGCCGTTGCTGAGACCACATCTGAGATACTGTCTATGATTGTAATTCCCCTGAAGTGAAAAAAAACAAATTGCTTTTGAAATGTTTCAAAGGTGTTTCTTTTTACTCGTCCTTGCGATGAAGGCATTGAACGATTAAACGTTTAGGCCTGAGAATGAGAAATGTTCTTATTAACCATATAAGGTTTTGAGCTGGTGAATACCTGATGAATATTTTATCCTCTATGAGACAATAATACTGGGGAGCTATTTTAAGAATAAGATGCATTCATTGAAATGCAGATATTGTGAAGATATTACAAGTTATATTATAAAAGTATACGGGAACGTATAAACACATCTTCAAATCTCGTGGCGCTATTTGTTGCGAAAGAAATGGCTGGGTGTCCAGCAGCAACAGTGATGTACCTACACGGAGCAGGGAATGTGCTGGAGTCCTACAGTTCATACACTGTTTAAACAGAGTTCATTTGGTCCAGTTTGGGGTCGGATATCGTTATTGCGTGATTCAACTCAGAGAGGGAATAATGCATCCTTCCTGAAAAGGAAAGGCTGTTTCTTCCTCTCTCTCTCTCTCTCTCTGTGTTCCTCTTCTCAGCAATGTGGGTGAGCTGAAAACTCCTCATTCATCTATCCCGCTCATGGAGAATTCCTATCGAAGATGCACTGGAATCACCCCACGGCCTGAAGTAAAGGCAATCCAGCTGAATCCACCTGTTCCAGGAAGTGATCCCATGACCAGTAGCTTCTAAGAGCAGAATAGCTATATAAGCTGAATGATTCTTGGAACAATCACTTATGTTTCCTTTTGCTATATGTTCAATTAATATTTGGGCACAGTTTTTTTTAGATTAGACTAGACTTACAGTGTGGAAACAGGCCCTTCGGCCCAACAAGTCCACACCGACCCGCCGAAGCGCAACCCACCCATATCCCTACATTTACCCCTTACCTAACACTACGGACAATTTAGCTTGGCCAATTCACCTGACCCGCACATCTTTGGACTGTGGGAGGAAACCGGAGCACCCGGAGGAAACCCACGCAGACACGGGGAGAACGTGCAAACTCCACACAGTCAGTCGCCTGAGTCGGGAAGTTCTTTCAAGTTAACGCTCTGCGAAGATTATATTTTTCAGTTTGTCATCAAATGTGTGCACGTGTCAGTATGTTTAGAGAGGGAAACATCGGCGCACAGATTTGCAATCGTCAAACTGTCATTCATCTTTCCATCCTAAGTTTTAGTAATTTTGTATCAGTCATAGACTTGTTAATTTGAGCCGATTAAAGAAAATTCCCTCACTTGTTTCTAATCCTCACACAGCCTGAGACCTATGTTATTGATCATATCACCAACCCGGTTACATTAACATTTGCAAGGAGCAGCGGAAGAGTGGGACTAGGAAAGGTAATAATGCCCTGAACTATAGATCAGTGAATCTGACGTCCTTTGTGGGCACGTTGTTGGAGAGCATTGAGGGGAGAGGATTTACATGTATTTGCAAATGTAACAACTGATGAAGGAGAGTCAACAACGCTTTGTGCATTGGAAATCATTTCGAACAAAGTTGATTGCATTTGTGAAGAGGTGACAAAGAAGATCGGTGATGGCAGTATGTTAGATGCTGTCCATATAGATTCAGCAAGGCATTCGACAGGATTCCGCATAACAGACAAGTTAGTAAAGTTAGGTCATAAATAGATCCTAGATAAGCTAGCCAAATGACTACAAAATGAGAGTGAGCTAGGAGACACAGGGCGGTAGAAGACTGGTTTTGAGACTGAAGGCCTATGACCAGTGTTGTGCCACAAGGAGACGTGCTGAATCCACTGCTTTTAATTATTTATATAAATGATTTGACTGTGAATATTTGCCTGTTTATTATGTTTACAGATTATATTAAAATTGAAGGTGCAGTGGCTGGCAAATTTTACCTCAGAGTACGATGAGACCTTGATCAGATGGGCCAATGGGTCAAGGAGTGACAGATGGAGTTAAATTTAGATAAATGTGAAGTATTGCATTTTGGTAAGGTAAAATAGGGCAGGACATATGCAATTAATGGTGAGGTCCTGGGGAGTGTTGTTGAACAAAAGGGCGAAGGCTCATAGATCCTTGAAAGTGAAGTCGCAGGTAGATAGGGTGTTGAAGGAGGGGTTTGGTATGTCTTTATTGATCAGCGCATTGACTATGCGAGCTGGGAGACCATGTTGCGACTGGGCAGAATGCTGGTGAGGCCAGATTTAGGATACTGTGTTTAATTCAGTTCGTTCTGCTACAGGTAGGATGTTGTTAAAATTGAGAGTGCGCAGAAAATCTGTATAAGGATATTGCTGGGCATGAAAGGATTAGGCTACAGGGAGAGGCTGGACAGACTGGGGCTTGTTTACTCTGGAGCATTGGAGGCTGAGGTGTAACATTATAGAGGTTTATAAAATCATGAGGAACATGGATAATCTGAATAGCCAGGGTCTTTTTTCCCATGTTAGGGGAATCCAAAGCTATAGGACAAAGGCTTAAGGTGAGAGGAGAACGATAGTAAAGGGTCAATGCTTTCATGCAGGTTGTGGTGTGTGTACGGAATGAGCTCTCAGCAAAAGTGACGGAGGCTGGTACAGTTACAACTTTTAAAAGACATCTGGATATGCATATTAATAGGAAGGATTAAGAGAAATATAGCCTTAATGCTGGCAAATGAACTAGATCAGATTGGGATGGCTGAGTTATATGGACAGGACTCTTGCTGCATGACACTGTACGGGAGATGAGGAGAAATTCTAAAAGGACCATTTGCGTGGGAATTCTCTTTTCCAGAGGTATGTAGCGCCTCTTTGTTCACATTTATCCAAAGCTGAGTTAGTTAAATATTTGACAGAGAAGTGAGTCACAGATGATGGGATACGGAAAGAAAAGTGGGTCTGAGACCATAACCTGATCAGCCACAATCGTAGTGCCTGGTGGAGAAGGTTCATAGTGTCTAACGATCTAACCCTGCTCCTGTTCTGATGTTCCATTCAGACCCTCCAACTTGCTAGATAGGTGCAGTTTGTGGCCACTGACTGCTACAGCTCCCCTAACTCTCTGGAATAGAGAAATCCTGACATTCACCATCCCTTGTTTGAAGAAATCACTGCCTGCTCCTACACGATGACTTATTGATATGAGCAATAGAGGTGAATACAAAGACTCAGCAAAGAACAAATGTCCTTGATATTAAGGCAATAGTTAACTGACCGTGACATCAAGGAGCCTGAGCAAAATTGCACTTCATCAGAATCCATTGCAAACTCTCCAGTGTTTGGAATCATCCACAGTACATTGGAACATGTTTGCCATCAGTGGGCACCAATCATCTCAGCCGTGGGACACCTCTGCAAGAAATCCTCAGGGTAGCTACCTCAGCCCAGGCATCCCCATTTTTTTCAGCAGGGAATCCCTGCTTTGAGGATGCAGAACACATCGATCAGAAATGGGGATGTTCACTGAATTTTACACAATATTCAGAAAGCTTCGTCATCTCTGACCTCCTGATGCAGTCTGTGTCCATGTGCAACAGGACTGAGACAACGCTCAAGCCTGTGCTGTTAAACTGTCTGTAACATTCATGAAACAGTGCTGCAAATTTCCACAGTAAATGGAGGAGTTCACTCACTACCTCAATCTGGCTTCACAGGAATATGGGAAAATCGTTCAGCCCATCAAAACTACTGGACAAGAAGAGGGACAGCACATTCAGTCTCTCCTGCCGTTAAACAGGAAGACAAGGAGTCTGCTCATGCCCACACATCACTTACACGGGATCAGAAAGTGACCATTTCACACCTGGAGTCACTTGCAAAGGAACAGGAAGAGGCCATTCAGATTCTCAAGTGCTAACACAGGAACAAAAAAGTGTCAGAGATGCTTCATCATAATAAACAAATGGAGCAGGAACTGCACTGATGGACCGTTCCATGGTATTCCTCGTGGCTTCTTTATTTGTAGTGCATCCGCGTTCTGTTAGCATGCTTTTCTGTCAGTGGGAATGAAGCCATTTTTTTAACCAGTCTCAAAGGCACCTTCCGTCGCAGAGAGAGCAGACCTATGTTCTCTCTGGAAATCAGAAGCTGGTGGGAAATGGCTAACTGAAGAATGAAGGTATTGTGGCTGCTGACAGAATTATGGACAATGTAACGTTGAGTGGAGGGTCACACGGTAACTGTGCATTACAGTGTTCAGAGTTCATTCGGAGCCTGTACCTCTCCGTGAATCGAAATGAAGTCTATGCACTGGCACATAAACTATTGGGAATCGAGGATCTAATGGAAAGTACGAAATTTCTTACCTTATCACTGGCTGCTTGGGACAAAATGAGTGTCCATCCATAACCGTCAAGTTTCATCTTCGTATTCTCTCACATTGCTACAGGTTAACCACATAGTTACCGCTCTCTCTCCCGATGGTACCATCATGCCAGGGTTCAGTCTGGTGAAACTCATTTGCACTGTCTCGGTAACGTGGCGATCATTATTTCTGAAGTAGACTCAGTCTGTACATAACACCCCAAATTCTCTTTCAACAAAACACTACCATTGAGTAAGGTATATTTACTGTGGTACTCAATTATTTTGCATGAAAGACAATATATCATTTCCAGTTATAATTACTTTCTGTCGAACCTGAATTATGTTAGTGACTTATAACCAAGTACATCCAGGTCCTCTTCAACAATTGAACTTCCTAACCTCTCACCATTTAATAAACTCAAAAGAAAATCATTTTATTTGTTGTTCCTATTCAATCATGTTATACCTTGCGAACAGCAATTGCCCAAGCACTGATCCTTCTGATATCCCATAAGCCTTCCACCCAGTGAAAACATGACTCTCCTCATTTTGCCCATTATCCGATTTTTGATCCATTCTGTGTGTTCCACCGCTACCTACCCGTGGACTCTAACATTACCCACTCACCAGCATTCAGCCGTGGCAAAGGTTTTCTGAAAAATCAAATCCTCTACACCCACTGGTTGTCAATTTTCGATATCACAAAGGACCATCTCCACAAACTACAGCAGGTTTATAAAGGATCCTTCCCCTTTCCTGAATCTAGGCTGACTCCACCAAATCATAATATTATTTTCCAAACGTCTAGTTGTTACATTCCTTATAAAAGGTTACAATGTTTTTTTCCCACAGCTGACATCAAGCTATTTAATTTTTTGTTTGCCCTCTCCGTACTGTTTTCAATGTTTAGGTTTACAATAGCTGATTTCCAGTCTGCAGGATCCTTTCCAGAATCTCACCAGCTTTGAAGAATAGTCAGTAGTTCTTTCACTAGCTCTGTTGCCACCTTCTCAATACTCGGGGATGTAGCTCATCAGTTCCAACAACATACCAATATTCAATTCGATTAGGTTTTCAAAGACATAGTCTTCATTAGTTCTAATTTCGTGCTGCCCCTCATTTTCACCAAGGACCCTGTTCACTAGTATTTCTGGAAGTTAGTTTCTGCACCTTCTTCTGTGGAGGCAGAACCAATGTATTCCTCTCAGCAGGCAGATGGCTTCTTTCAGGTAGTGGTATATCGGAGGCTTGCACTCCGGAAATGTTACTCACTCCTGCCTGGAAATTGCCAGACTCAATCCAATCCACTCCATTGCGATGGATATGTCACCCACCTCTTGCCTGGAAAGTTCCAGAATCAATCCAATTCACTTCATGGTGAGTGTCAGCACAGTTCTGGTGCAAGATTGAAGGAGGGGACACAGCTCAGTGGCCACCTCATTTTTTAAAGACGCTTGTTTCACATTTTACACTTGGAATGTGTCCAGCTTAGACAAATGTTTCTGGAAATTCCTGCCAGGATCATGCAGTGCCCTGCCCCTCCCTGTATACGGACCTTTCCTTCTGTGTAACCCCGATTCCATTTGTTTACCATGGACCCAGAACACTCTGTAAATGCAGTGCTCATATCTCATCCAGAGTGGGTCACCAAACCCTTGGGTCTCTCTGAATGGACGCAGCAGCTGAAAACGGAAACCCGTGAAAAGCATCCGCAAAACATCCCTTTACCTGTAATGACAGCAGCAAGTCAATTTTTCACACACATGGTGCACCAATTCCATGTTGAAAATGTTTCTTTTCTTAGCAGAACAAAACAGTTACATCTCTGCACAGCCCTACAGTTACAGTTTCCTTCTCCAAAACAATCAGTTGACAATCTAACATTCCGTGTCTTTGTATCTCAGCAACTATAAGGGCAGCACCAGTATTGCAGATGGAGTTGATCATCACACTCAAAGATTCTCCAATATTTTCAGACGCTGGGGAATTTTATTTCAGATCTCCATCATCCACAGTTCCTTGGTTTATTTCACCTTTAATTCTATTGTTTCACGAGATGTCTGCGTCACTGGCAGCATTTGTCATCCATCACTAATTGCCATTGACTGCGAGACCATTTGTTTAGACAATATGGAGCCAACTTTTTTTTGTCACACTTAGTTTCTTTACCAAAGGCTTTCAGTGAAATAATAAAAGAAACCCTGATGGTTTATGATGCCGTTTGCAAAATGAGGTCTCTTTCCGATTGTTGATATTTGAATTTAAGTTCTATCATTGGTTCTGGTAGAATTTGAAATAATGCCTTCAGAGTCATAACACGGCAAGTGACATTATTATACTGAAATGAGGACCCTATTATGAAATAACTGGAGAGAGAAGAAAATGTTTGTGGTCAAAATATTTGTAACTGGAAGAGTGGTCTGAAAAGAACTGGAGCCGTAAAATCTGAAGTTAACAAGGGGGGAGATGATTGCTTATTCAGCAACAGCACTGAGGCAAAGCTGGAGACTGAGGATATTATAATGGTGGGTGTAGGCAGGGTTGATAACAGAGAGAATATACAGACATAAAACAGTTCAGGGCAAAATGAAAACTCAAGGGTCTGACCAGTCTTGTTCCTTCTTAGATGTTTATGAGTGAGGATTCGGAAATTGATAGAAATGAAGTGGAATTTGTGACTGAAACTGAAGATAACAGGTTATGTATTTGTTAAATATAAATAACAGAAATAGCAATAACCTTCACCATCGCTAATAGAATTGATAGAGATAGGTTTACCAGCAACAGCAGTAATAGCGAGGATAGGACAGTATCTTGCCTGAATAACCATCAGTACGGCTTGTATCCGCAAATCTAACCGTGCCCAATCCTGATAAATCAAGTATATACCCAAGGATAAACAACTGTCCATTGTTGGAACATTCCAGTCTAATGCTGTAAGATTCTGATCCATTTTTGGAACATTCCAATCTGTTGTTCTAAGATTCTCTTCCTCTCCCTCTCCCTGTAGCTGCTGATCCCAATTATCTTGAGGATGACGCTGCTGCTGATATTAGGGAATAACAGGTTGAAGGAAACCCCTGACTAATAGAAGAGGGAAACGTTCCAATGACACAGTTAGTATCCATGGCGACTGACATCAATCACAGTCAATGTACAAACAGCTCCAGTTAACCCTTTCACTACAATCCTTACAAGTCACTATAATACTTCGCCTGGTTGGGATGTTGAAATCGCTCACTATCGGGCTTCTAAGCATCATCTCCAATTGTAAAGTTAGAGGTTAGGCAGGCAGATGATACTTTCTATCCACTAGCTCGATGATCCTACTATGTTTTGGCAGGGTCGGAATTGCTGGCCTCCCAAGGCTGGCTGTGTCTGATAACCAGGCCTGCTGCATCCTTTCGTTTTATTTATTTATGTTTAACTTTGACATTTATCATACCATCATCTAACGGTTTAGGTGGGTTAGGCATTTCTGAGAGGTTCCTACAGTCCCATAAACACCATAGATACAGTCCACTCCTTGCGGCCCTTGCAGCTGCGGCCGGGTAGTGTGGAGTGACGATTAACTTCTTACAGAACCAGGATTCTTCGTTTTACCTTTTCCCAGTTATTGCTGGGGTCTGAGCAGAATTGGAAGTATGGAAATCTCTCCCGGCTGCTGCAGTCTCTCTGACATTTCTCTCAGAATTGTCTTTTGATGTTCTTTCCTCCTGCATTGGAGAACTGCATGTGAGGCAATCTGTTTCCTGAATCTGTTTTTTGACAAGTGTGTGTTTACAGGATGTTACCATATTGGAACAGTTATTGCTTAGTAGTTAAACAATCTATTATTCTGTTTTTTTATGTGTTTTGTCAACAGTAGTTGAATGAATTGTGCTTTGCTTAATTTTGAACAAGTGAATTGCTTCTGAAACACAGCACCTCACATTAATCTTTAAAATAAGTAAATGTTCCGGTCAAGACTACCTTCATCATATATTTTGAGAAGTGTCTGCTCAGTTGCATAACAAAAAGGACAGATATTCACGTATTAATTGGCTAATTACTTAATGAACAACATGTTGCAGAAACACAGCATGTGACAGCGGAATGTGCCATGCTGGAGGAGTGATAGATCTATCAGGAATTATATCGGATAGTTAATTTACCTCATAGGTCCGGCCCAGACCATATAAGCCCAGATGAGATATCTGTACAACATGGAGCACTGTGCAGACCAGGTTCAGTACAACCCAGCAATCAGTCCAGGATGGAATATAACACAGGTCTCTCCAGTCCACTATCTATCTGTCCAACACGTGCAGCAGTACAGTATACACCGATGCACTGATTCAGAAACACTGACGAAACGGTCTGTCCAGCATTGGGTGATATGTAGCCCACACCAGTGTCTTGTTCTCTAGACGTGGACAAGGCATCTGTACAGTATGGGCAGCTGTGCCGTGAATGGATCTATAAACCTGGAGCAGTTACCGTCAAAGAAGCTGTTTTCATCACCCCTGTACATTGCTCAGTAACACTGTGTTAGATCACTGCGCAGAGTGAGGAAACTTGCAGCCCATTTTGGAAGTGACGGGATGTGCAGCTCCCATCCATTTAAAGCCCCATATGTCCATTGTGCCATGACAGGGGATGCTGTGGGTGTGAACGTCACTGCCAGAGAGAGATGGTGGGGGAATCAGTATAAATATCAACAAACAAAATAATTTTAGGGAAAAAAAGGAAGGAAGATTGAGAGACAACTTCATGGAAGATCACTGGTTTCAGAATGCTGAAATGAAGATATTTTGACAGCATCCTGCAACGTGAGCCAGTATTCCAAGGAATGATGAGTGAATGGGATATTGGTGTGAGTTTGGATGATGGAGAGGTTTGGGTGAGCATTTGTTCTTCAGTTTTGTAACTGGCAGTGGTGTCAGCGGAATCTTCAACTCATTGGGCAGAAACTAACAATAATTTATCTCAGTGACATTTTCATTGTGTGTGACTGAGGGATTATTTGTACAAGGCAGAGTTAGTTTCCTGGTGTTAGTTTATCGAACTCACCTCATTAACTACCAACACCACTCCACGATGTACTATCATTCAATACCAGCCTAATTCTACCACCCTTCATGGCTGGAGGTAAGCACCATCGCTTGGATGCCCCGTGGATGTTCTGTGATCCCTGGCACTGGCACCATCTTTAAAAGGCCAATTGGCAAACGGTTGAGATTTCTCAGTTTGGAACTGTCCTGCACAGTGGTGTGAGCTCACCATCCAGCACAGTGCAGTATCTGCGGTCTGAAGAAATGTCCAACAATAGCGGACAAGCATCAATAACCTTCACAATTCTGCCAGGATAAGGGTCACCGTCCTCTCTCTGCTCCCGCACACGCATTGAAATCTGTTATAGCATCTACCCCCGAACAAGGCTCATTCTGCATCACTCTCACTGCTGCATGCAGCACTTCCCACCCCCCTCTCCACTTTACCCCCACACTATAAACACTGTATATCTGTTATAGCACCTACCCGAACAAGGCCCATGCTCCATCACTCTCACTGCTGCACGCAGCGCCTTTCCTCTTTCTCTCTTTCTTTCGCGCCTTTCCAATACCCTCACACGGTGATAGAATATTCTGGAGAATATCGATTATGGGATGTTCCAGAAAATGTTCCAAGTAATTTCCGTTTTCAGGAAATGCAACAGTATGTAACATAAAAAGGGAAGGAGTAGGGATGTATGCTATTCAAATCACAGCCAATTAAAATCCATCACGTGGCCAATTACCCCTTCAAATGTGCTCAAGCATATAATAAAATTGCGGCTTATTTGATGGTTTTTCTCAGCTCCGTGTTACAGGAACTTTCAGTTATTCAACCCCCCGGGTTCCTGTCACTGACGAGACGACACTCAGGCACTTTTACACCGGTTTTCTTCAAGCGCCTGTCCGAGGGATTTTCCCATGGGGCCGGACACTCCAAACAATATATTCCATCAGTTGTCTTGCTTTTTGTAATGATAAGCTCATTTTAAACAGACTGACCAAAATCTACAGTTATTTTATGGTTATCGGTCAGCAATAACAATTAGTATTCTGGTCATTTCACTTGTCTCACCTGATTTGATTCAGCCAAAGACAGCTTCCAAACACTTATCTCTGATAAGATACAATTTCTAGCCGAGAACATTTTTATCCTCAGCCGTTATCTTGACCGTTATCTGAATTGTACCTTTTTCCCTTGCTTTGAAAGTTTCTACTGTACTTTATCTGTGGCTGTTCCTGTCTGTAACAATTACACTGTCTCCCACTCATTCGGTTGGATGGGGTTGCTTTGTAATGCAGAGGGAGGACACCAGCATAGATTCCATTCTCCACACTGACAGAGGTTACTATGAAGAGGACTCTCCCTCAACCTCACCCCAACAGCTAAGGTGTGCTGACCCTCAGGTTAAACCACCACGAGTGGTCGCTCTGTCATGATAGAGCAGCCACATTGGAACACTATTCTATCACTTTTGCATTTTTTTTATCTACGTTACCATTTGTTTTGCGTTATGTTCCTGGGTGTTTTGGATCAGTGTCATTTGTACTACTGCAAGCATTTCCCCACACTGCATATTCCTGTTCCATAATCCTTGACTCCATTGTTATCCACGGACCTTCTGTTTGTGCCTCAAAAATATTCAATATCTCTGCCTCCAATGCTCTGCTGCACGAGATGTCCAAAATCTCACAACACTGAGTAAATAATAAATAACCTCATCTGGGGTGTGAGGTTGTTTTTTTTGTCTCCTTACCTGCAAAAGACATCATTACTTTAGAAGCAGTTCAGAGATTCTTCATTTCACATATTCCAGGGACGAAGGGCATATATTATAGAGGTTTTAATAGATTATTTTTGGAATGAGAGGTGATCTTATTGAAATATGCAAGACTTTTAGGAGCATGGATCAAGTAGATAACCACTGGGTGTTTGTCTTGTCCAAACTTGTCATTGTCATAGAACCTCTACAGTGTGGAAGCGGGATATTGTATCTATTGAGTCCACACTGGTCCACTGAACGGCATCCCACCCAGACCTGTCCCCGAACCTGACCATGTAATCCTGCACTTTCCATGATTAAACCACTTAATCTACACATCCCTGAGTACTATGGGCAAATGGTAATGGTCAACTAACTCTAACCTGCACATCTTTGGACTGTGGGAGGAAACTGGATCACCGGGAGGAAACATACACAGACACGGGAAGAATTGAAGATTGCAATTGAACTCAGCTCCTTGGTGGGATGAGGCAGCAGTGCTAACCAGAGATCCATCATGTTGCTCCGATATTTCTATTAGTTATATGTGGTTGACTAAAAAAATCTGTCTGACTTGTTCCTATCACTGAAACTGACCCAGTTCTGAGACCTTTATCATCGGCCATATCTCCAACCTGGATACATTTAAATTTGTTGTGAACAGTGGAGGAGTAGTACTACAAAAGGTAGCAGTGGCACCCTGCAACCACAGTCAGAACCGGAGTGAGGAGAATTCACAAAGTGGGCATTTATTCCAGTGGGAATTCTCTTTCCCAGAAGTTTGGGAGGGCTGAATCTCTATATTATATCGAGGCTGGCTTCGTATGATTTTCCATAGACAGGTGAATCAGGGATAATGGTGCACGGAGAGAAAAGTGCAGCTGGGTCCACAATGAGATGGACCATGACCTACATTCCTGGCGGAGTAGTGTCGAAGTGCTTATTGACCCACTCATGTCCCTCAGCCCT
Organism: Hemiscyllium ocellatum; assembly: GCF_020745735.1. Taxonomy (NCBI): domain Eukaryota; kingdom Metazoa; phylum Chordata; class Chondrichthyes; order Orectolobiformes; family Hemiscylliidae; genus Hemiscyllium; species Hemiscyllium ocellatum. The sequence continues at coordinate 623,600 of NW_026867640.1, forward strand.
ATGTTCTGAGGTTCCATTCAACCCTTCAGACCTGCTGCACACAGGCAGAATGAGGCCACGCCGATGTTTCATCTTGTTTCGAAAATGTATTTGTAGAATTTAGGCTGGCTCAACTCCACTTTCCTGTTACCCCCTAGTATCTCTCAACTCGCTTATATATCAGAAACCAATCCACCCCGTCTGTAAATGCATTAATTGACCCAGTTTCCACAACTCTCTGGGATCAGGAATTCCAGACATTCACTGTCTTCTGAAAGATGAGATTTCTTTACATCCCAGATTGAAATCGATATTCCTTATTCTGTCTCAATGTCCCGGAGTGAGACACTCTGCCCAGGTGTGGAACCACATTCTCAACAAATACCTTTCAAGCCTCCTCTGTACATTGTCCATTTCAGTAATGTCACGATCATTTATTTCAAGCACAATGAATAATTGCCTCAAAATTTTTGATGTACTCAATAATTCAACCCTTTCATCCCTGAAACCCACCTAATATACCAATCTAGTTACTTTCTGCATCAGCAGGATGACTTTATGTTTCATGCACAGGAACACTCCAATCCCTTTGTACTGATGGTTTGTTGGGACTCATCTTCATTCAATAACAGGCTGCCATTTTGTTGTCAATGCCATCCCCAAATTCGGATGTGTATTGCACTCATCGCCCTCTTCAGGCTCGCAGTATAGATATAAATAATTGAAGCCATTGGACTGATATTGGCGCTAATCCAGTAGATATGTGTGTATCATAAAGATCGATGAATCCAATTTCTATGTGATAACCATCCATTATCCCATGCTAATATATTATCCATCATACTATGAGTTTCTGTCTGGTGGAAGAGCCTTTACTTTGTGATACATTTGGAAAATCTCTGGAAATCCTCATGTCTACCAGTTCCCCTTTATCACGCCCGCTTGTTACATTCCCATGGATCTCCAAAAAAAACTTTGCATGATTTTACAAGGCAAAATATAGTTTCCCTTTCACAAAACCATGCTGACTCTGCCTGAACCTTTTCTAGATGCACTGTAATTCCATCCTTAATAACAAATTGTCGCAGATTCCCAGCAATAATGGTTAGACTAAATGGTTCCTGCTTTCTGTCTCGCTCCATCTTTGAAAACAGGTGCTATATCGGAGCTTTACGAGTTTTGCTGCAACACTTCTGTAATCTAGAGAGTTATGGAATATTTCACACAGTGGCACCGGCCACTCTGTAACATCTTCTTTTAAAGCCAATTATGAATTACTATGACTGCCTATTCTTAATCTTATTTATTGTTAAAAACCTTGTGCCTTTTGTTCGAGACAGTTCGAGAATTCTCCTATTTCTATTTTCTTGATGATTTTGAAATCCTTACAGTGCCTTCCCTGTGAGGATTGATGTCAAATACTGGTGCAAATTATCTGCCTGCTCTCTGTAGCCACTTCCCCAGTCACACCCTCCATATGTTCTCCATATACATTCATGACTTTCTTACTACCAAAGGTCACACAGTCATCTTCAACTTTTTTATATACACACAGAAAACCTTGTGATGCTTGTTTTTATATTTCTTGCCAATTTATTTACATCATATCTTTTCATCCTTTTTCCGTCTATTTCTTGCTTTATTCCTCGTTTTCTCGAGTTATACAGTCATATTGCACTCAAACATTTCATCCAACCTGCCCATGGTGACCAGGTTTTCCGAACTAAACTAGTCTCATGCGATTGCATTTTGTCCACATGCCTCTAAACGCTTCCCATTCATATGTTTGTCCAAATGTCTTTTAAATGTTATCCCTGTAATTACATCGACCAGCTCCTCTGGCAGCACATTCCATGCACAGACCTCCTCTGCGTGCAGAAGTTGTCGTGTTATCCCTGATAAATCTTCCCCTTTTCACCTTAAAGCTGTATCCTATGTCGTTGGTATCCTCTATCGGGTGGAAAAGACCTTCGCAATTCACCCTATCCATGCCTCCCATGATTTTATAAACTTCCAGAATGTCACCTCTCAATGTTCTTCATTCCATTTGAAACTAACTTCAAGAATAAACATCCACTCATAAGCAGTGCAAATTTGAAACAATATTTTAAAAATGACAGGTGAACAACACTCAGCCCAAACTTCATTCTGTGATTTGTTTTTCCCTTTGTTATAATACTAAGGCAGGTGAAACTCTTACTAGTGCCAATAAGACGTCAAGAAAATAAATTCCTTTGTCTAAAGGGGATGATTATCTCTACAGTGAAAAGGTTTCTCTAGCTAGAGCTATGTAAGAACGGAACTGGTTATACCACACGGTTAGCGTGCAGTTGCCTTTAGTACAGTGAGATGAAGGCTGACAATACTGTTTGAAATTTGGATTATTCAGTGGAAAGGGGAAGAGGTGTCTTCAATGAAGTTTACTCCAAGAAGGAAGCTTTCTGGAGTGAGATGAATGGAGAGGCCGAACCACATTGAGACCAGAGGCAAAGTGGCAGCAGAAACAGAGCTTGATGCTACTGCAGGGAAGGTAGACTTGATCAAAGAACTTCAGTTGTCGTGGGTCGGGACCATAATGTCAGAGAATGTGCATTGTAATTGGAGAGGGAAAACCTGGAATCAGAAAGGGGAGACGCACAGGGAAGAGGATACAGCAGCAATGGGAGGGGTTTTAAGATGTAAGTTAGGAAGCACTCATGAAATTCATGCTTTGCATCTGCTTCTGGTCCCAGAAATAAATGCCCTAAATCTGGGCACACACTCATGCTCGTTAATTTGCGATTGAATAGTATCCTTGACAGACTTTGTGAACCACTGATGGTTCATCTTCTTTCGAATCCTTCTTTTCAAACAGAAATAATAATTTCTGAGCAGTATGGGATACCTGCTTGAATGTCTGCCCATGCATACCCACTGACCTTCCTCTGGGTGTAATTCCACATCATGACTCAGACCAGATGTGAGACAGAAATCCTCAATTTAGATGTCTGGTTCTATTCAATCATTCGGGGGAACGTCTGCATGTGGGTGAACATATGATCAGCGGAGACTGACTCAATCACACCTCCCAGCTGAAGAAACAATTCACTTGTACTCTTTCAATCCAGTCTCCTGTCATTGCTGCTCATAATGCAGTCTCCATTACACTAATGAGACCAAACAGAGACTGCACTGAAGAATATTCTCACTCTGGAGGAATAACCTTGATCTTCTCACTCCTTCCCATTTCAATAACCTTCCTTGCTCTCATGCTAACATTTCGGTCCTGAGCTGCTGCAATGTTCCAATGAAGCACAACCCAAGCTCGAGTAACACCTCACTTTATGGGTTTTACGTTTCAGCCCGTAGGAGTTAACATTCATTTCCATAGCTTCACATTCTGAACCCATTATAGCTCTTCTCCATTTTACGTACATTCTGTTTCCTGGTTTCCCTATGACCTTGTCTAGATCTTATTTATTTTGCACTCAGTAGAGAAAAGCTATTTCTCCCATTCAGACTCTAATATACATCCAATTTACATCTATTTCTCTTTCACCACAATCAAACGCCCCTCCTCTGTGACATTGCACCTCCACATGCTCTCTTTCCCCCTCATCCCTCGTCCACTTTTGTCAAAGGATTAGAACGTCATTTTCAGTTCTGAACAAGGGTCAAGCTGGACTTGAAATACTACCTCTGTTTCTCTGTCTACACAGATGCTGCCAGTCCTGCTGAGTTTCTCCAGCAATTTCTGCTTTTGAACAGCTTGCAAGACGTGTATCAAAGCTGCTAAAACGCCCTGTCTATCATGGAGCGTCATAAACTGGAAAGTGAAGAATAACACAAGATGTACAAACTCATTGGTTCCCAAATTGCATAAGATTGGCATCATTGACAATACAAAGTTCTGAATCAAGGCCATGGAGAGAAACAGAGAGAAACAGTTACAATGTTAAAACCAAAAGTGGCACGACTGAATGGAAAAGATTCAGTGTGGAAACAGGCCCTTCGGCCCAAAAAGTCCACACCGAACCTCTGAAGACTAAACCAACCAGTCCCATTCCCCTATCATATATTTACCCCTGACTAATGGACCTAACCTGCATATTCCTGAACACTATAGGCAGTTCCATAAGGTCAATAACCTGCACATTTTTGGATTGTGGATGGGAACCGGAGAATGTGGAATAAAAACTCACACAGACACAGGGAAAATGTGCAAGACTTTTGCCAGAGGATGGCATCAGACCTGAATCCCCAACGCTGTAAGGCAGCTTCGCTAACCACTGAGCCACAGTACTGCCTCACGGAAAATATTTAGGGGTTTTCAGAAACATGACAAGTAAGAGGTGTGACACATGGTCAGACACTCAGAGGAATTAGAATATTAAAATGGAAGTGTTACCACATCAGTAACAGGGTAGGTCACGGGGTGATGGGTGAATGGGTCTCGGTGTGAACTGGGGGACAGACAGCTGAATTGCATTGCGGATATTGCAGCTCAAACCTCGAAATTCATGTGGTACGATAGATCACAGCTGGACAGAAGGAAAATTGTATTCACTTAAAACCTGTAATGTTTGCCCAGTCTAACCTTTCAGTCTATATTTCCCATTATCGGCTCGGTGATTCAATGACGCTATACGAGGATCAGAACCATGTGCACCTAAAACTGATGACAATCCATTTACTGCTATCACATTGACTACTGTACTTACATTCCAAACAGCAGGACTAATATCTGATAGAGAGGGCAACACGATTACAAAGCAAACAGATCAGATCGAAGCTCTGCAGTCCTGCCAAATCCAGTCAGAAATGGAGTTGAACCATGGAACAACTGACAAGAGGAAATCACTCCACAAATATTATTTGAAAACAATATTCATTGGGATTAGGGTGTCGCTGACGAGGTCAGTATTTATTGCCCAGAGGACTGTTAAGAGCAAATGACATTGTTGTGTGTCTGGAGTTAAATGTGGGCCAGTGGCAGCTTCCTTCCCTAAAGGATATCAGTGAATCAAATTATTTCTCCCACAATCAGCAATTGATTCATGGTCATCATTAAACTCTTAATCCCAAACATTTATTGGATTTGAATTCCATCATGTACTGTAACAGGATTCGAACTCGGGTTACCAGAACATTACTGGGGCTAGCAAGGCCAATAACCTGCACATTTTTGGAATGTGGGAGGGAACACATCAGCAGAAACATCACTTGGCTATTGCTTTAACATTCCGTGAAAAAATGGAAACTTTCTGCACATCAGTGTAAAAGACAATGATGCAGTGTATACACCATCCTCAGCATGAAGTGCTGCTTGGATGATCCCCACAGAAGCACAGATGCCAGACTTCAAACAATTCGATTCGCTGCACGTGACATGAAGAAACAGCTGAACACAGTAGAAACGACAAAGGCAATGGGCCCTGACACCATTCCCGCAACAGGACTGAAGACTTGTGCTGCACAACAAGCCGTGTCTCTGTGGAAGCTGTTTCATTCCAGCTCCAACTCTGACATTTCTCTGGCAACGCGGAAAATTACACAAAAGTGTCCCGACCCTAAGAGGAGAATAATTTCAATCTTACCAATTACCACTCCCTCAGTCCCATCACGATAATCAAATTGGTGGGAATTCCTTTGACGGAGCTGTCGGCCAGCACAGAAATAACGTGCACAGTGCTGTGTCCGATCAGCCCCCATGTGGAGACGGTGTTGCTGTGAAAATGTCACTGGATTACTAATCCAGACCACGTTAATGCTCTGGCAGCTGGTGGAAGTTAGAAGCAATTAATAAAATATCGAGATCTAAATCTGGTGTCAGTAATATTGACCTTGAAGCGCATGTCAATTGTCAATGTAAATTTCTTTCCCCAGTGTACATTCAGGAAGTGAATCTCCCGTGCTTTCCTGGTCGAGCCAAAAAGTGACTCCAGACACACAAACATGTGCTAAACTCTTCAATGGTCTCTGAAGCGGTCATGCAAGGCCGTTATATCAATCTTCTCCGAGGTCTTAATGGATAAAAATGAGATAACACCCTGCACCAGCCTCTGTATCGGAAAATGGAATAGGAAGCACAGTCCTGTCGACACTGCAGATACTTCCTTCTTTACATCTGAGAGCTTATGACAACATTAACAGAGCTTTCCCACAGACTGCACAGAAACATCGCGAAATGAGTAGGCCTTTCAACACATTGAGCTTTCCCCACTATAGGTTTAGACCAAACATCTCTTCAATTAACCTTTCCCTAACACTATATACTGTATATCCTTTGAAGTGATCATATATCAGAAAAATATGAAGTAGGAACTTTGGTCCGTCAATTTTGCTCTCCCATTCAATATAACAATGGCTGATCCTTTATCTACACACCAAACTCCTGCTGCAACTTCACCCCTTTAGTGTCTCCAAATCCTTATTTATATTCAGTGCCTTAATTTCCACAGTTTTATGTGGGACAGAATTCCCCAGGTTCACCAGACTGCGAGTGGAGGCATTTATTCTCATCTCAATGCAGAGTGGCTTGCCTGTACCTAATACTGTGACCCTTGTTTTAGGCGTCCCAGACAGTGGAATTACCATCCCTGCTGACAATCTGTTTCACCCTGTCAGAGTTTTTTTATATTTCACTGAGATCTCCACCCATTTTCTTAAACTCCATGGAATACAGGCCCAGTCGCCTCAAGCTCTGCTCCCACAGGAAGCCTGTCATCCCAGAGATCAAACTGGTCATACTTCACTGCACTCCCTCAATGTCAGGTTTGTGCTTTGTCAGATAAGGAGACCAATACTGCACACAATATTGCACAATGTTCGAGATGGGAGCTCACCAAGGCCCTGTGTAGCTGCCGTAAGACACACCTGGGCCCAAATCACCCAGAAATAAAGGTCAACACATCATTTATCTTTCTACCTGCTTTCTGCTGCAGCAGTATTGCTTCCTGTGACTGGTGTACAACGAGATCGAGATCCTTTTCAATAATACGGCACCCCACTTTGTGGGTCTATGTATACTGGTCAGTGTTTCAATATCAATCCCAGTATTGATTTCTGGCTTCAGAACTCACTGCCCTGCATGGACCTGGAGTTTGGTGCTGAAGAAGTCAACAAATGTACACACATCTTCATGCAGCAACGTTTTTACATTGATTCCTTTTGAAATGCTAGCTTGTTCGTCCAGTTTTTCCTACCAAATTGCTCCATGTTACGTCTATCCAAATTGTTCTTCATCTGCCACGTATTTTATCATTTCGTCCACCTGTCTCAATCAACTTGAAACTTTTTTTATATCCTCCTCACCCACTCACAATCTCAGTCAGGTACCATCCGCAGATTTGGAAAGATTACATTTAATACACATGAACAAATGTTTGATCTGTTTTCTGAATAGATGGGGCCCAAACAGCAATTCCTGGATTATCCCGCTAGTCATTGTTTTCTGCTGCAAAATATCTGGAACGGTTTATGCTGATTCACTTTTTCCTGTCAGCTCTCCTATTCTCAACCCATGCCAGTATATTAGATCTCGCTGTTAGACACTGTTATGGGCCAGGACAGACCCCCTCATATCATTTCAAGGAAGTAGCACAGACCCAACGTTTGCTTGCTGACTTAAGCAAGTATAATTTGGATATTCCAGCAGTGACGCAGCTGATCAAGTCACTTAGTTTTAAACAAAACAGAATGTCTTTGCAAGATTACTGAGTGAGACACAAACACAAGAGGATACAATACAGAATAACTTAACCCAACCGAAAACCCAACAGATTATCCCAACTTAATGAAGGTGTTTAAAGTACTTGATATAACATCCCATGGCAAAACCGAAAGGAAAAAAAAAACAAACAAACCCAGTTTCTTACAGGAGAGTTGTCAGAAAGAGTGACAAACAACATTGACCTGCTTCTCTGGGTCCGGGAGCTTTACAACTGGCTGCCTGTTTTAAGTAAACAGCCAGACTGCGGAAATCAGATCAAACAAACCAAAGCAGAGGAGCTGAATTAGGATAACTGGCCACTCCACTTTCTTAAGAACAGAAGAACTAGGAGCAGGAGGAGGCGGTCTGGTCCTCTGCCATTCAATAAGATCAAGACTGATCTACTCGTGGACTCTGATCTACTTTCCCGCTCTGTTACCGTATCCCTTATTTACTTTATTATTCAAACAGTATCTACCTTAATTCTAAGTGCATTTACTGAATTAGTATCAACTACCTAACTGGGCAGGGAATTCCAGAGATTACAAGCCTCTGGGTGAAGAGGTTCCTTCTCAATTCAATCCTAATTCTACTCCCTCTAATGTTGAGGTCATTCCCTCTTGTCCTAGCTTCACCTGCCAGTGGAAGCATCCTGTCTACTTCTATCTTATATGCTGACTGCATAATTTTATATGTTTCTATGAGATCATCCTCTCATTCTTCTAAATTCCAATAAATATAGTTCCAATACGCTAAGTCACACCTCATAAGCCAACCCCGTCACCTCTAGAATCACCCGAATAAACCGCCTCTGCACCCCTCCAGTGCCAGTATACCATTCCTGAAGTAAGGAGACCAAAACTGCATGCAGTACTCCAGGTGTGGCCTTACCAGCACCCTGGACAGCTGCAACATAACCTCCCTGCTTCTAACCTCAATCCGTTCAGCAATGAAGGGCAACATTCCATTTGCTTTCCTCAGTAATTGCTGTACCTGCATACCAACCTTCTGTGATTCATGCACATGGACACGCAGGTCCCTCTGCACATCAGCATGCTGCAACGTTTTACCATTCAAGTAATAATCCTTTTTACTGGCACTCCCAACAAAATGGATCGCATCACATTTATCAATATTGTATTCCATCTGCTAGACCTTTACCCACTCACTCAAAGTATCTATGTTCATCCACGAAGTCTCACAGTCCTCTGCATGCTTTGCTATTAAACGCATCTTCGTGTCATCTGCAAACCTTGACACATTATACGTTCTTTCCAACTCCAAATCATCTATATAAATTGTGAATAATTGTGGCCCCAACACTGATCCCTGAGGCACACCACTAAGTATTGATTGCCAGCCAGAATATCACTCACTTGCACTCACAATTTGCTTCCTGTTAGTCAAGCAATTCTCTATCTATACTGATACTTTACCCTTAACACCATGCACCATTTTCTTATGCAGCAGCTTGTTGTGCGGCAACTTGTTGAAGACCTTTTGAAAATCTAGGTACACCATAGCCACTGGGGCCTCGTTGTCCACTTTGCTCGTATTAACTCCATAGATTTCCAAAAGACTTGTTAAACATGACCTGTTCTTCATGAACCCATGCTGCGTCTGCACAATGGGACGATTTCTATTGAAATGCCTTGCTATTTCTTCCTTGATAATACACTCAAGCAGTTTCCCAACTACACAGGAAAAGCTAACTGGTCTATAATTTCCCATATTTTGTTTACCTCCCTTTTTAAACAGTGGTGTCACATGTGCGGTTTTCCAATCTGCTGGGAATGCCCTGGATTTCAGCAAATTTTGTCAAACTACCACAATTGCATTTACTATTTCTCCCACGATCTCTTCTAGAACCATGGGATGCATTCCATCATGGCCACGAGACTTGCCTACCCTCAGCTACATTAGCTTGCTCAACGCTATCTCTTCCATAATAATGATTGTTTCCAAGGTCCTCACCGACCTCCGCCTCTTCGGCAATTACTAGCATGCTATTAGTGTCCTTCACTATGATGATAGATACAAAACACCTGTTCAATGCCTCGGTCATTTCGTCATATCCTATAACTAAATGACTCTTCCCATCCTCTGAAGCACCAACATTTACTCGAGTCATGTTTTTTTTCATTTTATATATTTATGGAATATACCATCATCTATCTATCTTTATTTACTGTACTTGTTTTTTGTTTTGTTTTCTCTAGTGTTCTGTCATATTTTTCTTTATAATTCATTTTGTGGCTTTCTGTTGACCTTTATAGTTTTCCCCAAGCTTCTAGTTTTCTGCTGTTCTTGGCCACTTCGCATTCCTTCTCTTTCAATTTGATAGCGTCCCTTATTTTCTTAGACACAATTGACAGATTACCCATTTTCTTAGAGTCTTTCCTTTTCACTGTAATATACTTTTGCCACGGAAATTAAGAATCTCCTTTGAAAATTCTCCACTGCTAGTCAACTCTCCCATCATGAAGCATTTGTTTCGAGGCGACTTTCGCCAACTCCTCCCTCATTGTATTGTAGTCTCCCTTGCTGAAGCACGGGACCCTGGTATTGGAATTTATCTTGACACTCTCCATCTGTATTCTAAATTCAACCATACTGTGATCACTCCTTCACTATGACGTGAATAATTATTCTTGTCTCATTGTACATCACGAGACCTATGATACCTTGCTCCTCACTATGAGTGCGATTACTTTATACTTGAAAACATTCCCAAGTAGTCAAACCCAGACCTTTTGGATTCGTTGCTTTTAAGACATCAATGAAAAATAAAACAAGGACAGAATAAACTTGTTAAAGGAGTAGCATTGTCACAAAACGATACTTGGGACTTCATCAAAAATGTTTCTGATAATCCAAATTCACTGCATCCATTACTGCGCCGTAATTTATTTCTCAATCAGTTTCTCAAATATGATTGGCTTTTAATAAATCGTCAATGACTTTTCCTATGTTCATTACTTTTACATTAATGTAATTTTCAAAGTTCCCTGGTAATTCGTCCTTTCTAATAGACTTTTGTATAGTCCTGGTTGTTTTTTGGTGCTAAGCAGACTGTGATTCTCTGCCTCATTTAGCAATACTTGGGTTACATTTGCTGCTGTCAAATCTGTGAATTCAGTTCCAGAATCATCAAGCATTTGGAAGAGGATAAACAGAGTATTCATTATTACCTTGCCCACCTCCGTTAGTAATCAACGAGAAGATTAACAGCTCATGGGGATTTATCAGATTTCAGTCAATATAATTTCTCTAAAACTGTTTATGTACAGATTTGATTCTATTTACTTTTTCTCAGTAGATTGAGATGTGCTTGGAATTTACTTTTTGAAATGTTTTCTTTTGTGAAGGCAGAACTGAAGTGGTTGCTTCATAGTGTTGACATTTTCCTGTTCTCCGTTCTCTGGTTTCAGCTACAATGATCTTCTCTCACATTTCACCTTTTTATACTCTATGTTGAGAAGCTTTTACATTTCACTCCTGTTAATGTACGCTTCATAAACCCATCATTTCCTGTCTTAAGCTGCTCAGTGATTGACCTTTAACAGTCATACAATCACAGAAGCATACTCTGTACAGTCAGAAATACAGTACAATCTACATTATTCCCACTTTCAAACATCAGGCCGGTAGGCGCGAGTGTTATGACACTTCAAATGCTTGTCCAGGTACCTTTTCACGGCTGTGAGATGACCCAGAATAACTTCCCTCAAAAAAGTGTATTCCAGACACCAACATCCTCTGGGTGAAAAACCATCCTGAAATCCTCTCTAAACCCTTCACTTTAAAAGTGTCCTCCTTTGTTCTTGACCCTCTGACTTCAAGCAACCACTGCTGTCTATCCACCCTGTCCATGCCCTTCATAATCTTACCCTACGGAATCGCGTTCCCCTTAGTATTCTCTGCTCCAAAGTAAACAACCCGAGCTTATCCAGCCTCTTTCTAAAGCTGATCTGCACCATTGTAGGGAACATCGTAGTGACTCTCCTCTGTGCCACTTTCAGTGCAATCGCATCTTTCCTGTAATGTGCAGCCCTGAACTGCACACAGTATTCCATCTTAGCCTAACCAATTTGCTATATAGCTCTTGTAATCTATGCCTCGATTAGTAAAGGCTATGCCTATTGTCTCCAATTACTTCTTAACTAATCTATTACCCATTTCCGTCACATTCAAGGATGTGTGGAGACGCATCCTCTGAAATTCAGAGCCTGCTGCCATTTATTGGGTCCTCCTCTGTCTGGTTTCTTCTTCCAAAGTGCATCACCTCATATTTCTCAGGATTACATTCCATCTGCCATTGATCTGCCCATCTGACCATTCCATCTGTATCTTCCAGTAACGTTAGACGTTCCTCCTCACTGCCAACCACCCGAGTAATCTATGTGTCAGACACAAACCTAATTATTACACTGTCTCCATGCCCCTTCACATTCACATCTATATCAATTTTGAATACCACAAATAATAAGGGACATAGCACTGACACACAAACAGTCTTCAACAGCCACCTGTTTTCCACAATAGTTTGTCGCACATTGATCTGCTACTCACTGGTATGTAGTTCCCTGGTTAATCTCTACAAACCTTCCCATAAAGGATGTTTTCCAGTCCTCAGAACTTACCTGTGACCAGAGTGCATTTAAACATTTGCATCAGTGCCTTTCATCCCTTGTCTCCAACAGCAGCCTGAGGTGTAACTGAGCTGGACCTATGGACGTGTCCAATTTTATACCAGCCAAAACTATCAAGCAAGCCCTGTACACATCTTACATCAATCTGCTCAAGAGCCTCTCAGTCCATCTTCTGGAATTCTGTCCCTACATCTTCCTTCTCCCAAGTAAAACAGACATGAAGCTCTCATGTATCAATCTATCAATGCTCACCAGATTCACAAACAGATTCCCGCCTTGATCTCAGGCCAAAATTCGTCAGGAGAAAACCTTACTATCTGAGGCATGAATCTGGAGAATGTCCATTCAGTATGTGGGATCAGTATATTTTATTTAGATCCAGACAGCAAAATTGTATACAATGCTCCAGGTGCAGTCACACCAGCACTCTGTGTAACGAGTGCACAATGTTTTTATTGCTAGTCGGAATGAAGTACTGCAGAAGCTGGAATCTGTACTGAAACTAACACATGCTAGACATCACAGTAAGTCAGACAGCATCCGTAAAGAGAGAGCAAGTTAATGCTTTGAATCTAGTTGACACTTCATCGTCTGTATTCGGATTCCCTTTAAATGAAGGCAAACTTAACTTTTACCTTCCCTGTTTGTATATGTTCCTCCCAATACACTTTGCTTTAATGATTTCTGCTGACATATCTTTTGTGTGTGCTGATTAAAAATCCTCCTGAATATCTGACTATATCGCATCCATTGCTTCTCTATGTTTAGGTCTGCAAGATATATCTTCAAACAAAACGTTTGTAACTACCCTTTCATAAATGCAGAATAATTCTCTTGAAGTTTGTTATTACTTTCTCAGTGTCCAATATCGCATTCGTTATGATAGATTGCAAAAGATGACTTCCTGTAGATGACAAGTAAACTGGTCTGTAGTTTTCCACTCTCCCGCTTTCCTTCTTAAATCATTGGAATGCATTCATATCCTTTCAAATTGAATACGAATAAATACAGTCATCCACAATACAATCCATCTGTGTATTGCTGCTTTCTCTGAAATTGCAGTATGAAGTACATCTGGTCTGTCAGACTTACCAATCCTCAATCCAGATATGTTGTCGTATACTACTACCACGTCACTAGTATGAATGATTTTAGTGTTTAGTAACAAAAGTTCTATGGTATTTTTGGAATATTGTCTGGATCTTTGTCCGTGAAGACAGACATAATGTAACAGTTTCGTCTCCCTTTTCTGTTCCCTACAAAAAATTTATCCTGTCCATACATTCACTGTGCCACATTTGGCCTGTTTCATTTTCCTTTCGAATATGAACAGACATTTTTCGCCAGTATTTACCAAGAACAAAAAAAAATGCAGCACAGGAACAGACCCTTCGGGCCCGCCAAGCCTGCACTGACCCAGATCCTCTATCTAAACTTGTCACCTATTTTCGAAGGATCTGTATCCCTCTGCTCCCTACCCATAAATGTATCTGTCTACATACATATTAATTGTCGCTATCGTGACCACGTCTACCACCTCCGCTGGCATTGCGTTTCAGGCATCCGCCAGTCTATGTGTAAAGAACTTTCTTAACGTATCTCCCATTAACCTTTCCCCTCTCACCTTGAATTCCTGACCACTAGAAATTGAGTACCCTACTTTGGCAATAAGTGTCTTGCTATCCACCCTGTCTATACCTCTCATGATTTTATAGAACTCAATCAGGTCCCCCGATCTTCCGTCAGTCTAATGAAAATAATCCTAATCTACCAAACCTCTCTTCATGGCCAGTTCCCTCCAATACCAGGCAACATCCTGGTGAAACTCCTCTGTACCCTTTCCAAAGCATCCACATCTTTTTGGTAATGTGGCGATCAGAACTGTATGAACTATTCCAAATGTTGTCGAACCAAAGCCGTACACAATTGTAACATGACGTGTCATCTCTTGTACATAATAAAATCCAACAGATTCCCTTCTGCGGATGACAAGTTAACTGGTCTGTATTTCGCCACTATCCCTTTTCTTCCCTTCTGAAAATGGTGGAATGCGGGAAGCAAAGAATGCTGTATGCCTTCGTGACCACTCTATCGACCTGCCCCTCTAAGGAACAATGGACCTGAACACCCAAATCTCCCTGCACATCAATTTTGCCCAGGGCTTTTTCCATTTACCCTATAGTTCACTCTTGAATTGCATCTTCCGAAATGCATCATCTCACATTTGTCCAGTTTGAACTTCGTTTGCCATTTCTCTGCACAACTCTCCAATCTATCTATTTTCTGCTACATTCTCTGAGAGCCCCGTTCACTTTCTGCTACTCCACCAATCTTAGTGCCATTTTCAAACTTATTATCAGACCACCTTTACCTTCCTTCAGTTCATTTATTCGTATCATAAACAATAATGGTCCCAGCACTAAACCCTGTGAAACAGCACACAGAACAGTTCTTCATTTTGAGAAAATTCCTTCCACAGCTGTCCTCTGTCTGATGCTGCTCAGCCTGTTCTCCATCCATTTAGCTAGTAGACCCTGGACCCCTTGCAACTTCACCTTCTTCATCAGCTTACCTCGTCAAAACCTTACCGAAGTCCAGTATATGACATCTACAGCCCTGTCCTCACTATCAATTTTCACTTCCATAAAGAAATCTATTATGTTTGCGAAGATGTGACCTCTCCGGAACAAAACCAGGGAAGGTTATGTTTGGAGTCTGTTTAGAATCAGACGGGTTTTATTTCCAAGGCAGGACTTTATAAAATGCCACATTGGCTGACTGCCTACTAAGTGCATGTTTTTTTAGAAAACAAAATAGAATGTACTTGCAAATGCAAATCTGAAAATTCAAATTCACCCCACAGATTTGTGTGTGCGCATGTGAGAAATGTGGAGTGTGTGTGCACGGGGGTAGGGGAAGAGTGAGAGAGAGAGAGCGTGTATGTGCGTGTGTGAGAGAGAAGAGCGTGTGCGTGCGTGTATGTGTGTGTGTATGTGTGTGTGTGTGTGAGAGAGAGAGAGAGAGAGAAGAGCGTGTGTGTGTGTGTGCACATGTGCATGCAAGGGTGTCAGGTGTGTGTGTCCTCGTTAAGACACAGACAGATTTGGCAGATCCCTTTCCCCACACAGACTCACGCCCTGGTTTCAGAACTTCCACAGTCTGCAGCCTCTGCTCCATTTGTTGTTCATGTTACAGACCCAGATACTGTAACTACAGTCCTCATGCTCCATCCTGAGTTGGGTCACAAAATCCTCACGTCTCCCTGAATGTCTGTGGCAGCTCACTGCACAACCTCGAGCAAACCATCCCCAACACCTCCACTAAATTTTGAACAACAGGAGTCAGTCAGAAGATTTTCATAGAGTCACAGAGTCACACAGATGCACAGCATGCAAACAGACGTTTTGGTCCAACCCGTCCTTGCCGACCCGATATCCCAACCCAACCTAGTCCTACCTGCCAGCACCAAGCCCATATCGCTCCAAACCATTCCTATTCATATACCGATCCAAATGCCTCTTAGATGTTGCAATTGTACCAGCCTCCACCATTCCTCCGGCAGCTCATTCCATACACGTACTACACTATGTGAAAAAGTTGTCACTTAGGTCTCTTTCGCCTTTCACCCTAAACCTATGCCCTCTATTGCTGGACTCCCCGACCCCAGGGAAAATACTTTGTCTATTTACTCTATCCATGCCGCTCATAATTTTGCAAACCTCTATACGGTCACCTCAGCCTCCGGCTCAAGTTCGATGCCTGCTCCTTCACAAAAATAATCGAGGGCTTCCTCGTGTTACTGCCAACACGATCAGCTGAGAGGGACAAACACAGGCATTCAGAGTATAGGCACAGCCTAAGTTTCAAAGACGTGAGTCAAAACTGCTGAATCCCTCCTGTCCAACATGGATCATTAAACTGTCAACCTTTTTTTCCCATGTGTGTGGGTGTAGTGCAACAGCACTGCAGGATTGCATGCATAACATGGAACATGGGACACACGGGGAAGTGAACAACAGTCCACACACACCATTTCATTGTTTCTGAGTTTCCTAATGTCAGCACTCGATACATTAGGCAGCCAAAACCCAAAGCCAGGGAAAGTCCAGAGGGACAAAAAATTCACATTAAAGATAGAAACAGATAATTAAGATAGAAATAGGCCATGTTGGTGAAATATGGAGAAAAAGACAGGGCAGCGGAACTAACTGGGGAGCTCTGCTGACTATGCCAATGTATTGGTTAGTAGAATGAACTACATGCCCAGCATGGCGAGCTGTGCAGACTGTACCAGTGTAATGCTCAGTAAGGAGAAAGTGAGGGCTGCAGATGCTGGAGATCAGAGCTGAAAATGTATTGCTGAAAAAGCGCAGCAGGTCAGGTAGCATCCAAGGAGCAGGAGAATCGACGTTTCGGGCATGAGCCCTTCTTCCTGAAGAAGGCCTCATGCCCGAAACGTCTATTCTCCAGCTCCTTTGATGTTGCCTGACCTGCTGCGCATTTCCAGCAACACATTTTCAGCTATTGCTCAGTAAGCTGAACTATCTACCCAGCACAGGGAGCAGTGCAGACCGTGCCAGTGTATTGCTCTGTAAGCTGGACTGTCTGCCCAGCATGGGGAGCTGTGTAGACTATGCCAGTGCATTTCAGCCTCAGTATTGGCCGGGGATGGGATGTAGTCAGAGGGACGAAATGCAGTCTGTAACCAGAACAGAACGTAGTGACGTCAATGCTTTCAATATTTATGCAGCAAGGGCAGTGATACAATGGATCATGTTTCCCAGTTGAAACTGGACAGGTAAACATAAAGACCCATGAGTAACACTGCCAGAAGCAAGGTGGGAGAGAGGGAATTAACAAGTTCTTGCTGCAGTTAGTAATGGTTTGTAAAGTGAACATCTCGATTTAGAGACTCAGCAGGAACAATAACAGCGAGAATGATAGTAGAATCTATTAAAGGACAGTATTACAGTCAATCATGATTTATAAAATTAATGACTGAACATTGAGACTTACCAGGGACACCAACGAAAGCCAGGATTGGATAATAAAAATATTGAATAATGTAAAGGGTATATTCGATACGCCACCATAATGGCCTTCGATCATAATATGTAGAAAGATACCAAACATCCCAATATAAACTCCTGTCCATTCTTGAATCATTCCAGCCTAATAGTCTCAGATTGTGAAACGTTGTTTGAACATTCCAGTCTAATGTCCTCACATTCTGATTCATTGTTGGAACATTCCAGACACTTGTGCTCTCATTCTGATCTCTCCCCACTGCCTCTCTTGAGCTGCCGATCCCTATTAATGATGTCAGTGATGCTCCCACTCATTCTGTGGCATAGCACAATCAACGGAACCCGTTTATCATTAAAAGATGGAACTCCTCCACTGGGATAATGACAATCCATAGAGACTGGCATTAAGCACACTCACTAAGCAAAAAGGCTCAGCTAACCCCTTCCTTACGTAACTTTTGCTATCCCATAAAAGGGAACATTTACTCAGTCTGCGTGGAATAGATGGGCGTTGCTTAGGGAAGGTCGATAAATCTTTCAATCTTCTTATTCTTTCTTCTGTGTATGTGGGACTGTTTATATTAAATACTGTTAATAAAGGGAGATAGAGATAACATAACAAACTAGCTGCATAAGGTGACCAGTGGGGACACTTCCATAGACAATAAACCAGTGTCCACTATTTGTTGTCCATTGGCGTTGTGCAGTGCTACTCCTTGTGACATCATTCAGAGCATTGAGACTACTGCTCAGGAACAGGAGAAGGTAATTCTGTGCCCATGTGTCGGTCACAGAGGGACAGGAGGAGACCATTCAGCCTCTCGCCCCTGTTACAGAAGGACAGTGGGAGGCCATAAAGCCTCTCAGGTCTGTTGCAGAGGGGTAAGAGTAGACCATTCAGCCTCTCGGGTACATTGCAAATGGACAAGAGGAGGCCATTCAGCCTATTGAGCCTGTTACAGAGGGACAGGAGGTGGCCATTCAGCCCATTGAGCCTGTTATAGAGAGACAGAAGGAGAACATTCAGCTTCTCGGGTCTGTTGCCGAGGGACAGGAGGAGGTCATTCAGAATATTGAGCCTATTACAGAGGGACAGGAGGTGGCCATTCAGCCCATTGAGCCTGTTATAGAGAGACAGAAGGAGGCCATTCATCTTCTCAAGTCTGTTGCCGAGGGACAGGAGGAGGTCATTCAGAATATTGAGTCTGTGACAGAGGGACAGGAGGAGGCCATTCTGCTTCTTGAGCCTGTTAATCAGTAACTACCAGTTTTAAAATACTTATGGAGAACAGTCCTGACATAAATGGTAAAGTTCCAAATTGAATCAGGCCAACTTTGAACGCTTTATATTGGCAATTTCAAAAGCTGCTTGGGCGAAGCTCGTGGCAGGAAAGTTGGAGGCCATCACAAATGAGATTACAGTGTCTAGAGAGAGTATGTTCCAGTTCATGAGCAATGCAAGGCTGGTAGGTGTCGGGAATGCTGGATGGCGAGCGGAATTGAGGTTCTGTTCAAGAAAAAGATGGAAGCATATGATAGGTATAGACAGGAGGGATCGAATGAATCCATCGAGGAGTGCCAGGGCTCTAGGCTAATACTCAAGAGGGAAATCAGGAGGGCAAACTGGGGGCATAAGATATCTTTCGAAAATAATGTAAGGGACAATCCAAAGCGATTCTACCAATGCATTGAGGTCAAAAGAGTAACGAGGGAGAAGACAGGACCCTTTAAAGATCAGCAAAGTGACCTATGTGTGGAACTACAGGAGATTGGTGAGATTTTACATAACTATTTTGGATCAGGATTTACTTTGGAGTACGATATGGAAGGTAGAGAACTTGAGGAAATAAATGGTGATATCTTGAAAAGTGTCCATATTACTGAAGATGAGGAACTGGCCATCTTAAAAGGCATTAAGGTGCATAACTCCCTCTGACCTTTTATGTGACTCTTGGATAGGCACTTGGAAGTTAGTACAATGAAGGGCACATAGGTTAGTCTGATCTTAGAGTTGGAGAAACTGCCGGCACAACATCAACAGCTCAAGGGCCTGTACTGTGCTGCACTGTTTTGTGTTCTATGACCTGATCAGGCGTACCCCAGAATCTTATGGGAAGCTAGGGAAGCCATTGTTTGATATCTGGCTGAGATACTTTTATCATGGACAGCCACAGGTAAGGTTTTGCCATTATTTAAGAACAGTTGGTAAGGAAAAGTGAGGAAACTATACACCGCTGGTCCTGATGTCATTGGTGGGTAAGTTGTTGGAGGGAATTCTGAGGGACAGAGTTTACTTGTGTTTGGAAAAGTAAATTCTGATTAGTGGTAGTCAACATGACTTTGCATGTTGGAAATCTTGTCTCACAAATTTGATTTAGTTTATTAAAGAAGTGACGAATAAGATTGATGAAGGCACAAAAATAGAACTGTGCAATAGAATATGGACTTTAATAAGGCATTTAAAAGGTTCCACGTAGTAAACTGTTAAGCATGGTTAGATCGCATGGAATACAGGGAGAGTTGTAGTTAATTCGCTCAAAGGTAAGAGATGAAGGTAATGCTGGTGCAGCATATTTTATTTGGACTGGAGGCCTGTGACCAGCAGTCTGCCACAAGGATCTCACGAGTTTTGTCATTTATGTAAATGATTTGGATGTGAATATGAGTAGGAATGGTTAGTGAGTTTACAGGTAACACGAAAATTGTTGAAGTAGTGGATAGTAAAAAAATTAACTCAGAGTAAAACGGGACCCTGATAAGGTGTGCCAAAGTGCCAAGGAGTGGCTGATGGAGTTAATGTCAGACAAACGGATGGTGTAACATTTTTGTGAGCCAAATTGTGTCAGCACTTGTAGGCAGGATCCTGGGAAGTGTTTCCAAACACAGGCAGCTAAATAGAAACTATGGAAACCTTGTAGCGTGGAAACAGGCCATTTGGCCCATCGAGTCCACACTGACGCTTCAGATAACATGCTGACCAACACACCCATACTTTACTCCTGTAACTCGACATTTCCCTTAGACAATCCACCTAACCTGCAGTTTAGTGAGGCTACTGAACCTATCCTGTGTATTTTAGACTGTGGGAGGAAAACCAAGCACCCGAAGGAAACCCACACAAACACTGGGAGAAATTGCAAACGCCGTACAAAGAATCACCAAAAGATGGAATCGAACCCAGGTCATTGGTGATCTGAAGCAGTAGTTTTGGCCACTTTGCCACCTAACGACCATCGGAGTGAGTGAGTGATTTCTCCCACTGTCTCTGGATCTGTCACATCTGTTCAGATGATGTCGAATTCCAGCGTGGAGCCTCTGCCAAGCCCTCCTTTACCTTCTCCCCAGGATTCACAATCCAATGGACAGGGCCTTAAGCTGTGACTGACACATTTCTTGCATATCTGCCCTCATTCCTTCCCCTCCTTTCCAGATCAAGTGTTCCATTAATACTGCAACATGCAAGATAATTGCTGATCTAAAATAAAACAAAGAGCAGTATACACTGGAGATCGGTAAACAATACTTTTCAGTTGAAGACTTCCCAGATTTGAAACATTGACTTAGTTCTCTTCTGACAAAGGATTGCGAGAAAGTGACAACTGCAAATGCACTGAATTCTAAAGTGAATTCCTGTTGAAGGATTTATGCCTGAAACATAGTCTTTCCTGCTCCTCGGATTCTGCCTGACCGGCTGTGCTCTTCGGGGGCCACAACTTTCGACTTTCTTCCTTCAGATGCAACCAAACCCGTTGAGTTTTTCCTGCAAATTCTTGTGTATATAATTTCCTAATTATAACATAAGCAAAGCTTTCCCTGCAGCATTGACTTCCATGCACATCTCCCCCCAGTGTTTGCTTCTCCTTCTTGGTTCTAAGCTGCAGTCAAACTGTTTCTGTGTAAAAACTGAGCACCATGGTGAGTTGAATGGTAGATTCAGCGAGATTTTTCTTGATTCCTTTCTCGATGTTACAAAATCTCGCTGCACTTTGTTCGAAAAACACATGTATATGAAAGGCTGAGAAGGATATGGGCCACGTGCACGAATATGGAGTGAATGTGGACCGACATTTTGGTCAGAATGGACCAGTTCTGGCTGAAGGGTCTGTCTCCATGCAGTAGAATTGCACGACTGTAAATGAAAGTAGTTTGGGATATAGACGTGGGTGGGGCCGGGGGTTTTTTTTTGGGGGGGAGGGTGGTGTGGGGGCGGGGTTTGAGAAACAGTGTCATGAAAAGGTATGTTCACTGGTTTCAAAATTCTGAATTTAGATATGTCGATAGCATCTGACAACATAAGCCAACATTACCAGGAATGATGTGGGAATGGGATATTGGTGTGAGTTCAGATGATAGAGAATTTTGGATGAGGATTTGTTCTGCTGCTTTGTACCTGGGAGTGGGGTCTGCGGAGTCTTTGACTCTGGGCTGAATCTAACACTAATTTCTCTCAGTGTCATTTTCATTGAGTGACACAGGGATTGGCTGTATGAGACTGAGCGAGTTTCCTGGTGCTATCTTATCGAACTCACCTCATTAACTACCCACCCCACCGCATGGTGTCCCTGTCATTCAATGCCAGCCTGATTCTTCCACTCATCATGGTTGGAGGTATTCACCACCACCGGAAATACCTGGATATTCCGTTATCCCTGGCACTGTTACCAAAAATAAACGCCAGTGGGCAAATAATTGAGCTTTCTCAGTTCGGAGATGCCCTGCCCAGTTTAGGCTGAGCATGGCAGATGAGACAATAGTTAATAGACAATAGACAATAGGTGTAGGAGTCGGCCATTCGGCTCTTCAAGCCAGCCCCAACATTCATTATGATTATGGCTGATCTGCCAAATCCCCGTAACCCTTGATTCCACTAAGAGTTCTATCCATCCATAAGGGGCAATTACACCACGGGTTTGTCGACAGGGGCATTGATGTCCTGGTGGATGGGGTAGTAGAGAGGGGGACCATTCTCTTCTCAAAGGGAATCACACCACCAGACCCACCGAGCATGTTCTGAGCTCCCCACCCAGCTCAGTGCAGTATCTGCGGTCTGAAGAAATGTCCATCAAAACAGGACAAGCATCAATAACCTTCCCTGCTCTGTCAGGATAAGGGTCACTGTATTCTCTCTCTGATTCTTCACATTCACTGTATATCTGTTATAACACCTTCCCCCTAACAAGGCTCATGCTCCAATATTCTCACAGCTGCAGGCAGCAGCTCCCCCTCCTATCTCTCTCTCTAGCATTTGTGATACCCCCACTCATTTATAGAATGCTCTGGAGAGTGATGATTATGGAATGTTCCAGATAACGTTCCAAACAATTCCCAGTTTCAGGAGCATGACAGTGCCCCAGTGTGGAAAACACGAGGGAAAGGAATAGTGTGTTTTTTTTAACAATTAAAATTACATGCACACGAAATTGAAATCCATCATGAGCCCATTCCGTCCTTCAAATGTGCTCTACCATTTAATAAGATTGAGAGTGATCTGACTGTCTCATGAGCTCCATTTTATTGGAACTTTCATGCATTCAGTCCCCAGCTTCCAGACAATACCCAGTAATTTTTATCCTGGGTTTTTTGAAGTATGTGTTCCTGAGGCATTTCCCATTGGGATGCACTCTCCTACCAATATATCCCATCAGCTTTCTATTTTCATGCAATAGTAAGCATGCATCACACAGATCAATCAGAAATATACTGTTATTTAATAGTTGTCGATATCTAAACACAATTATTATTCTGGTTATTTTGCTTGTGTCACCTTATTGCATTCAGCTCAAGATAGCAGCTAAAAACACTTGTTTCCACAATTTCCAGCAGGGAACATTTTTATCCCCAGCTGGTAACTTGACCGTTACCTGAATTGTACCTTTTTCCTTGTTATGAAAGTTTCTCTTGCCCTTTGTCTGTGAGTGTTTCTGTCTGAAACAGTCACACAGGCTCAGTTGGGTGGACGGCTGGTTTGTGATGCAGAGGGAGGCCAATAGCACAGGTTCAATTCCCCACACTGACAGAGGTCACCATGGAGGGGACGTTTTCTCAACCTCCAGGGCTCAACTCCACTCTCCTGCTAATCCCTCAACTCGCTGGTATGTCAAAAACCAATCAAGCCCATCTGTAAAATCATTCAGTGACTCAGCCTCCACAATTCTCTGGGTTAGTGAAGTTCAGACTTCACGACCTTCTGAAATAAGACATTTCTTTGTATCTCAGTTTGAAATCGATATCCCTTATTCTGTCCCTGAGTTAGAGATTTTGCCCAGGTGTGGAAACACATTCTCAGCATCTACCTTGTCAAGCCCCCTCTGTATCTTTTACGTTTCAATAATATCATGCTCATTCATTTCAAGCACAATGAATAATCGCCTCACCATTTTAGATGTACTCAAAAATTCAACCCTTTCATCCCAGGATCCTGCGTACTATATCAAGCTAGTTACTTGCTGCAACACCACGCTGACTTTATATTTCATACACAGGAACACTCCAATCCCTTATAACTGCTCCTTTGTTGGGAGCCTTCTTCGTGAAATAACAGTCTGCTTTTTTGGTTCGCAGTGTCATCCTCAAACTCAGATGTATATTGCATTCAGCTCCTGCAGTCAGGCTGTCAGAATAGACTGTATATAACTGATGCCATCGGACTGGTATTTGTGATACGCCAGTAGATATGTCTTTATCATTACGATCCATTAATCGGACTCTGATTTCGATGTGTTAACCATCCGTCATCCCATGCTAATACATTGTCTGTAACACTGTGAGCTTCTGTTTTGTGTAAGACACTTTATTTTATGATACCTTGTGGAAAATCTCTGGAAAGCCACATGCCTACCAGTTCCCCTTTATCAAGTCCGCTTGTTACATTTTCAGGGTTCCCAGAATAACTTTGCAGGCAAAATATAATTTCCCATTCACAAAACCATGCTGATTCTGCGTGAAGTTTTTCTAAATGCCCTTCAATTCTTGCCTTAATAATAGACTCTCGCAGATTCCCAGTAACAATGGTTAGGCTAAATGTTTCCTGCTTTCTGTTTCGCTCATTTCTTGAAGACAGGCGCCACATTGGAGGTTCTCTAGTTTCGCTGGAATACTCCTGAAATCCAGAGAGTTATGGAATCTTTCACACAGTACGATCAGGCACTCCGTAACCACTTTTTAAAAATAAAAACAATTGTGAATTACTGCTGACCGGTCTACCCTTACTCTTATCTGTTTGCCAAAAAACTTTGTTCCTTTTGTTACAGTCAGTTTAAAAACTTGCCTCCTATTAACATTTTGTTTATATCATTGACATGCTTACAGTGCCTTCCCCTGTGAGGAACAATGAAAAGTACTGGTGCAATTGCTGCCTGTTCCCCGTAGCCAGTTGCCCAGTCACACCCTCCAAATGACCTCAATATACTTTCCATTCTTCATTTCTACCTAAGGTCACACACTTATTTTGAACTTTTTTTTAAATACACAGAAAATTTTGTGACGCTTGATTTTATATTTCTTGCCAATTTACTTACATCATATCTTTTGTTCCACTTTTTCCTCGCTTTCTAGATTCATACAGTCACATCACGCAAAACAGACCCTTTGGTCCAACTTGTCCATGCCTAACTAAACTTGCTGCTTTCACGTGTCCCATATGCTTCTAAACGTTTACCATTTATATTTGTCCAAATGTATTTTAAATGTTGTAGCTGTGCTTTCATCTACCACTCTTCCTCTTACAGCTCATTCCATACACACATCTCCCTATATGTGAAAAAGTTGCACCTTTGGCCCTTTCAAATCTTCTCCCTTTCACCTTAAAATGATATACTCTATGCTTGAACGCCCCCCCCCCCCCCGGGGGAAAATAACTTGGCTCTCCACCCAATCCCTGACTCTCATGATTTTATAAACTTCTATAACGTCACTTTTCAAACTCCTCCACTCTATCAAATACTAACTTCAAGAACAAGCATTTAATCGTAAGCATTGCAAATTTGAAACAATATTCAAAATGACAGGTAAACAACACAGACAAAACTTCATACTGTGATTTGTTTTATCTCAAAGTAACAATACTAAGACAGCGTGAAATCCTTACCAGTGCCATTAGAAAGTCAAACACTTGAATTTCTTTGTCGAAAGAGGGTCATGATCCCTACACTGAAAACGTATATCTCGCCAAATCCAAGTCAGAAAGGGAATTCTTATACCACTCTGTAAGCATGCAGTTGCCTTTAGCAGGGTGAGAAGAAGGTTGAGTGTACTTGTTGAAATTTGGATCACAGTGTGAATTCAGTACGGGTGGGGTGGGGGGGGGGACGTAGGTGTTTGAAATAAGGTTTACTCCAAGAAGGAAACTTTCTGGAATGAGATGTGAGTGGGAGGTGTAAACCAACATGAATGGAGAGGCCGAGTCACAGTGAGACCAGAGTCAAAGTGGCAGCACAAAACACAGCTTGATGCTCGTGCAGGGAAGTTAGACCTGATTAAAAAGCCTCAGATAGGAACCATAATGTGATAGCATGTGCTCTGTATTGGAGAGGGACAACCTGGTATCAGGAAGGGGAGATGAACAGGGACAGGATGGAGCAGCAATGGCAGAGGTTTCTGGGGGTAATTCAGGAAGCACAGCCTAAATTCATGCCCAGCATCTGCTCATTGTCCCTCTAATATACACCCTAAATCTGGGCACACACTAATGCTCGTTAATTTGCGATTGACTAGTATCCTTGACAGATTTTGTCAACCACCGGCAGTTCATGTTCTTCTGAGTCCTTCTTTTTGAACAGAAACTATAATTCCTGAGCGTTATGGGATATCTGCTTGAATGTCTGCTCATGTATGTCCATTGACCTTCCTCTGGGTCTATTTCCACATCTCTCTTCAGACCAGATGTGAGTCAGAAATCCTCAATTTAAATATTTGGTTCTTTCCAATCATTCAGGAGGAACATATGCATGTGGCTGAATACATGATCAGCGGAGGTTGACTCCATTCTCCCAGTTTCTCCATCTCTGTTGTTTCTGTTTGATGACGCCACATTCCAGTGAACTGCCTCTGAAATCCCCTAACTCCGGTGGACAGGTCCTTCAGTTGTCACTCTCCCATCGCCCACAGTGTCGCCTTCAGTCCGTCCCCTTCTTCCCAGAACAATGATATATCTCCCCTTGTCATCACTTCCTACTGCACTAGAATCCACATTCATGGAATCCTCCTCTGCCTCTTCCATCATCTCCAGCAGGACTACACCATCAAACACATCTTCTCCTCACGTCCACTGTCAGCATTTCACGGGGACCATTCCTGAACACCCTGAACACTTCCCCACTCTCCCCATGGCACCTACTCATGCAATTGCTGAAGGTGCAACACTTGCCCATTCACCTCTTCACTCCTCACTCTCTAAGGTCCCAATCACAACTTCCAGTTGAAGCAGCATGCCACTTGTATTCTTTCAATCCAGTCTCCTGTCATTGCTGCTCACAATGCAGTCTCCCTTACACTTGGGAGACCAAACAGAGACTGTTTTAAGGAACACTTACACTCTGTCTGTAGGAATAATCCTGACCTTCCCCTTGCTTCCTATTCCAATAACCTACGTCGTTATCATGTTGACTTTTCGGTCCTGAGCTGCTGTAATGTTCCAAAGAAGCACAATCCAAGCTTGAGTAACACCTCATTTTACATTTTGAAACATTACAGCCTGTAGGAGTTAATAGTTAATTCCATAATTATACAACCTGACCCCATTATGGCTGTTCTCCATTTTTCCGATGTTCTGCTTCCTGGTTTCCTATGACCTTGTCTGTGACTTGTTTATCTTGCACTCAGTAGAGAGAAACCATTTCTCCCATTTACACTTGAATTTGCACCCATTTTACATCTGTTTCTCTTTCACCACAATTAAAAGCTCATTCCTTTGTGGCATTTCATCTCCACATGCTCTGTTTCCCATCATCCTTCGTCCACTTTTGTCAAGGGATTAAGGAGTTCTTTTCAGTTCTGAATAATGGTCACGCTGCACTTGAAACAATGTCTCTGTTTTTCTATCTCCTCAGATACTGCTCGATCTGCTGAATTTCTTCAGCAATTTCTGGTTTCGAACAGCTTGAAAGACGTGTGTCCAAGCCGCTCAAATGTCCTGTCCGTCATGGAGCGTCATACACCGGGGAGTGAACAATAACGCAGGATGTAGAAATTAATTGGTTCTGAAACGACATAAGACTGGCATCATTGATGCTACAGAGTTCTTAATGAAAACCATGGAGAGAAACAGAGGGAAGCACATTCAATCTAAACACCGAAGGTGGCACGACTGTAAGGGAAAAAATCCATATGAATGTTAGAATTAGAATCACTACAGTGTGGAAACAGGCTCTTCGGCCCAACAAGTCCACAACGATTCTCTGAAGACTAAACCAACCAGACCCATTCCCATACCCTACACTTACCCCTGAATAATGGACCCACCTACGCATCCCTGAACATAATGGACAATTGAACAAAGCCAATGCACCTAAACTGCACTTCTTTCGACTGTGGGTGGAAATCGAAGCCCCTGGAAGAAGCCCATGCAGAATGTGTAAACTCCACACAGACAGTCTCCGAAGGATGGAATCGAACTTGGGTCCGTAGTGTTGTAAGGCAGTAGCGCTAACCACAGATGCACGGTGCTGCCTGTCAGAATGTGCTTAGGGGTTTTGAGAATCATGACAGTTAAGAGGGGTGACATCATGGACAAACGCTCAGAAGAATGAGAATATAAAAATGGAAGTGTTACCATATCCGAAACCAGAGTAGGTCATGGGGTGATCGGTGAATGGGACTCGGTGTGAACTTGGGGATAGACGGCTGAATTGTAACGCAGAAATTGAATCTCAAAACTGGGAATTCATGTGGTACTGTCGATCACAGCTGGACAGAAGGAAAATTGTATTGAATCACAATCTGTAACTTTATGCCCAGGATAATCCCACAGTCTATCATTCCCATTAATCTGATCGATGTTTCAGGGACGAGTTGGTCAATGTACTAGTGTCAGAACCATGTATACCTAAAACTGATGACAATCCATTTAAAGCTACAGCACCTGGCCACTGTAATTACATTCCAAACAGCAGGACTAATATCTGAGAGAGAGGGCGAAATGATTACAAAGTAAACAGATCAGATAGAAGCTCTACAGTTCCGCTACATCCAGTCAGAAATGGAGTTGAACTATGAAACAACTGACGATTAAAGAGGACCCCACAAATATTATTTAAAGACAACATTGTTCAATGGGATTAGGGCGTCACCTTTTGCCCACAGGGTAGTTAAGAGTCAACCACATTACTATGGTTCTGGAGCTACATGTGTCCAGAGCAGGTATGGATGGCAGTTTCCATTCCTTCAAGACATCAGTGAACCAGATGGGTTTGTCCTACAATTGGCAATTGATTCATGATCTCAACATTGGACTCTTAATCCCAAACATGTATTGGATTTGAATTCCACCATCTACTGTAACAGGATTCGAACTCAGATCACCAGAACATTACTGAGGTTATTAGACTAACATCGCAGCAACTATTGCTGAAGCTATTGCTGTACCATTCCTGGGAAAAATGGAAGGTTCCTGTACGTTAGTGTAAAAGACAAGGATGCTGTCTCTGCACCATCCTCAGCCAGAGGTGTTGCTTGAATGACACCCACAGAATTACAAATGCCAGTCTTCAACCAATTCGATTCGCTGCACGTGACAAGGAGAAACAGCAGAACACATTACCTACGACAAAGGCAATGGGTCCTGACACCATTCTTGCAAAAGGACTGAAGACTTGTGCTGCACAACAAGCCGTGTCTCTGGGGACGCTCATTCCAGCTCCAACTCTGACATCTCCTTGGCAATGTAGAAAATGTCTTAAATATGTTCCATCCCCTAAGAGGGGAATAATTACAAGCTGACCAATTACCATCCCCTCAGTCCCATCATGACAATCAAATTAGTGAAAGTTCTTTCTGCCAGAGATGTCAAGCAGCAAAGAAATAACCAGCTCAGTGTGGTGTCCCATAGTCCCCATATGGATATGGTGCTGTTGTGGAAATGTTACTGGATTACTAATCTCGACCAGGTTAATGCTTTGGCAGCTGGTGGAAATTTGAAGCAATTAATAAAATATCGAGCTGTAAAGTCTGGTGCCAAAAATACAGATATGGAAGCCCATGTTAATTGTCAATGTAAATTTTCTTCCCCATTGCACTTTTAGGAAGTGAATCTCCCATGCTTTCCTAGTCTGCCGAAATGTGACTCCAGATACACAGCCATGTGGTAAACTCATCAGTCGTCTCCGAAATTGCAAGGCCGTTGTATCAAACTGTTCCGATTTCTTAAAAGATGAACCCGGACAGAACACGGGGCACCAGCTTCTGCATCGGAAAAGGAAACGGGAAACACAGTCCTGTCGACGCTTCAGAGACCTCCTTCCTAACCATCTGAGTGTTTGTAACAACATTTACAGAGCTTTCCCACAGACTGCACAGAAACATCGGGAAAGGGGTAGGTAACCCAAGCCGTTGAGCCTTCTCCACTCTGTTTTTTTTTGGCCAAACAACTCTGTAATTGACTCTTCCCAAACACTGCATACTCGATATCTTTTGAAGTGATTAACTATCTGGATAAAAAGAAATGAAGTAGGAACTTCGGTCCGTCAATTTGGTGAAGAAGTCAACAAAAGTATACCCATAAGTCTCTTCACAGAGCAACAGATTTACATAAATTCCTATTGAAATGCTAACCGCTATCCTATTTTTCCAACCGATGTGCTCAATGTCACGTTTATCCACATTGTTCTTCACCTGCCACGTATTTGCCCATTCCCTGCAATTGTCTCAATCACCTTTGAACTTCTTTACGTCCTCAATACCCACTCAAAATCTCAGTTTGGGGCCATCAGCAGATTTGGAAAGATTACATACAATGCCCATGAACAAATGTTTGACATGCTTTCTGAATGGCTGCGGTCCAAAAGTCAATTCCTGGATTATCATGCTAGTCATTGATTTTCACTCCAAAATATATAGAACTGTTTATACTGATTCACGTTTTCCTTTAAACTCTCCCATTCTCAACCCATGCCAGTATATTAGATCTCGCTGTTACACACTGTTATGGACCAGGACAGACCTCCTCAAATCATTTCAAGGAAGTAGCGAAGATCGTCCCTTTGCTCATTGACTTGAGCAGGTTTAAGGTGGATATTCCAGGAGTTATGCAGCTGAATGAAACACAAACAGAAGAGGATAGCAGATAGAATAACGTAACTATCTGTAAAAGCAAGAAATTATCTCTCAACTCCGGATTCAATCCAGTGAAATACTTCTGCATCCCATCCAATACCAATACATTCTTTCTCAATTAAGGCGGCTTAATCTTCATACAATACTCCACGTGTGGCCTCACCAGCACCCTGTACAACGGGAAAATAACTTCCCTGATTTTAAATTGAATCTCTTCGGCAACGAATGACAACATACCAGTTGCCTTCCTCAGTACTTGCTGAACCTGCAGATTAACCTTGTGTGATCCGTGCACATGGACACCCAGGTCCCTCTGCAGAGCAGCATGCTGCAATATGTTACCATTCAAGTAATAATCCTTTTTACTGGTACTCCGAACAAAATGGATGAATTCACATTTACTGACATTGTATTCCATCTGTCAGACATTTGCCTACTCAGTCAAAGTATCTGTGTTCCCCTTAAAAAGTTTCTAGATCTCTGCCACTCATCTTCGTGTCATCTGCAAACTTTGACACACTACGGATGCTCCCAACTCCACAACATTTATATAAATTGTGAATAATTACAGCCCCAACACTGATCCCTGAAGCACGCCACTAGTCACTGATTGCTAGATATGAATAGCACTCATTTAGACCCACCCTTTGCTTCCTCTTAGTCAACCAATCTTCTATCCATACTAATACTTTACCCATAACGCCATCTTTATCTTCTGCCGCAGTCTATTGTGCAGCACCTTGTCGAAGACCTTTTGGAAACCAAGATACACCATATTGGTTGTCTACCTTGCTCATAATGTCTCCATACATTACCAAATTACTTGTTACGCATGACCTGCCCTTCAAGAACCAATGCTGTGTCTGCGCAATGGGCCGATTTCTGTCAAAATGTCTTGCTATTTTTCCCTTGATAATACACTCATGTATCTTCCGTATTCCACAGATTAAGCTAACTGGTTTATAATTCCCCATCTTTTATCTACCAGCCTTATTAAACAGTGGCGTCTCATTTGCTGTTTTCCAATCTGCTGGGACTGCCTCAGAGTTCAGCAAATTTTACAAAATTACCACAAATGCACTTGTTATTTCTCCCCCAGCCCCCCCCCCACCGCCCCGCCCATTCTTTTAGTACCCTGGAATGCATTTCATTCGGCGACTTGTCTGCCTTTAGATCTATTAGCTAACCCAACACTACCTCCTCCGTAATAATGATTATGCACATGTCCTCACCTACCCTCATCTCTTTGTCAGTTACTGGCATGTTATTAGTGTCTTCCACTAGGAAGATAGATACAAAATAACTGGTCAATGCCTCAGTCATCTTATCATATCCTGTAACTGAGTGCTCCTTCTCATCCTCTAAAGGACAAACATTTACGTTAAACACTCATTTTTATTTTATATATTTAGGGAATCATCTGCAATCTCTTTTCAGATTCTGTGCAAGTATTCTTTTTTCTTGTGTTCTCTCCTACTTTTCTTTATAGCTCTTTTCGTGGCTTTCTGTTTCCCTTTAATGTTTTTCCAATCTTCCAGGTTCCTGCTGTTCTTGGCCATTTTGCCTGCCTTCTCTTTAAACTTGGTAGCCTTGCTTATTGTTTCGACACCCGATGCAGATTACCCCTTTTCTTAGAGTCTTTCCTTTTTACTGAATATACTTTTGCTAAGGACTTTGAAAGATTCCTTTGATAATCCTCCTCTGCTCGTCAACTCTCACTGTAAAGTCTGTGTTTTCAGTCGACTTTAGCCAAGTCCGCCCTCATTCTATTGTTGTCTCCCTTGTTTCCGGACAGGAGCCTGGTATTGGATTTTATCTTCACACTCTCCATCTGTACTTTAAATTCAACCATACTGTAATCATTCCTTCCAAGTTGATTTCTAACTATGAGGTTATTAGTTATTCCTGTCTCATTACACAGGAGCTGATCTAGCATAGCTTGCTCCTTATTGTACGTGCTTTTATTTTAGAGCAGTCAAACTCAGACATTTCGTATTCACTGCTTTTTCATCCTTCAAAAATAAAACAAGGACAGCATGACATTGTTAAAGGAATAGCATTTTCAACACTAGACTTGGGCCTTCATCAAATAGTTTCTGAAAATCCAAATTCACTG
Organism: Hemiscyllium ocellatum; assembly: GCF_020745735.1. Classification (NCBI taxonomy): domain Eukaryota; kingdom Metazoa; phylum Chordata; class Chondrichthyes; order Orectolobiformes; family Hemiscylliidae; genus Hemiscyllium; species Hemiscyllium ocellatum. The sequence goes on from NW_026867640.1 coordinate 656,330, forward strand.
CATCCATTGCTTTGCCATAATTTATTTCCCAGTCGGATTCTCAAATATGATTCACCTTTAATAATTTGGCATTGACTTGATCCATGTTCATTACTTTCAAACTAATATAATTCTCAAAGTTCCATGGCAAAGCATTCTTTCTAATAGACTCTCGTATTGTCTTGACTGCTTCTTTGGTGCTAAGCAGACTGTAATTCCCTGCTGTTTCCCTGCCTCCCTTCGAAATATTGGGGTTATATTTGCTGCTCTCAAATCTGTCAAAATCATCAGGAATTTGGAAGACAGCAAGCAAAGTATCCATTATTCCCATGGCCTCCTCCTTTAGGAATCAGATATATAGATTATCAGGCCATGGGGATTTTTCAGATTTCAGTCCAAATATTTGCTCCAAAACTGATTTATTTACTGATTTGATTGTATTACTTGTTTTTTTTTCTCAGTAGACCGAGAATTCCTTGGAAGATTTTAGTATTTTTCTTTCATGAAGGCAGAATTGAAGTACTTGCTTCATAACCTGCCATTTTCCTGTTCTCCATTCGCTGGTGTTGGACTGTAAGGAAGCTACAATTATCTTTTCCAACATTTCACCTTGGTATATTGTACTTTGAGAAGCTTTTACGTTTCACGCTTGTTTAATGTACTCTTCTGAAACCTATTACATCCTGTTGTAAGCTGTTTAATGATTGACCTTCCACAGCCATACAATCACAGAAGCATAGCATCGAAATTACAGGACGATCCATATTATTCGAACTTTACTACATCAGTCCCATAACCATGAATGGTTTGACACTTCAAGTGCTCGTCCAAATACTGTTTAATGGTTGTGAGGTGACCTGTGATAACTACGCCCCCGCCAGGAGGTGAATTTCTGTACCCCCTCCAGAACAATCACATCCTTCCTGTAATGTGGCTCCCAGAACCTCAAATAGTATTCCATCTTGGCCTAACCAAAGTGCTACATAGCTCTTGTGATCTATGCCTCGATGAGCAAAGCCTGTGCCTACTGTTTCCTACGATTTCTTACGTAACCTTTGATCCTCCCCCGTTACGTAAATGGATGCGTGGAGAAGCACCCTCTGAGCTTCTTGGTGTGCTGCCATTCATTGTGTACTCTCCTGTCTGGTTCCTTCCTCCAAAGTGCATCACCTCATATTTATCAGGGTTACATGCAATCTGCCATTGATCCGCCCATCTGCCCATTCCATCTGTATCTTCCTGTTACATAAAAAAGTCCTCCTCACTGCCAAACACCCAGCCAATATTTGTGTCAAATACAGACTTGTGTATCACGCTGCCACTCCCCCTCCACTTTCACACCTACATCATTTATAAATACCACAAATAATAAGGGACACATCACTGATCATTGTGGTACATCAGGGAACACCGGTCACCAGTCACACAAACAGCCTTCTACTCACATATATTTTTCGCAAAATTTTCTCTAACACTGATCTGAAATGCACTGGTCTATAGGTCCCTGCTCTATCTCTACAGCCCTTCCTATAAAGTGTGATCTCCAGTCCTCGGGCACCTCATCTGTGAGCAGATTCTATTTAAACATTTGCATCAGCGCTCTCACCCTTGTCTCCAACATCAGCCTGAGATGTAACTGAGCTGGACCAGCCAAAGCCATCAATCCCTGCTCACATCTTACATCAATCTGTTCAAGAGCTCACCAATGAACCTTCTTGAATTCTGTACCTACTTCCTCCTTTTCCCAAGTAAACAGACGTGAAGTTCTCAGATAACAATCAATCAGCGTTCTCCAGTTTCAAACAAAGATTCCCGCCTTGATCTCAGACCAAGTCTCCTCAGCAGACCATCGTGCCACCTGAGAGATTAATCAGGAGAATGCCCATTCAGTATATGTGATCTAGTATATTTTTCTTAGATCAAGACATCAAAATTGTACAGATACAGTCCACCCAATTCTCTGTGTTACTAGTGCAGAATGTCTTTACTTCTAGCAGGAGAAAATTACTGGAGAAGCTGAATCTGTACTGAAGCAAACACATGCTAGAGATCACAGTGAGTCAGACAGCATCGTAAAGAGAGAGCAATCTGACACTTTGTGTCCAGTTGACTCTTCATCGTCTGTATTCGGATTCCCATTAAATGAACGAGATTAATGGGGCACAGCTCTGAAACCTGTGGCACACCAGCATACACCGGTCTGCAGTCACACAAACAGCCTTTTACAGCCACCTATGTTCTCCAATAGTTTCTCTAATGCTTACCTTCCCAGTTTGCATATGTTCCTCCAAAGACACTTTGATTTAATGTTTTCTGATAACTTACTGTGTGTGCTGATTAAACCTTCTCCTGAATACCAGACTGTACCACGTTCACTGATTCGCCATTGTTTACATCTACAAGAGATACCTTCAAGAAGAAAATTGTAAATTATAACTTCCCTTTCATAACTGCAGAACAACTCTCTTGAAATTTGCTATTGCTTACTCAGTGTCCATTAAGATCTTCGTTACAATAGCTTGCAACAGATTCCCTTCTGTGGATGACAAATAACTGTCCTGTAGTCCTCCACTCTCCCACTTCTTCCCTTCGTTAATCATTTGAATGCATTTGTAACGTTCCGAAGTGAATACAGAAAAGTACAGTGGTCCCTATTGCAATCAACATGTGCATTGCTGTTTTCTCTGAAATTTCAGTTTGAATTATATCTGGTCTGTCAGAATTATCAATCCTCACCCCACTTCTGTTTCCAAATGCTACCTCATAACTGTACATGAATGGTTTTAGTCTTTAGTTACAAAGGTCCCATGATGACTTGGTACTTCTGGGAGATTTTCTGGAACTTCCTCTTTGAAGACAGACGCAATGTCGCTGTTTCGTCTCTTTGTCATTTTCCTGTTCTCTACAATAAATTCTCGTGTCCACACATTCGCTGTGCCACATTTGATCTTGGTATCATTTTCATTTCAAGTATCAAAAGACGCTTTTAGCCAGTATTTACAAACAACAAAGACAATCACAGCACAGGAACAGGCCCTTCAGCCTTCCAAGCCTACATCAAGCCTCCTCTGTATCTTGTACGTTTCAGTAATGTCACCGTCATTCATTTCAACCACAGTTACAATAAGCTTCAAACTGCAATTTGAGAGGGAGAGGGTACAATCGGAAATGACAATATTTCTGTTGAATGAAGGGAACTGTGGAGCTCTGAGGGAGGAGCTGGCCAAAGTTCAATGGTGCAATACCTTAGCAGGGATGACAGTGGAGGTACAATGGCGGATATTTCTGTGCCACATTTGATCTTGGTACCATTTTCCTTTCAAGTGTCAATGGACGCTTTTTGCTAGTATTTACAAATAACAAAGAAAATCACAGCACAGGAACAGGCCCTTCAGCCCTCCAAGCCTGTGTCGATCCAGATCCACTGTCTAAATCTGTCACCTATTTTCTAAGGATCTGTATCCCTCTGCCTCCTCATATTAAATGACACTATCGTCCCCGCCTCTACCACCTCCACTGGAAACGCATTCCAGCCACTCACCACCCTCGGCGCAAAGAACTTTTCGAGCCTAACTCCAATAAACTTTTCCCCTTACATCTTGAAATCTTGACCCCTAGTAACTGGGTCCCCCACTCTGGTAATAAGCTTCTTACTATCCACCCTGTTTACATCTCTCATGATTTTGTAGACCTCAATCAAGTCCTCCCACAACCTCCGGCTTTCTAATGAAAATAATCCTAATCTACCAAACCTATCTTTATATGTCGTTCTCTCCATACAAGGCAATATTCTGTTGAAAATCCTCTGCCCTTTTTCCAAAGCATCCAGATCCTTTCAGTAACGTGGCAAACAGAACTGTCCGCAGTATTCTGAATGTGGTCAAACCAAAGTCATATGTAACTGTAATATGGACTGCCTACTCTTGTACGCAATACATTCCAACAGATTCCCTCCTGTGGGTGACGAGTTAACTGGTCTGTGGTTCTCCACTTCTTAAATTGTTGGAATGCAGGAAGGAAAGTATGCTGTATGCCTTCTTGATCATTCTATCGACCTGCTACTTTCAGCGAACAATGGACCTGAACGTCCAGATCTCTCTGTACATCAATTTTTCCCCAGGGCTTTTTCCGGTTACTGTATAATTCGCTCTTGAATTGGATCTTCCAAACTCCATCACCTCATACCTGCCATTTCTCCATTAAACTCTGCAATCTATCTATATTCAGCTGTGTTCTCTGACAGTCCCCTCTATTTTCTGCTATTCTAACAATCTAAGTGTAATCTGCAAACTTGCTAATCAGACCACGTATACCTTCATTCAGACCATGTAAGTATATCACAAAAAACAGTAGTCCCAGCACGGATCCCTGTGAAACACCACCATGAACAGTTCTCCATTTTGAGAAACTCCCTTCCATTACTACTCTCTATCTCCTGTTGCCCAGCCACTCCTCCATCCTTCTAGCTAGGACGCACTGGACTCTTGCGACCTCACCTTCTCCATCAGTTTATCTCATCAAACGCCTTACTGACGTCCATACCTCCCACTGGACTACATCACACTGATCAGAAGTAAACTCCATCTGCCACTACACTCCTCAGTTTATATCTGATCGATATCAGACTGTAGTCTGAGAACATCCGCTTCACTGTGGACTACACCCTCACCTTTCCTGTCATCTGCAAACCTACTAATGATACCTTATGCTTTCACATCCGAGTCATTAATGTACATAATAAACAGCGGTGGTTCCTGTACAGATTATTGTGGTTTCCGCCCTGGGCAAAAGCTTTCAATCACAAAACCAACCCTCCACCAATTATGGATCCGATTTCCCAACTTGCCTTGCATCCCGTGGACTCTTCCCTTTTGGACCAGCCTTCTATGTGGGACCTTGTCAAAAGGCCTGAATGAACTCCATGGAAGCCACATCATCTGCACTATTCTCATAAATATTTTCAGACACCACTTCAAATACTCAGCTGAATTCATCTGACAGAGTCGTCCTCTCCCAAATCTGTGCTGACTATCCGTAATCAATTGTTGCCTTTTGGCATGGCGATCCATTCTGCGCCTCAGAATTGTTCTCAATAATTTCCCTCCCACTGCTGTCAGACTATCTGCTCTGTAATTACCTGGCTTTACTCTGCTGCCTTACTTGAACAAAGGAACCACATTAGCGATCCTACAGTCAGTCGGCACTTCACCTGTTACCAGCAAAGTATTACATATATCCACCAGAGCCCCAACAATCTCCTCCCTTACCTCCCATAGCAGCCTGGCATAAATTTCATTGGCACTGGGGATTTTTCCACTTTCTGAAGAAGGGCTTATGCTCGAAACGTCGAATTTCCTGTTCCTGAGATGCTGCCTGACCTGCTGTGCTTTAACCAGCAACGCATTTTCAGCTGTGATCTCCAGCATCTGCAGACCTCATTTTTCACTCGAAGATTTTAACCTACTGCGCATCCTCTTGCAAGGATGCCTTACTTGAAGAAGCTCTCTTCCTCCCTCTACAAGGATTTCAGTGAGTCTCTCTCTCACTGCACCCCCCAGGTCATCTCCTCTGCACAGAAACTCTTCAGCCACGTTCTCAAACAGACTCGTTACCACAGCCACATCTCCTTCCTCAGCACCTGCCTATGGAACCGATTGATCCCACACGGACTCCGAACTACATTCCAACCAACAAAATTTGTACCCAACCAGGACAACCTGTACCTACAACAAATCCGAAGCCTCCAGCAATAGACCTCACTCCGGATCCTCCGCTCCACTCTTGCAGCCATGCGTCGCTACCTACACTCTCTGCAATCAGCCCTACTGCAGCTCAGGACAACACTCTCACAGACCTGCAAAGGACCCCTGCTGTTCTTCATCTACAGAAGAATCCACAAACTAAACAAACAGTTCTTCCTAGCCATATCAGAGATTAAAGACAGTAAGTACCAAAAACTTTCATGTACTTACCCCCACACTCGTGGTTCCTCAACCATTCCCGAATCTTCTATCGGCCTGTCGGAAGCCATTACACATGTGGCCTCCACAGCGCCCTCGGCATCAAAGGCCACCGCCGACCATGAAGTCACTTCCGCCCGAACCGACCTCGGAGCCTCCGCGATCGCCGCCCCTTCGGTTGCCGTCGGCGCTGCCACTTCCGCCCCCACTGACATCACTCACCTGCAGAACCACAGTGCCTCAGGTTTCCCTGCCCCCACGCCGTCTTTCGCCACTACTCGTAACCCCGCCCCCACGCAAATCATCGTCACCACGCACAACCACGCCCCCACACCGACTTTCGCCACTACACGTAACCCCGCCCCCACGCTTAGTTCCGTCACGACGCATAACCCCGCCCCCACTCTTGACCACCCCCCGCATCGAGCAACGCCACCACGTCTAACCCCGCCCCTACGTCGATCTCTGTCCCCGCCACTAAGCCCACCCACACCCCCAGCTCCAGTCCAACCAGGTCCTAGCTCCCAGCGCTGCCGGATCTTTACCATCCCTCCAGACCTGCCCCTCTCTGAGGATGAAAGATCAGTCCTCAGCAGGGGACTCACCTTCATTCCCCTACGCCCTCGGATCAATGAGTTCAACACACGGCGCGATATTGAAAAATTCTTCCGCCGCCTTCGCCTCCATGCCTACTTTCACAACCAATGACTCTGACGACCACTTCTCTCGCCTCCAACTCTCCCCATCCACCTGGACACCCCGTACTGGCCTCCTACCCGCCCTCGACCTCTTTATAGCCAACTGCCGCCGCGACATTAACCGACTCAATCTTTCCACCCCTCTCACCCACTCCAACCTCTCACCCTCAGAACGTGCAGCCCTCCACTCCCTCCGCTCCAATCCCAACCTCACCATCAAACCAGCAGGCAAAGGAGGCGCGGTAGTAGTTTGGCACACTGACCTTTATACCGCTGAGGCCAAACGCCAGCTCGCGGACGCCTCCTTGACCACGACCCCACCTCCCACCACCAAACCATCATCTCCCAGACCATCCATGACCTCATCACCTCAGTGGATCTCCCATCCACCGCCTCCAACCTCATAGTCCCAGAACCCCGCACCGCCCGCTTCTACCTCCTGCCCAAAATCCATAAACCTGCCTGCCCCGGCCGACCCATTGTCACAGCCTGCTCCTGCCCCACCGAACTCTTCTCCCAATACCTCGACACGGTCCTTTCCCCTTTAGTCCAAGAACTCCCCACCTACATTCGGGACACCACCCACGCCCTCCACCTCCTCCAGGATTTTCGCTTCCTCGGTCCCCAACGCCTTATTTTCACTATGGACATCCAGTCCCTGTACACTTCCATCGCCCATCACGAAGGACTCAAAGCCCTCCGCTTCTTCTTTTCCTGCCGCACCAACCAGTACTCTTCCACTGACACCCTCCTTCGACTGACTGAACTGGTCCTCACCCTGAATTAGTTCTCTTTTCAATCCTCCCACTTCCTCCAAACCAAAGGAGTTGCCATGGGCACCCGCATGGGCCCCAGCTATGCCTGCCTCTTCGTAGGATGTGTGGAACAGTCCATCTTCCGCAACTACACTGGCACCACCCGCCACCTTTTCCTCCGTTACATCGATGACTGTATCGGCGCTACCTCGTGCTCCCACGAGGAGGTTGAACAGTTCATCAACTTTACTAACACCTTCCATCCCGACCTCAAATTCACCTGGACTATCTCAGACTCCTCCCTCCCCTTCCTAGACCTTTCTATCTCTATCTCGGGCGACCGACTCAACACAGACATCTACTATAAACCGACTGACTCCCACAGCTACGTGGACTACACTTCCTCCCACCCTGCCCCCTGTAAAAACTCCATCCCATATTCTCAATTCCTTCGTCTCCGCCGCCTCTGCTCCCAGGAGGACCAGTTCCAACACCGCACAGCCCAGATGGCCTCCTTCTTCAAGGACCACAGATTCCCCCCAGACGTGATCGACGATGCCCTCCACCGCATCTCCTCCACTTCCCGCTCGATTCCTGAAGAAGGGCCTATGCTCGAAACGTCGAATTTCCTGTTCCTGAGATGCTGCCTGACCTGCTGCGCTTTAACCAGCAACGCATTTTCAGCATTTGTCCACTTTATTCCTGTGAAAACATTTATTACCTCCTCCTTATTGATCTTAACATGTTCTAGTTCCTCAGTGTCGCAACTGAAATCCCCAGCTACAATGCCTTTCTCCTGTGTGAATACAGGTGTGACGTGATCATTGAAGACCTCACCTACTTCCTCTGGCTCCATGTAGAAATTGTCCCTTTGGTTTCTAAGACTACTGCTTCGTTGGGAATCCTCTTACTCTTAGTATTGTCATAAAATACTTTGTGGCTTTTCGAATTCCATGAGAAGCTCGGGAAGAGATTGCAGGGCCCTTTGCAGAGTTATTTGTATCATCAACAGTCCCTGTGAAGTGCTGGAAGACTGGAGAGGGCTCATGCTGTTTCATCAGTTAACGGCTGCAAGGAAAAGCCAGAAAACGACAGACCACTGAGACAGACATCAATGGTGTGTGCCACAAACCTGATTGAGTTTTTGAGGAAGTGGACAGGAGGAAGACTAAGAGATGGTGTGTAAAAGGTTCTGTATAGTCGACTGGTTAATAAGGTGGGATCGAGGGAGAGCTGCACTAATAGATACAAAGTTAGTTTGGTAGTAGGAGACGGAGGGTAGTGGCATGGGTTTGTTGTTCTGAATGGACAATGTGACCATTAGTGTGTGGCAACGATTGGCGCTGGATCGACTGTTTTTCTTCATTCATATAAACGATTTAGAGGAGAATATAGGAGGCATAGTTAGTACATTTATGGGTGACACTAAAGTTGGTGTCAGAGTGGTCAGTGAAGAAGGTTGTCTCAGGTTACCATGGGACGTTGATCCGGTGGGTCAGTGGGCTGAGGACCAGCAGATGGATTTTAATCTGTTTAAATGCGAGGAGTTGTATTTTAGTCAAGGGAAAAGAGTAGGACAAAAACAGTTAATGGTGCAGCTCTGAGTAGTATTTTCAAAGAGAGAGACATGGGTACTGGTACACAGTTGCTTGGATGTGGTGTCACAGGTAGACAGGATGGGGAAGAAGGCATTTGGATCCATTTACCTTCATTAGTCAGAGCTTGGGAGACTGAGTTGGGAAACCATATTGTGGCTGCACAGGATATTGGTTGAGACAATTTGCAACCATTTAATGATGACCATAAAAGCATTGTTGATCATCAGGAAAATCTCATCTTATCCACTTATACCCTGAAGAGAAGGACATCTGACATTCTAACTCGGTTTGGCTGAGATGTGTTTCCAAACCCACAGCAACATGGTTAAATATGAGCTACCCTCTTGCAAATAGAAGTGGGTAATGAAATCTGGTGCAACCAGTGACACCCACACCCCATGATTGTATCAACAAAAGGACATATTTCCCTCCCAACTTCACATCTGACACTAGCGTGGAGTTGATCTTTATGCTGCAGATTGTGAATGTTAATGTGTGTGTGGTGGTATGAATGTTCAGTTCTGTGTGTATGCGTTGGCACCTCTCCTCAAGCAGAACAACCCTGGCTTATCGCTGTATCTTTCTCTAGTCCCTAAAGCATTCCTTATGTCTGTAACTTCCTTTCAGCTCAAATATGCTCCTGTTCCCCCAGTTTCTGTCATTATCGAATGTTCTTTCTCCCCTCCTGCCCTGTTAATGTCTGGTCAAACCCGATTGACGCTTTCTATCTCGATAAACTGGTTTGAGTCGCACAACTTCCTCTGTATTTGTAATTCTTTCCCTGTTCCATAATCCTCCATATCTCTTGAACCAACTCCAGCACATATTGCCCTCCCTCACTCTGTGAACCCCTCCTGTCACAACAATCCATATCGGCTTTTTATTGTCGTTGAGGCCCTTATCATACTTCATGTATCTGTCAGCACATCCAGTACATTCAAGTCTCCCGTATCATCTCATTACAGACCAACAATGTTTCCGCTTCCTACAACACTCCTCTTACTGGGATAACCCCTGCTCTCCCTTTAACATCTGCTTCAACATTTTGATCGCTCTTTTGCCAGTTTCTGAGACACTCTGCCTTCCGAATTGTTAGCTTTAATTGACAGTCTTCGAAGCCGGTTTTATTCTAATATGATCCTTAAAGACCCGAGGCATTCACTGATTCGTATTTCTTGCTGAAGTTTGGTCTGTGCCAAGGGAATGTCCTTTTGTTGAATATTTTCTTGCTGTTAATTTAGAGGCATACATTTCAGTCTGTTTACCCTGTTAACTTTGGGCAGTTCTCCCCTCATACCCATGTAGTTTGCTTTGTTTAAATTTCAGACTGTTGGGTGTACTTGGAGTGGTCACAATGGAACTTCATAATCCATTTGAATTCCACCTTACTACCCAAGCCCCCAAGGCCTCATCCAACTGCTAGCCAAGGACGGAGTGACTCTCATCAAAGACAAAGAACCCATTAAACAACGCGGGGGGAGCACTTCAGAGACTTCCTCAACCAGGGTTCTGTCATCGATCAGAGCGTCCTTGACCGTATGCCACAGCATGCTCCACACCACGGGCTCAGCAATGCCCCAGCTCCACACGAATTAGAGAAGGCTGTCCGCCTGCAGTCTTCAATAAATCCTGCAGTGAGGTAAGATCACTCACAGTGCACAGCGCAGAGAGCAATGAGAGGGCTCCAAACATCGGCCAACAAGACATGACATAGTTACAGTGCTGGAGGGGGAGCACAGTACAGACACACCCCAAGATTAATCACAGCCCCTACTTAAACTTACTTTGAACTGAGACAGCACCGGGAATTCAGAGTTATCAATGTTGGCCTGTGCTGTCTTAGTGAGCATCCGTACAACAGAGGGGAAGGCAGGCCTCCCACAAGAGGGTGGGAATGCTGCCTGAGATCTTTCTGTTCTGTGTTCCCTCTCCAACACTGTATCTATGGCATGTCTGATGGACCAGTCTCTTCATTAATTTGTAATTCCTTCATTAATTCCCATCCCTATAGTCCCTCCCCATATTTGAAATGTGCTGCATTCCAGGCTACCATCCCTATCGCTGTAAGTTGCTTCAGTGTCTAAAACATGCCTTACCTCGATAGTCTCTTCCTCCAGTAACTTGATACAGATTCATACAGCACGAAAACAGAACCATCAGTTAGACTAGTCCATGATGACCAGGTTTTCCAAACCGAACGAGACTCATTTGCCTGCGTCTGGCCCATATCCCTTCAAACCTACTCCTCTCCATGTACCTGCCAAAATGTCTTTTCCTTGTTGTAATTGTTCTTGTTTCTCCCATGTGCTCCTGACATTCCTTTCTATCTCTCCACCATCCTCTGTGGGTAATGTTGCCCCTCATCTCCCTCTTTGAATCTTTGCTGTCTCACCTCAAATGCATGCCTTTAGTTTTGGACTCACCAGCCATTGGCTATTCACCTTCCTTATGGACCGCATGGTTTTATAAACCTTTATAAGATGAACCCTTGGCCTCCTCTGCCCAAGGGAAATATTGAGGGCAATGTTACAAATTTCTCCAACTTATGTACTCAATGTTCTGATCCATAAACGTAATTTGCCAAATTCTGCATTCCCCATCCTGTCCACCTGTGATACCACGTCCAAGGAATAATATAACTGCACCCCTTGGACTCTGCCTGTTCGACAACACTGCCCAGGGCTCTACCATTAACCGTGATCATTCTCGCTGGTTTGTCTTAATAATATGCAACACCTGATTTAAAACTCCATCTTTCATTCCTTGGTCTACTGGCCCAGTTGGTCAAGATCCTCTTTGGTAACCGTATTCACTGCCCACTATGAAATTAATTTGAACATCTACAAACTTAGGAACAATGACTCCTATATTCTCAAACAAATCGTTTCTGTGGATGATGCACATCAGTGGACCTAGCCCCGATCCTGATACCACACTGCTGGTTACAGGCCTCCAGTCTGAGCAACAATCCTCTCCCATCTCACCCCCAGGTCAGGTCCATTCCTCACTCTGTCCCCCTGTGCTGACACCTCCAGGGATCGAAAGACATGTTCACCAAGTTCCCTGTGCTCCTCAGAACTCAACAAGGACCTACCGTTCATTATGTCTGTCCTTCGCTTATTGTTCCTCCCACAGGGTATTACCTCACTTCGGTGACTACTAAACCCTGCTCAGATTATCGTATGATTGACATCGGACTGTAGACTGAGACCATCCCCCTCACTGTAAACAATACCTCACCTTTCATGTCACCTGCAAACCTACTAATGATTTTTTCTGCTTTCGCATCCGAGTTGTTAATGTACATAATAACGAGGAATGGCTCCTGCACCGATCCCTGTGGTACACCCGCTGGTGAAAGAACTTCAAACACTAACAAATTCATCCACCAATTGTGGATCCAATTTACCAACTTGCCTTGGATCCCATGGTCTCTTTCCCTCTGGACCAGCCTTCCATGTGGGACCTTGTCACAAGCCTTACCCAACTCCATATAAACCGCATCATCCGCTCTGCCATCCTCAATATTTTTAGACATCATTTCAAAAACCTCCACTGAATTTCTCAGACAATATCTTCCTCTACCCGAGTTGATCCTAACCTTTGCAAGTGTTGATTCATCCATAGAACGGTTTCAAATAATTTCCCTCCCATTGCTGAGAGACTACCTGCTATGTAAATACCTGGCCTATCCCTGCTGCCCTTCTTGAACAAATGTGCCGAATGACTGGAGGATCGCTAATGTGGTTCATCACCTGTGGCCAGCAAAGTATTAAATATATGCACGAGGGCCCTAGCAACCTCGTCCCTTACTAGGGAAGCACATTACCGATCCTCCAGTCATTCGGCACTTCACCTGTGGCCAGCAAAGTATTAAATATATGCACCAGGGCCCCAGCAATCTCCTCCCATAGCAGCCTAGGATACATTTTACTGGGTACTGGGGATTTCCCCACCTTTATGCCTGCGAAAACATTTAATACCTCCCCCTTATTGATCTTAACATGTTCCAGAGCCTCGCCATCCCAACAGAAATCCCCAGATACAATGTATTTCTCCTGTGTGAATACAGATGGGAAGTATTCATTGAAGACCTCATCCACTTCCTCTGGCTCCATGCACAGATTGTCCCTTTAGTTTCTCATAGGCCTTGCTCTTTCTCAGTAATCCTCTTATTCTAACTATTCTGATAAAGTACCTTGTGACTTTTCCTTAATAGTATTTGACGAGGATATTTTATGGCCCTCGTTTGTCCCTCATTCCTGACGACCCCCTTGCACTCCCTACACTTTTGGATGGTTCGCCTGGTTTTATTACACTGTATTTTCTTTATCAATCTCATAATATCGCTTTATCAGTATTCGCTGGAATTTTTGCCTTTACTATTCCCTTGTCAGGAACACATTGGACCTGAATTTTCTCTGTATCAATTTAACATGCTCCCACTTCCCTAAATAGACCCAACTGCAGATTGTCGACCCAGTCTATGATTACCAGATCCTCTTTATTGATAGTGATACTGATAGGAGACTCAGTTCTGAGGGGGACAGAAAGGAGACTGTGCGCCTGCAGAAGAAAGCCCAGAATGGTGTGCTGCCTCGCAGATACCAGGGTCAAGGATATCTCTGAGTCGTTACAGAACATTCTGAAGGGAAGGGTTAGTAAACATTGGTCATTGTGCACATCAGTCCACATGACAGAGGTAGACAAAGGGATGGGGTCCTGTGAAATGAGTATCAAGAGTTAGGTAAGAGTTTTAAAAGGATGACCTCAAGGGAAGCGATCTACAGATTATTCCCAGTGCCACCTGCACCGCTGAGGATTGAAATAGATAGATAGGCCAGAAAGATGTGTGGCTGAGGAGCTGGAGGAAGGGGTAATATTTGGATCATTGAGATCTCTTATGGGGTAGAGGTGACCTGTACAAGGGGGAACAGGTTTGACTTAAACCAGAGGGACACCTGGATCACTGCGAGGGAAATTTGTGAGTGTTGCCTGGCGAAGGTTTAAACTAGGTTGGCAGGGACTCTGAGTAAGAGAGGTACCATCGGCCAGTCAGGGGAAAAAAACATCAGCCACCGAGAACAAGTTTCCTATGCTGGATATCCTGGGGCACAGTCAAGGGAGGGAAAAGACTACTGGTTTAACGTGCATTTATTTCAACACACGAGGCGAGACTGGTAAGGCAGACGATCTGAGAGCATGGATTGGCTCTGGGGACTGGGATATTATAGCCATAACAGAAACATGGCTGAGAGAAGGGCAGGACTGACAGCTCCCTGTTCCAGGATACAGAAGCTACAGGTCTGACAGAGTGAGTGAGATGGGAGAGTTGCACTTTTGATAAGGGAGGGCAGAACAACAGTGCTTAGAAAGAATACTCTTAAGGGATCATCAAATGAGGCCATATGGTTAGAAGTTAGAAACAAAAAGGGGATGGACTCTGTTAGGACAGTGTTCCAGATTCCCAAAGAGCCAGCGGATACTAGAGGAGCAGATGTGTAGAGCGAGTGCAGATACCTATAGAAATAATAATGTAGTATTGGTTGGAGATGTTAACTTCCCCTGGATGGACTGGGCCACCCACAGAGTAAAATGCCTGTACGGAGTGCAATTTGACAAATGTGTCCAAGAAACTTTCCTAAACCAAGATGTAACGCTCATGGGCCTAACTCTACTCAGGCGGGAGCAGCACTGGACCTCCTCTCAGAAAACGAGGTCTGGAAAGTGACTGAAGTGTCAGTCAGAGAGCACTTCGGGTCCAGTGATCACAACTGTCTTCGTTAGAGCAGAGTTATGGAAAAGGATCAGACAGGTCCCCAGATGAAACTGGAGCAGGGCCAGGTTTGGGGCAATTAGGCAGGATTGGGTGAATTAAATATCACAGAACACCAGGCTATAGTCCAGTAGGTTTATTTCAAAGCACCAGCTTTCGAAGCGCAGGTGATAATCCTAAAAGGTGAAAGGCAGAAACTAAATGTGTTCGATATTACATTCCATGACACTGCTATCCTGTTGTTATAAATTCTGTGCCGTACGACTGTGCTCCACAACCACCTGATGAAACAGTGCTCTGAAACCTAGTGCCTGAAAATAAACCTGTTGGACTGTAAGCTGGTGTTGTACGATTTTTAACATTGCCCACCCCAGTCCAACACCGGCTCCTCCACATCATGATTACCATCGATTGGATGAGTCTGTTTGAAGGAAAAGGACTGACTAGCAATGGGTTCAATCAATCTATATCTTTTCCAGTCCGAAAGACACGATCAATCTGTGGAGACCCTGCAATCCTCTCAGGTCCCTGCAGCATTCCCAATCTGTAGAACTCACTCCAATGCCTGTTACTCTCCTGATCCAGTTCTGAAAAGACTCATATCTGTGCAGCATCCTCCCATGGCTATCTCCTACCCTGTCAATGCAAGCTCCTCCAGTCTCTCCATCAATCTACTCATCTCCATACCCTTCTCCAGCTCTTACACCTCTATCTGTGTAAATGCCACACTCCCCTACAAACCTTCCCATTTTGACTAAACTGCAGGAGGTTTAACTTCCTTATTTGTGAAACTGTCTCCAACCATCCCATCCTACCAACATCCTTGCACCTGTAAACTGCTTCATCCCTCCCAAACTCCCCATCTCCACGAACTCCTGCAGGCCCTATAGCTCTGTAACCTCTTGTGGTTCTATGGTTCTCGCTCTCTGTGAAACTACCTCCCGTCCTCACACCCCTCCCAATCTGGGTTTCTGCTCCAGATCAGATCATTGCTGTGTCTTTTACCCTCGACAATCCTAGCAACCCTTCTTATTTGTGCCTCTTCATTCAGATCCCATCCCTGCAGCTTTCTGAAACCTCTTTGTGCCATTGTAACCCTCCCTGTTTAGAACGTAGAACAGTAAAGCACAGCACAGGCCTTTTGGCCTCAATGTTGTGCTGACCTTTTACCCTACAGACACTACATTTTGCTATCATCCAGTTGCCTATCTCAGAATTGCTTAAATGTCCCTAATGTTTTGGACTCTGCTACCACAGTTGGCAGTGCATTCCACGCACCCGCTACACGATGTGTAAAGAACCCACCCCTGACATCTCCTATAAATCTTCCTCCAATCATCTTCAACTTATGCCACCTCATCATTTCCATTTTTGCAATGGGAAAGTATGTGGTTATCCTCTCTATCTAAGCCTCAAATCATCTCATTCACCTTTATGAAATCAACTCTCATCCTTTTTCATTCCAGTGAGAAAAGCCCTAACTCCTTCAAATATTCTTCGTAAGATCTCCCCTCCAGTCCAGGCAGCATCCTGATAAATCTCCTCTGCAACCTCTTTTAAGCTTTCACATCTTTCTGATAATGAGCCAACCAGAATTGAACGCAATAAACCAAGTGTTGTCTAACCAGGGCTCGATAAAGCTGCAGCATAATCTCATAGCTCTTAAATTCAATCCCCCTGCTAATGAAAGCTTACACATCACATGCCTTCTGAACAAGCTTTGAGTACCAGCTTTGAGGCATCAGTGGAGGTGGACCCCAAGATTCTTCTGTTCCTCCACACTGTCAAGAATCCTTCATTTCTCTCTGTAAAGGTTTTCTGCGGAATCGTTCAATCTTAAACCCTCCCTATCTTGGTAACCTGTTCCAATCCCTCCAACACTCGTAAACCGAGAAACCTCTTAAAGTCCCGACAATCCTCCTGACCTGTGTAACCTCCTTTATTAGTATCTTCCCTCAAAATTACTGAAACCTCTATTTGCCACAGCAATACTCCTGATATCTGCATAACTCTCCGGAATGGCTGGACACAGCTTCAGGTTCCCAGGCTGGGAGATATGAGTTCAGATGTGAATCTATTTGCCCGTTCTGTCTTTGTGCCTGATACTGACCTGGTGCTGGTCAGGTAGAAAGCACTCTCCGTGCATCTGGTAACCTCCAGATCTATGTTCCTGTCCAGAGCTCAGCTCATCGATGCCTTCCTTTGGAAAGTTCTTTATTTTGTCATTATTGTCAAGTGGCGGTTTTGCGACTTGCAGAAATTGGGGAGTTGCTGTTTTGAGAGAATGAAACGTTTAACATTGGGAATTGGAAAGCCTTTAAAAATGAAAACGGCAGTCGAGAGACAGTGTACAGTATTCCTGTTAGGGTCAAAGGAAAAGCTGATAGGTGTATGGAATACTGGATATGGAGAGAAGTTGAGGTTTCAGTGAAAAAGAAGAAGTAAACATATCTCAGTAGAGAATGTGAATCCTGAGAAGAGTCAAAAGGCAGTAGGAGTGTACTAAAGTGGGAAATCAGGAGGGTGAAAAGGGGGCACGAGATAGCTTGGACAAATAGTTTTAACGAGAATCTCAAGGGTTTTTATAAAAACATAAAGGACAAAATGGTAACTAGGGAGAGAATAGGGCCCCTTGAAGATCAGCAAGGCAGCCTGAAAGTGGAGTTGCAGGAGATGGGGAGATACTAAACAATTGTTTTACATCGGTGTTTACTGTGAGGAAGACATGGAAGATGTAGGATGCAGGGACATAGATGGTGTCAACTTGCACAATGTCCACATTACAAAGGAGGAGGTGCTGGATGTCTTGAAATGCATAAAGGTGGATAAATTCCCAGGACCTTATCAGGTCATAGAATCATAGAGATTCACAGCCTGGAAAAAGACCATTCAGTCCAACCCGTCTATGCCAACCAGATATCCCTACCGAACCTAGTCTCATCTGCCAGCACCCGGCCCATATCCCTCCAAACCGTTCCTATTCATATACCCATTCAAATGCCTCGTAAGTGTTGCAAATTTACCAGCCTCCACCAGTTCCTCTGGCAGCACATTCCATGTGTGAAAAAGTTGCCCTTAGGTCTCTTTTGTATCTTTCCCCTCTCGCCCTAAACCCATACCCTCTAATTCTGGACACCCTGACCCTTTGGAAAACGTTTTGTCTATTTATCCTGTCCATGCCCCTCAAAAATTTGTAAAACTCTATAAGGTCACCCCTCAGCCTCCGACGCTCCAGGGAAACCAGCCCCAGTCTTTTCAGCCTCTCCCTGTAGCTCCGAAACCTCCATCCCTGGCAACATCCTTGTAAATCTTTCACAACATCTTTCTGATAGGAAGGAGACCAGAATTGTATGCAATATTCCAACAGTGGCCTAATCAATGTCCAGTACAGCTGCAATATGACCTCCCAACTCCTGTACGCAGTACTCTGACATGTATAGGAATGCATACCAAATGCCTTCTTCACTCTCCTATCTACCTGCGACTCTACTTTCGAAGAGCTATGAACCTGCACTCCAAGGTCTTTTGATTTAGGAACACTTCGTAGGACCTTGTAGGACCTGATCAGGTGTAACGTAGAACTCTGTGGGATTCTAGGGAAGTGATTGCTGGGCCCGTGCTGAAATATTTTTATCATCGATAGTCCCAGGTGAGGTACCAGAAAACTCGAGATTGGCTAACGTGGTGCCACTATTTAATCAAGATGGTAAGGAAAAGCCAGGGAACGACAAACCGGTTCGCCTGACGTCAGCGGTGGGCAAGTTGAAGAAGGGAATCATGAGGGACAGGATTTTCATGTGTTTGGAAAGGCAGTGTCTAATTAGAAACAGTCAACATTGCTTTGTGCGTGGGAAATCATGTCTCAAGAAATTGTTTGAGGTTTTTGAAGAAATAATAAAAAGGATTGATGAGGGCAGAGCGGTCAGTGTGAGCGATATCGACTTCAATAAGGTGTTTGAAAAGTTTCCACATGGGAGGTTGGTGAGCAAGGTTAAATCTCATGAAATGCTGGGAAAACCAGCCATTTGGATACAGAACTGGCTCAAAGCTAGAAGACAGAGAGTGGTATGGAGGGGTGTTTTTTGGACTGGAGGGCTGTGACCAGTGGAGTGCCACAACATCGGTGGTGGATCCAGTATTTTTGTTATTTATATAAATGATTTGGATGTGAACATAGGAGGTGTAGTTAGCAAGTTTGCAGATGACACCAAAATTGGAGGTGCTGTGGATAGCGAAGAATGTTACCTCAGATTACAACGGGATCTGGATCAGATGGGCCAATGGGCTGAGGTGTGGCAGTTGGAGTTTAATTTAGATAAAAGTGAAGTGCTGCGTTTTGGGAAAGCAAATCTCAGCAGGACTTACACATTTAATGGTGTTTTCTAGGGAGTGTTGCTGAACAAAGGACCTTTGGAATGCAGGTTCATAGCTCCTTGGAAGTGGAGTTGCAGGTAGATAGGATAGTGAAGGAGGTGTTTGGTATGCCAGACCATAACAACACGACGGTTGGAGGAAGAGCACCTCAACTTTCGCCTAGGAACCCTCCAATCACAAGGGATGAACTCAGATTTCTCCAGTTTCCTCATTTCCCCTCCCCCCACCTTGTCCCAGTCAAATCCCTCGAACTCAGCACCGCCTTCCCAACCTGCAATCTTCTTTCTGACCTCTCCGCCCCCACCCCACTCCGGCCTATCACCCTCACCTTGACCTCCTTCCACCTATCGCATCTCCATCGCCCCTCCCCCAATTTCCTCCTCCCTACCTTTTATCTTAGCCTGCTGAACACACTTTCCTTATTCCTGAAGAAGGGCTTATGTCCGAAACGTCGAATCTCCTGTTCCTGGGATGCTGCCTGACCTGCTGCGCTTTTCCAGCAACACATTTTCAGCTCTGATCTCCAGCATCTACAGTCCTCACGTTCTCCTCGAACTCTCCTTTTGCGTTCTGTATTTCTGTCCCAAAAATCTCTCTGTATCTGTAACTCTCTCTCTCTCTATCTCTCCCTCTCTCTCTCTCTCTCTCTCTCTATATATATATATATATATATATATATTTATGCCCATCCTGTCAAAGTACGCTCCTCCAGTATCTCCATCCATCTACTCATCTCCATCACATTCTCCAGATCTTACCCCTCCCGTCTGTGTAAACATCACCCTCCCCTACAACCCTCCCTACCGCAGGAACCTCCTCCAGTTTGTGCAATGCTCTCTATCTGTGTAAGTATCTCCAGGCCTTATTGCTGTTCCTGTCTCTGTAAGCTCTGCCACACTCTCCAGCCTTCCCATTGATGTAACCTCCAGAACCTCAGCATCTGATATCATTCACTGCAGCATTCCGTACCTCTGTTAGTTCCTCAATTCTATACAAATCTCTTCGTCTCTGTAAATAGCAACAATCCATAAAATGCTCCCTGTCTGCATAAACTATTCTCATCCTGCACTGAGAAGCCTCCCTGCCCTTTTGATCACCTGTAGTCCTTTCGGATCTCCCTGTAACTTCCCTGACTCCATTTAATACAGCTCATCTCATGTTATAACTCCTCATACTCATGTTACTCCCCATCTCTGTGATATTCTTCAATCCCTGCAATTCTCGTTCTTTTTCTCCAGACCTTCCAATGCTCCTGAACGATGTAAGGTTATTGATCCCTTGCAGCATGTTTAATACCTGAAGCAACTTCCACTTCCTCAATGCATCCTGACCCTGTAACTTTCTCAAATACTACAGCTTTGTAACTGTCTTTGTAATATCTCCTAACATCTACAACCTTCTCGATTTCTGTAACCTCCTCTATAACAGGGTTGCACATCTCTGTGTAATGGATGGGAATGCTGCAAACCTGTTTTGACAGCCCTCAATAACTGCCTGAACTCCTGCAGCCTTACAAACCTTAGTATCTGTGGCTCCACCAATACTTACCATTTTCCCTGGCTCTGAACTGATCCAGCAACTTCGAACCTTCCTGAATCAGTAAACGCCTGCACAGCCAACGAACATCCTTATTAGTGTATTGCCGAGGCTCTACAACTCTCCCTACAGTTCCAAATACCACTCTCCCTATCTTTGTAACACCTTCAGGACTGATAACCCTGTACCTCTCTGTGACATTTTTCATCCCAACAACCTGTTTGATCTCTAACTACCAACAGTGACCTCAAACCACCCCAACTCTGTAACATCTTCCAATCTCTCCAACCCTGCTTTTCTCTGTAAGCTTCCCGAGTGCCTACATTCGCCTTTATCTCCGGTTACAGATCCTTGCTCAGGGAAGCAATGTCTCAGTACAGGTCCTGTAAGAAGACCAAAGAATCTTCGATGTATCAGTAGATTTGCCTAATTTTCTAAATTCTCATGAGTTCAAATTCAACCTTCTCCAGCTTTTCTCATCAATATCCCTCCATTATGAGGGAGAGTCTGTCAAACCTTCGCTGGGCTGCCTCCAATGCAAGAACATTTCCCTCCAGATAGGGGCCCACATCTGTTCACATTATTTTCAATGTGAGGTGACTGGAACCCTCTAAAGCTATTACAAACCTTCCCTATTGTTATTCTCCATTCCCTTTGGAGTCAACCCCAGCACTCAATTTGCCCTTTCTATGACATGCTGACCCTGTAAACCTCTATTCTGAGATTTATACACAAGAATTTCCAAGTTACTTTGTGATGTAGCTTTCTGCAGTCTATCTGAAACCAAGGGGTGACGGTAATAATCAGGAAAGTGTTGGAATGTATGGTAAATGATATGGCAGAAATGATAACTGCACAATTCGAAAGCAGATGAATAAGCACGTCCCGTGAGCCCATCCCGATTGCACGGAGGCAGCGCGGTGGCTGAGTGGTTAGCCCTGCTGCCTCACAGCAACAGGAATCAAGCTTGATTCCAGCCTCGGGCGATTGGCAGTGTGGAGATCTCCCTGTGTCTGTGTGGGCTTCCTTCAGGTATTCCTGTTTCCTCCCACAGTCCAAAGATGTGCAGGTTAGGAGAGGTGGCCGTGGAACGTTGTCCAAACTGTCGGGTTTCTGTGATCAGATATAGAAGTAGGCCACCTGGACCATCGAGTCTATTCCACTATTTGATGATAGTGGAATTTTTTCTCTTACCTAATCTCTGTAACCCTTCATCCCCTTACTCACTAAGAACCTATCTATGAGGCGAAAGTGAGGACTGCAGATGCTGGAGGTTAGAGTTCAGAGTGTGGTGTTGGAATAGGACAGCATGTCAGGCAGCATCCCACGAGCAGGTGAATCAACGTTTCGGGCAAAAACCCTTCCTGAGTCCTTTCCTGATGAAGGGCTTTTGCCAGAAATGTCGATTCTCCCGTTCCTCGGATGCTGCCTGACGTGTTGTTCTTTTCCAGCACAACACCCCTGCCAAGAACCTATCTATCTCTGAGTTAATACACTAAATTACTTCTGATCCACAGCTCCCCGTAGGCAGTAAGCTCCCCACAGTATCGCCCTCTGGCTGAATAAATTGCTCTACATCTCCATTCTAAAGGGGCGTCCCTTCACTCTGAAGCTCTCTCTTTGGGCCGAGTCTCTCCGAATCATGGAACCATCTTCCCCACGTCCACTCTATCCAGGTTCCTCAGTATTCTGTACGTTTGAATCAGATTCTACCACCGCTACCTAAACTTCATCGAGTGTAGACCCAGAATCTCCAACTGCTCCTCATATGACAAGCATTTCATCTCTGGGACCTTTCTGGGAAATTT
This sequence comes from Hemiscyllium ocellatum, assembly GCF_020745735.1. Classification (NCBI taxonomy): domain Eukaryota; kingdom Metazoa; phylum Chordata; class Chondrichthyes; order Orectolobiformes; family Hemiscylliidae; genus Hemiscyllium; species Hemiscyllium ocellatum. The sequence continues at coordinate 678,814 of NW_026867640.1, forward strand.
GTTTCCCGTACCCCCTCACATCCTTTTTCCAGACTGTTAATGTATAGCGTGTTCAGTGTGGTCCTAACGCTTACCCCTGTGGAACACCACTTGTCACTGGCTGACTCCTTTATATCCGCTCTCTGTCTTCTGACAGTGCCAGCATGTTGTTCTGAAAGCGAAATGTCATTTCATAAACACTACTGGCTTTGTTTTCCTGTCTGGTTGTTGACAGCAGAGTAGATAAAAGGGAGGAATGGTTTCTTGGGATTTTCAGAAACCTTTTAGCAAGGTCCCACTGAAAAGGTGGATAAGCAAAATTGGGATTGGAGGGAATGTACTGGCATAGATTGGGAATTCTTTAATAGACAGAAAATTAAGTGGAAGAAAATGGATTAGTGCTTGGCATACGAATAATTTCAAATAGATTTGATGGATTTGATGATCGGACAAAGTCTAATGTTCCACATTTGTTGGTGACACAAAATTAGTTGGGAATGTGGGTTGTATGGAGGAAGCAAAGAGAACATGAACAGTCTGTGAATTTCCCTTTTTAAAAATTCAATGATGTACCGTGGTCATCACTTGCTCGGCCATCATTACCTTCCCATCTGTAATTCCCTGGTGAAGGTGGTGGTCAGCTGTCTTCCTGACCCATTTCAGTCCTTTGGGTGAAGGACAGACACATTGCTGGGAGGATGGAACGTGACTTGGAGGACCCCTTGGAAATTCTGGTGTGTCCGTGCACCTGTAGCTCCTGTCCTTCCAGGGAATAGTGGTTCCGGGTTTGTGAAGGGCTGCTGAAAGAGCCTTCCTGAGTGACCTCAGTGCTGCTTGTTGATTTTTCTACAAATTCCTTCCTTCATTCATTCACGGACATGTGCATTGTTGGCTGAGTCAGCATTTTTAAACTGATTTTGAGTTGTCCCTGAGAAGATGGTGGTGAGTTGCCTGCTTGACTGACTGCACCAGCCGTTGTAACTGTTGTGTCTGTGTACCCTCCAGCAGGCACTACAACATTCCTCTTGTCTGAAACATATTCCACATGTGCCACTGTAACTGCATACAGACAATGCAGCTCTCCCTGTATAGGTTCCTCACAATATCTCACCTCTTCCATTCCCGTCTGCGCTGTTGATCTTGCAAATTGTTTTTATTCCTGTTTAAACTTCTGATCAGCATTCAACTCTTTCTTTTTAAATGTGTGAACTCTCAGTATCTGTATCCCTCCATATTACTGTTACAAATTACAACACAGGTTCCCCTCCTTAAATCTCTATGAATTGCATTGGCTGGATGTGTTTAATTCACACTTTTCATCCTCCTTATCCACCTCACCTCGTCCAGCCCCCACAATCCCACCATTTCAGAATGCACCCGTTCTCTGCACCTCCTCATATCCTGAGGGTCCTTGAATACCACCAGTGCTCCAATGATCTATATCCCCCCAGTTATTATAAGTCTTCTAACTCTGTAACATCCAGCAGTGTCCAGTACCTGATAACGCTTCCTGGTTGTCAATTTACATTCGTTGAAGTCTTTCAATCTCTCTAAGCAGTTCACAAAAAAACGCTTTCGACTCGACAAAGCTCCGTCAAAAATGAACCACCAACTCTCTATTCCCTTTGCCTTATTCAGTTCCTGCAACTCTCCCTGAATCTTTCAGTAACCTGCTTTAGGCACCGCACGTCTGCGTACTTCTCCAGATAGCCTGTTCCATCCCATATAGCTCGCTCAAACACTGCAACACCCTCTGCCCATTCTAATCCTCCTCTTTCCCACTGTTTTCCAGGCACAACAGCGATTCTGTAAGAGAGCAGTGCGGAATGGGATGTTATAAATCTCAGCTGAGACTTGAGGCCGACCATTACCTGGGAGTCACAAAGGGAAGGAACCCGAGAGAGAGCAGCACAGACCGGGAGAATATAAATCAGCAGCGAGGATTGAGGCCGACTGGGACTTGGAGTTGGAGAAACAGCAGAGTAGGAGGCTCGAAATCAGCACCATATCACAGAGGGAGTGACTGTGTGTTGGAGCAATTATGAGCAGGAGCTTGAGGCTCACTCACACCTGGGAGTTCGAGGCAGCAAACGGTGAGGAAATAAATCAGCACTGAGTATCGAGGCCTGGTCATACTGGGAGTCACAGAGGTGGAGAACCTGTGAGGGATCATAGTTGAGTGGGAGCTGGAGGATTACACGTACCGGGGAGTCACAGAGACGGTGACCCTGTGAGGGAGCAGAGTGGAGTGAGAGCTGGAGGATTAAACGTCCCTGGGAGTCACAGAGACAGTGACCCTGTGAGGGAGCAGAGTGGAGTGGGAGCTGGAGGATTACACGTACCTGAAAGTCACAGAGATGTTGACCCTGTGAGGTCTTCACGGAAGAAAATGGAAGTTCATTTGCTGATAATAAACATTACTTGCTGTAACTTGCTGCAAAATGGCATTTTCTTTCATGGAATTAGGGCTGAAGGCTCAAATATCAGTAATAAGTGAAAGTCTGAATCAGTATAATAAAGAATCCCAGTCCGCTCCAGGCCGATAAGGGAATGCATGTGAAACTTATGCCACTGATGTTAACTTTATCCAACGTAATTCATTGAGTAAGGCTAAACACGTTTCAGCTTATGTTCTGGTAGTGCAGGTTGGTCAAATGGGAAACGTTTTCTGTTACATGGGGAAGTTATAGCCCCTGCTGGTGTTCGAGATGAACACCTGGTCCTGCAGCTCAGGTAATGACTGGAGATTCTGTGAGATATCTATGATGCTGAGAGTTAGGTGGATAACACTTAAAGGGAGGGGATCACACTGCTGACATAACGGCCTGTAAGAAGGAAGGGAATGGGTGATCAGTCAAGAGGTGCAGTCAGGAAATACAGGATTACCCTGGAGGGGAGGGGAGGGGAGGGGTGGCTCCCTCCCCATTCAGTTTCCCAGTTTGGAAGCTGATGAAGATGTGGGTTGCTCAGAGAAATGCACTCAGAGCCATACCTGTGACACCACAAGCAGCCTGACTGTATAGGAGGGTACGGAAAAGGAAGGAGGGGCAATAGTCACAGAGGAGTCAGAAATTAAAGACGGTGTCAGCGTTTCTGTAACTGTCAATGTAATTCCAGAATCGTGCGGTCAAGAATCTCACTGTGTTCATCAAGTCTGCTTCACCATTCAATTTTGACTGGGTTTTCAAGCACGTTTTCCACCTTTCCCACTTCGATCTCATGGCAATCAAGAACTTTTATATCTTTTTTTAAAATCTACTCAATGACCTTGCATCCATAGCCTTCTGTGTCAATGACTTCCACAGATTCCCCACTCTCTGGGTGAAGACGTTTCCCCTTATCTCCGATCTAAAAGGTTTTCCCTTTACTCAAAGGCTGTGCCCTTGGTTACCCGTCTCTCCTGTCAATGGAAACATCTTCCCAACGTCCACTCTATCCAAGCCACTTCTCAGTATTCTGTAAGTTTCAACCAGATCTCCCCTTGTCCTAAACTCCATCATGTATAGTCCCAGAGCCCCGAAACATTCCTCATCTGCTAAGCCTTTCATTCCTGGGATTTTTCTTGTGAACTTCATAAAGACCTGCTCAAGGTCCAATGCATCCTTCCTGATGGATGGAGCCTAAAGTATAACGTAATCAAAAATGATATAAAGGAAAGCAAAAGATGAAGTGTAGAAGTATTGGTTCAGGATAGTGTTAGTTAATGAGTCTGAGATTAAGTTGATGCCTTCAAGTTCAGAATGAACTTGGCTGGAGCTTTGGTTAAAAAAAAAGCTTTCAGGTTATTCTTTGAGGGACCGGGTGTGGACTGCCAACGAGTGAAAAGGATACAGAGATGGCAACGTGACAGTGTTGAGAAACTTGCATTATCCAGCTACAGGTTGGGATACTGACTCTGTCTGGGTAGTGACGGATTGCATTGAGGGGAGCTTACTGCAGGAGTATGTGCCTACCCCAAGGGACCATGTACTGTTGAACCTTGGAAAAGAAGTGGGGAAAGTGGATCCAGTATCAGGTGGGAACATTTTTAGGCATGATGATCATTTTATTGTAACGCTCAGGATGATAGTAGAGAATGCTGTGTATTGACTGAGTTTGAGAAAAATCAATCGACTGAGAACTACCTTCAATGGGGCAAGAATGAATGTGTGAAGGTATGACTGGAACACCAAGTCGATCAGAAAACGAAAAAAAATGAAGAATGGGCTCCCTTCAATCGCTTGGGTCTGTTCGAGGAATAGTTCCTCACTCAGGAAAGGCAGGGTAAACAAACCCAGTGCTCCCTCGGTGACAATGGAGCAAAAGGTTAAGGTGAAGCAGACAATTGAATAGCTGTCAAATAGAGAAGAATATTGTGATACAGGAGAAATGCTGAATGTTTCGGGTGGAGATGATACAGCGGAGGAATTTAGGAGAAAACGAAAAGCCAACATAAAATTGTCACACCTCTAAGGGAGCGTGTGAAAAGGTGGAGTAAGGCTGATTCAATACTTGAAAGAGGATTTATACTGAGATGAAGGGGAATGGCTAAGTGTGAGATGAATACTTCATCACTGTCTTTACCAAAGTTGCCGAACCCACCCAGGTCATGGTGACAGAGGAGGAAACTCTGTCACTTGAAAGGTACAACATTGATGAGGAATATATTTGTGGCACAGGCAACAAACATATTTCACTGCCTTTCCCTCTTTGTGGTCATTCAAGCGGGCATTGGATAAGCATATGGAGGTTATTGTAGTGTAGGTTAGGTAGGCTTCAGTCGGCGCAACATCGAGGGCCGAAGGGCCTGTACTGCGCTGTGTTTTTCTATGTTGTATGTTCTATATGTGACATTTAATCACTCATTCATTCATTCATTCGTGGAATAAAAGAGACTGTATCAATTTTGACACAAAATTGACTGATTGGTAGGAAATCGAGAGGAATGTTCACTAGAGTTTTAATTCAGGCTGGAGATAGTTTTTCAGTGAAGTTCCGCAGGATTCAGTTCTGGTGACCTCATTCACTTTGATATGTATGAATGATGTACATCTGGTGTGCCGGGACCCATTCAAAATTTACTGTTGACACAGCACTTAAAGAAATTTTAAACTGTGAGAAAACGTTGTAGAACTCTAAACTTACATTGCCAACTTCTTAGTAACAGTAGAGAGGTAATTGATGAAGTTTTGCACATTGAAACATGAGACAATGCAACTTTCTATCAAGAACATTAAAATACAACATAAAATAGGCAGGAATACAGAAGCACAGGATGTGCAAAGACCATTGAAGTTTCTAGGACATTAAACATTGGCAAATCATACAGTGTTCCTGTCTTTGTGAATACTGATATTTCAAGAGTAAGGAGGTGATGGTGAACTTGCATCAAACACATTCAACTTCAACTGTGTCACATGATCGGACAGATGTGAACACATTGGAAAGGATAAAGAACTGATCTAAAAGAATATTTACAGGAATGAGTAAGATCAGTTATGAAGTCGGACTGTTGCAACTGTTCTCACTGAAGTGACGGTGGCTAAGAGGAGATCGGATGAAGTTTTTCAAACTCATAGGCAGACTGAACAGATTAGATTGGATAAAACTGGACCCACTCACAAAACGAGAGGACAAAGATTTCAGCTTACGTACAATAGGAGAGCTATGATAGAAGTAAGAACCTTTTAACTTGGTGAGTAGTTAGGATACACTTGGATGTGTTGTAAATGGATGTTCAATGGAAATTTTCAAGAGGGCATTGGACGATTATTGTGACTAAAGGCAATGTGTAGTTCTGTTCGCCGAGCTGGGAATTTGCGTTGCAAACGTTTCGTCCCCTGTCTAGGTGACATCCTCAATGCTTGGGAGCCTCCTGTGAAGCACTTCTGTGCTGTTTCCTCCGGCATTTATAGTGGCTTGTCTCTGCCGCTTCCGGTTGTCAGTTCCAGCTGTGTGAAAGCCTCTTGTCCCTCCAGCACTCCCGATTCTGTAACCACCTTCTTTCCCCACACACCTCCCTAAGTCTGCAGCCTCCGCATTCCAAATCCCACCCTATCTGTGGAAACACCTCCAGCCGTCCTTATTTTTGGAATCAAAAAAACCTCTATGTATCACGAATCTTCATTAACCCCTTCAATTCCCACAGTCGCTGAAATTCCTCCTGCTACTGCAATACTCTCCATGAAATCTTTCAAGAAAAGTCACATTGTTTTTCAAGAGAACCTCGTCATATTAATCTCCTGCAGTGCTAATACAAGGTTTTCTTTTGTCTTCTGCAAGCTCTCTATCTCAAACCCCTTCACCTATAACGTCCTTATTAGGTCTAATCTCATTCACACACTTGATCTGCCTGCATGTCTGTGACCTTCTCCAGGAGGAGGAAAGGCTTTTTCAGGGTAGGGGTAGATTTTGTGTTTGAAGAATCTCATAAACTTATGACTGTTCGTAGAAAGTAGAGGATTTACAGAGATGGGAAGGGTGACAGAACATGAGGGATGTCACAGAGACTGATATTTGTAGGCACAGAAAAAATGATCTTTAGTTTGCATGTTTAACTATAGTTTGAAGAGGAACACATGCTATTAAACTGCAAATGTATGGATGTATTATTGAGTTTGGGATCTGCCTGTTCCAACTGTGGGACCCCATACAGGAATAGGTGCGAGCAGCTGACCCCACAAAGGCGGGGCAGAGTCTGTAATCTTCCAAATCATATTTGGGAGATCAATTCTAGGATAGGTGAGAGCAGCTGAGAATATTCAGGCATGGCAGGAAGTGTGGGATTTTCCTGGTCTGATTGTGGGACTCATTTCCAGAATAGATGTGAGTAGCTATAAATACCTAATGCGCTGGGCTTGTTCAGTTCTGAATGTACTTACCTATTCTGTATCCGTATCTACATATGATTCCGAACTGACATTGTCACATCAGAAGTGACTTCTGAAAGACAACAATTCCCAGGTAGGAACACTTGACCAGGGTCAACTCAACAGAGCATCAGATAAAATTAAGTTCTCACTTCCTGAAATATTACAATTCAAAAGTATTTTACGAAAACCAAACTTGTTTCATCTGGTGTGAATTCAGTCTGCATCATTGACCCGAATCTCTATGGTAGGACAGATCATTTCACCTGTCACAGTGTGGGCTCTATCTGTAATCCTTGTGTGTTTTAGCCACTTCTCACAACACGACTCAGCCCTCCCACCATCTCCCACATCCGTTGGATTCTTTTTCTGATACAGACAGACACGGGTATCATTTTCATCAGGTTTCGTGGAGAGTTTTTTTTTGCAAGTTTACTGTAGGCAAAATATTGATCTGGCTCGTCCAACTCACTTTTCACTTCAACCAAAACCTAAAACTATCTTTGTCATTGTAATCTGCCTCAGCCCCTAGAACAATCCATATCTCTGTAATATCCCGCTGTTTTTGCACGCCTTCCTATCTCTGTAACCTTTTACATTCATCATGGTTTCTGGTACTTGCTGCCATCCCCATATCCCTTCCTGCTTTTTTAATCAAGGCCAATGAAACAGTAAAACAAATAGAATGAAAGAAGACTGATATGGCTGCAGTGTGACCAAGACTGAGAACCGGATAATCAAAGGCTTTCAGCATTGATACAAGAAGGAGAAAAAAACCACCACAGTGAAGTAGCATTGTGTATAAAGGCTGGGATCAGTATCTCTGTGATGCTAATCAATTTACACACTACTCTCTGTCCTCTCACCGATCCCTTTACATTGATTCTCTCGATATTGCCTAAATATCAGAAATGTCTACAACACAGATTACTCTGGAAATTGACTGCACTGATTAAAAAGAAGGTGCCACCCAGCTTCATGCATTCAAAAAAAAATTGTTATGATTCCACAGAGGCTGTAGGACCTCAGGTTCAGATCTCAGCACATTTATAAAATATTCCAGAGTTTCTGCCTCGACTCTGCTTCCATACAGATATTTTCCTTACTCTGGGAGAAATAACAAGTTTTCTCATGACTTTTCTAATATTTCAGCCAATTACATTAAATATTTGCTGCTGGTAACTGAGCTCTCCAATAAGAATAAGACAGTCTCTCCCTCTCTATCCAGGCCCTTTACAACATGTGCAGACTAATCAAATCTCCTCTCAGCATCCTCCACTTCAACCTTTCCTCATAACTGCATTATCACTTTCCCAGGACAACAAAACTCTTCACTACCACCTCCAAGAATGAAACATGCTCGAAACGTCAATTCTCCTGGCACTCTGCTACCTGACCTGCTGTGCTTTTCCCACCCCACATTCTTTGACTCTAATTTCCAGCATCTGTAATCCTCACATTGTTCCTCTACACAATCCATTCTAATTCCATCCTTCCGTGTGATATAGAGACCAGAACTGCATGCAGTACACAGGCTGTGATTGATCTAGTTATTTATACCGTTCTTGTATAAGCTTCCTGCTCTTGCATTCTGTACTTGAACTGAGAAAGGAAATGTGCCATTTGCTGCCTTATTTAGATTATTGATGATGCTGGCTACTTTCAGGGTAAAAGCTAATTACTGCGGATGCTGGAATCTGAAACCAAAAGAGGAAATGCTGGAAAATCTCTGCAGGTCTGGCAGCATCTGTAAGGAGAGAAAAGAGCTGACATTTCGAGTCTAACTGACCTTTTGTCAAAGCAAAGAAAAGGGAGAACTAGGGAGATATTTATAATAGGATCTGTCCACACTGACAGTATGCTCACTTATTGTGTATTCTTTCTATTGATTGCTGTCCCTAAATGACTCGACTTGCACTTCTCCAGGTTGCTTGGTACATTCAACTGGACGTCATAGCTTCCATTTTTAAGCAGACTACTATGTGTTCGCTCATCAAATCAAGTCAGTCACATCAACTGTACGAATCTCTGCATGAAAACCAAACAGCCAGATTAATTACGCACATCTTTCTATGCAGAAATTCAAGCTGACAGTCCTGGATTCCTCTGGGATTTTCTAAGGGTCCATTCTTTCTGCCGTGCAGAATTCCGATCTGCAAGTATTCAGTCAGCCTCTTTCTTCATACTAAACTAAGCTACAATATCAGCAGGTCACTGACACGTTGCCTCTATTTAGTGACGAACCGAAAATGATGAACAATGAGCAAATATGGCAGGGGAACTTTCTCCCCAACTTCTTTTAAGGATGTGAATCTCCTTTATAGCTCCTCTCTCTCTTTAAGTTGATAACTTCCAATAGGTGGCACGACAAAATCTGCAAAAGACAAGGGCCTGACTTGGCCAATCTCATTTCTGTCAGTTTCATGGAGGGTTTGTCTCCACAAGTCTAAGTGAACGTTCTCATAATAACAACATCCTGAATCTGCCTCATGAACTACCTGCCCTGCCTCTATGTCCCTCCATTCATCTGATACGAGCCCAATGATTATATTCCGCTTTTTTATAGGTATAAAAACTGCCCAATGCCAAGATAGCCCAGAATGCACCGGATCCCATGCTGCAGATGCCATTTAAAAAAATAGCCACTACACTCTTGGATTGACAATCCGAAAATGTCCTGGACATGACGGCGAGGGGGATTGGGAATCGTAGTAAACTGAGGGCCCCACTTTGTGGCTGAGCCCCTGAGGCTCTGGTAGATGGCATGGTGCAGGACAGGGACATTATCTTCCTCCAGGATAAATAGACAAAGTCTTTTCCCTGGGGTCTGGGAGTTCAGAACTAGAGGGCATAGGTTTAGGGTGAGAGGGGAAAGATATAAAAGGTACCTAAGAGGCAACCTTTTCACGCGGAAGGTAGTGTGTGTATGGAATGAGCTGCCAGAGGATGTGGTGGAGGCTGTTAAAATTGCAACATTTAAGAGGCATTTGGATGGGTATATGAATAGGAAGTGAATGGAGCGATATTGGCCGGGTGCTGGCAGGTGGGACTAGATTGGATTGGGATATCTGGTCGGCATGGATGGGTTGGACCAAAGGGTCTGTTTCCATGCTGAACATCTCTATGACTCTATGACTAGCAGGGGAAGCCATGACACCAGACCTGCCAGCTTGTCTGAGATTGACCCGTGGGCCAGTGAGATGCCAGCCTTCAGGGTGAATGCCGAAACGTGTAGGAAGGACATCAGTGACAAGGTTAAGTGGCACCATCTGCACATCGTGACCTTGCTCTCTCTCTCTCTGTTACTGCACCCACCTCCCACCATGACTCATGTCCTCCCACTCTCACTGAATGCAGCACCTTCTCTCGGTTTCTCTCTAACCTCTTCTCTGTTCCGCTCGCCAGTTCTTCCTGGTGTCCGTGCTGCCCACTAACTCACTCAGGATATCTCCCCATCTTTCCCTCAGCTGTACCATTACTAACAGCTGTACCAACCACTTCCATCCCTAACGCCTCTTGATAATTCGCTCATTCCAAGAGGAACTATCCCACAATAGAGCAGAAAGAGCCAAGAGGGGTATGAGTCAGCCCAACATTCAGCTCCTCAACCTCTCACAGGGGAAGGACTCTGATCCTAACAACCATGAAAGGCTGACTGACTGTGTCCAAGCTCCCGGACTGGGATCTGAGACTCCCCTTGACTCAGTGTGGGTACCGTGACTGACTGTGGACAATGAATGAGTAATGGTTTGATTGATGAATGAAATAGTGCAATCAGTGGGTATACGCATGACTGGTGAACGTGATAATGCAGATGAATTAATTCAGAAGTGATGGGTGAAAAGGAAAATGTGCGTCAGTGAGTATAGTGCCTGATAATTGAACTAGTCAATGAATACAGAAGAGATTAGTGAGTGGGATAGCATAGGTCAGGATGTCTCTGCAGGGCGACATAGTCGCTCAGTGGTTCATACTGTTGCCTCACAGTGCCAGTGACCCGGATATAATTTCACCCTTGGGCAACTGTCGTGTGGAGTATTCACATTCTTCCCGTGTCTGTGTGGGTTTTGCCTAAGTGCTCCAGTTCCATTCCACAATCCAAATATTTTCAGTTTAGTTGAATCGGCCAAGCTGAATTGGGGTGGTTACTGCGATGGGTTTAAACTAGTCCAGCAGGAGGATTGTAACCAATATTGTATTTCGAGTATAGAAGAGATTGAGAGTAGGGCACTCCAAAATCAATTTTCAAGGACGCAAGGTGGCACCGGAAAGCAAGAAGTTGATTTGATGTGTCTCTACTTCAACGCCAGAAGCATCTTGAATAAAGTGGGTGAACGTGCAGCATGGGTAGGTACCTGGGACTTCACCCAAAACACTGATCTGAACTGCCTAATCCTCCATCACCCTTGAACCCACTGATCTAAACTGTTATGTCACCTCATTATCCCGATGCACGTCAAGTTACACTGTTCTGTTCACTTGTCGTCCATGTGTACGCTGACCTACATTGTTCCATTCAACCATGCATATCAATCCAACATATTTCAATCACATATCATCTCTGTCCACATTGACCTACCCTATCTCTTTCACTCATCATCCATGTACGAATTGAACTACACTATTCTGTTCACCCATTAACTCTGTTTTCAATAATATATACTGACCTCTTCACCTCCAAACTCACGTGCGTCAGCCAATTGCCTAGAGGCACTTGCCAAATTATTCATGGTCCATGGCCGGTGAACCAACTTTGGGTACCCTTCTGGACCTGTAACTTCAACCATTTGTGCTTGGAGAACAACCTAATTAAGTGATCGTACGCCAGTACTCTCGCCATGTGACTCATTGTCCACCGTGGTGCGATTGCGAACAGGTCCTGGATACCTTTCTGCCTTGGAGTGGTCATCCTTCTTTTGTGTGTACGAAGTACCACCGGCGAATCAGCAGAAACCCAGGCGGCAGCCGCTGACTTGGAACCTTCGCCAAGCGGATCTCATAGGGGTCTGTAGGTCTCGGAGGGCAGTCATCAAGTTCAGGATCTGAAACAGACTTAAGACACTGTACAGTCGCATTAGGTTGTTTTCCGCACATGCCTGCACGGGCGCTGGTGTTTGTACGCTTATTTGAACTTTCTTTTCCTTAAGATTTTCGTTCCCTGATGTCAACCTCCACCTTCCACATGTTATAAGCACTCCAGTTTACGGACTCTGTTTTATCACTTCTGTTTCTCCTTCTGTCTCTCCTCCAACCGTGACCTCAGTATTTCCACCTACGTTTTACTAATACTTCCTCCCTCTGGAAAACCACATTCCTTAATCCACAATACTAACTGCTTTATGGATTCTGGGTCGCAATTCCTTAGCATGTATTACTTTTTTGGTTGGCCATTTGGTGGACCCTCTTTTTTTTGCTCATGCTGGAGCCCACTTTCAGCGTTCCTGGAAAAGTGTTCGGCTCTCTCTGTCTCTCTGTTGCGGTGCCGTTATCATTTGCATTTTATAATTTTTTACCTCTGGAGGTCCCTCCCTTCTCCCATTGGGCGCTTCTGCCTCAATGTCTTGATTTCTGTAAATCGAACACCACGTACCCTGTACGTCATTGACGAGTCCAACTCAGCCAGCGGTGGCTCCAAGTCTATTGTCATGAAAATTAAATTGACTCGATCCAAATGCTATTTTTCTGTCTGTCTACAAATGCTTGCAAAATCAAGACTTTACTTCTTTGTTTCAAACAAGCTTTTACAAAATCACAATTTTCCTTTACAACTGTCCTCCCATCGAATACTCCCAGGGTAGTGACAGCATGGTTTTAGACCCGGAGTAAAGCTCTCTCTACATTGTCCCCATCAAACACTCCCACGGACAGTGGTTTGGGTACAGAGTAAAGCTCCCTCCACAGCATCTCGAATCACACCCAGGACAAGGAGATTGGCCATAGTATAAAATTCCTTCCACACTGTCCTTCACTGTCCTGACACCCGGGTCAGGTAGACATCGGGATTAGATAGCTCCACGGTGCCTCAGTGCTTAACACTGCTGCCGCACAGCAGTCCCAACCCTGGTTAGATTCCAGTCTTCAGGCGATCTGTATGTGGAGTTTTCACATTCTCCCTATGGCTGCATTGGTTTCCTCCTACAATCCAAAGATAAGCTGCTTCGGTGAATTGGCTATGCTCTATTGCCAATAGTGTTCAGTGGTGTCGAGGTTGGATGCATTAGTCAGAGCTATATTACAGTAAAAGGTTAACAGAATGGGTTTGGGTAGGTTAGTCTAGCTATCGTTATCCTAGCTCAGTGAATAAAGAACTGGTTAAACAGCAGGATACAGAGAGTTATAGTAGAGGAGAGTTTCTTGAAATGGAGAAAGGTGACGAGTGGTATTCCACAAGGATCAGTGCTGGGGCCACTGTTGTTTGTGATATACATAAATGATCTGAAAGAGGACACTGTTGGTATGATCACCAAGTTTGCAGATGACACAACGATTGGTGGAGAAACAGAAAGCATAAGGGATTGTCAAAGAATAAAGGAGAATGTATATAGACTGGAGATGTGGCTGGAGAAGTGGCAGGTGGAGTTCAAGCCGGTCAAATGTGAGGTGATGCATTTTGGCAAGTCTAATTCTAATGAGAAATACACAGTGAACGAAACAGTCTTGGGAAAATTTAATGAGCAGACAGATTTTGGAGTTCAGGTCCATTGTACCCTGAAGGGGCCTCCAACATGGATGGAGTGGTCAAGAAGGCATATGGTGTGCTTGCCTTCATCTGACAGGGTATTGAGTGTAAGAGCTGGGAGGTCAAGTTAAAACTGTAAACAGAGAACATAGCAACGTAACAGGACAGGCCTTTAGGCCTACGATGTTGTGCAGAGATTTAATCCTACTGTAAAATGTAGTAACTTAACCTATGCACCCCTCAACTCACTGCTATCCATGCGCATGTCCAGCAGTCGCTTAAACTTTGGTGAAGACATTGGTTCAGCAACATTTTGAATTTTGTGGACAGTTCTGTTTGCCAGCTTACCAAAATGACGTGGACGCTTTGGAGAGGGTGCAGAGAATGTTTATGAGGATGTTATCATGAATGAAAGGTGCTAGAAATGAAGAGAGTTTGAATAGGTTAGAATTGTCTTCATTAGGAAAAAAGGAGATTGAGGGGGAATCTGATTGAGGTCGACAAAATCAATGAGGTTTCCGATAGGGTAGATAGACATAAGCTTTTTCTCAGGGTAGTTTTCAAGGTGAAAGGTTTAAGGGGGAAACACTCAACAAGTACTTTATACAGTGGGTGGTCAGTGCCTGGAGGACGGTGCCAGAAGAGGAAGTAAAGGCAAGCACGGTAGATTCGTTCAAGATACGTCTGGATAGACGCATGAGTATGTGGGAGCAGAGGGATGCTTAGCAATTGGAGGAGAGGTTGAGACAGTGGATTTGGATCAGTTCAGGATTGGAATGTCGAAGCGCCAGTTCCTGGGCTGTAAATGTTCCTTATTCTTTGCGCGAGGAGCGCCTCGCATTATAATCTATTAAAAAGGCTGGTATGATTTCTTGTGGTTATGATAAAGAAATTCATGACAATGACTTTGCAATTGACATGAAACAGTTTATTTACCTAACTATTACATTGAAACAATTAACTAAACTATTAACAGAGTGAACAACTCCCCTCTACCTACTAATTATTCAAGAATAATTTCAATAGTATGCTACCGCAATAAATACAATCCCCTTATGTAACAGCACAATGTAATTTAATCTCTTGAAAGGATAGCCAGGTCAAACCTTCTGTAATGTTCTGTGCATTGTTACATCGTTTCCCTCTCTCCGAAATAAGCTCGCTGACGTTTTCCTCTGTCGAAATGCTGTCTCCTCCATTTGTACTGATGTGACGTAGATTGTACTTTCTCTAATACATCGAAGGCAGTGAGAGTTAATTTCTCTCTCTCTCTCTCTCTCTCTCTCTCGATCGTTGGAGAGAGACAGAGAGCTGAAGAAAATGATACCTGGAAAATGGCAGTGATTGTTGAGCGACTTTCTAGATGCTCTCATCTTTTATATCCTTAACGACATCTCAGCTTTTTTATACCCCAATTATTTCTATGTTGTAATAAACATCAGAGTTAAACTAAATAGGTTTTTTGATGTCTAAAGGCCTATTTTAGATCGATTAGCCAAATTCAAACTTGTTTTTAAAGAAAGGCAAAACTGCTGCATGGAATGCTGAATACACAGCAGTTTTGATAGAAATGTTTAAATTCAGGGTTTCTGTGTACCTGAAAAGGCATATACATTTTCTTTCAATCTCTAAGCTTAAGGAAAACACCATCCTTTAAATGCACAACGCTGTCCTTTCCCCATTTTTAAATATTAAACTTTCACACGCAAATTTCGCAACAACAGGCGACTCTATACATGCGATTTGACACCCATATGAATCAGCCTGTCACGCATTCACCTGAGATATCCACCTCTGTTTTTACTCCTCGCCACGAATCCCATTCCTGCAACCAAACCCAGAAAACCTCGTGACCTTTGCTCCCACCCTGCCCAAACGCTGTGTTTCCTGTACCCTATGGTAAAACCACAGGGCCAATATCTCCTATTCCATTTCCCGCTGCTAAGTTCACATCATTGCCTGGCCTAAAACCAATGAACAACTGGGCGATACCATTTGTTTTACCATCCTAAGTCAATCCATCAGTGCCCACAGACGTAACCTTTCGTTTCTGTATTGCAGTGCCAGGGAAAAAAATACTTGCTGCGTTCTAATCTAGCGTTGACCACGTCTAGTGTTTTTCCAATTAAGGATGTTTCTGTGAGATCCTGCCCCAGTCCTTCTGAATTCCAGTAAATATAGATAAATCTTCGCTGAACTCATTCTGTTGTCCAAAAACATTATTCTGATAGTCAGTTTGTAAAAAAGTAGATGTCGGTTCCTTTCTGGTAACTGAAACAGAAATACCCAGAGAGTTTCGTCTCGCTTAAAAATCTCTCCCTCCGCCCTCCCCCAACTAGGCTTCAAGAGACATTCCTGATGAAAGGCTTTTGCCCAAAAGGTCGATTTTCCTGCTGCTTGGAAGCTGCCTTACCAGCTGTGCTTTTCCAGCACTACCGTCTTGACTCCAATCTCGAATACCTGTCGTACTCGTTTTCGCTTTATATTCTGTTAAAGAAAACACATGAAAACAATAATTACCAACCTCTCACTCTCCCAATCTGCGACAACAGTGTGGTTAAATGAAAATAAATCATTTCACTGACTCCATAGTCAAGAAGCAAGCATTTATTTATCGAAAACCAAAGTGAAAAAAAATGAAAATAACCACTAACAAACCAAATAATTCCCCTGTAATTGTTAACTGTTCGTAAATATAACGAAATGGTAATGCAGTACTGTTTTAACAAATACAATCCCCACTTATGCAACAAAACAATAGAATTGACTCTCTTCAATTTACAGCTGGGATGTGTCTTTCCAAAACTACGCATTGGCTCCACTGCTCTTCTTTCTGAAATGCCCACTAATTGCATCAGCAGCGCCAATTCTCCGTTGAATTCCAGCGTCAGGAAAATTAATTAAGATTTCCACGGTACCTTTCGTAAGATGATAGTTACTCTAAGATCTGAGAGAGCTTATCACTCTGGATGGTAGTTTCTTTTCCACCGATTTTCGAACGACCTCTCCCTTTCCACTCCGATGACCTATTAATTTATTTACCATTGGAAGGTTTATTGCTGATCAAAACAATCAGTTTTAAATTTAATTGATCCTTAGCGCATGTTTTAAAATAATTGGCTAAACATAAATATCTGCTGTCTTGGTAAAACTACTGCCTTTCCTGTAAACAGTCCAGCGTTTTGAATACAAATGTTTCAAGTCAAGAAGCTGCAACTGTCATGGTGCTGCCCATAGGCACTCATTTTTACATTTCCAAGCATAGAAACAAAAAAGTCATCTTTTAAAGGAGGCATGCACTCTCCCTACCCCCACTACTAATATTTCACAAGCGTAGACTCTAACATCCTGTCTTCCAATCCACAAATACTCTGCGCCAAGGTCGCAAAAGGAGACATACGCTTCACACAGTATTCTAATTTTGGTGTCTCTAATCCCTGCATAATTGCAGCAAACTTCCATGCTCATGTATCCACATCCTCATGCGATGAAGAGCAGCATTTCATTTTCTGTCTTTACCTTTAAAACGCTGACCTGACACAACTAGTGCAGAAAAAAGGACAACCCATGTTTTTACAATCTGTTGTCGTCATCCAAAAGTGGATAATCTCACAGCTGTTTGCATTAAACTGCTTCAGTGGTAATTTTCCGACTCAATACGCTTTTTCATGTCACACTGAAACATCTGTTCAATCATCTCACTCATCATACTCCTTCCCAGGCCGCAAACGTGGAGAGATTGCATTTAACTTTCTCATCTAAATGATTAGTATATATTATAGCTACCGTCCAAAGACTGATGACTGCTGTAATCCTCCAGCCAATTGTTCTTTTGGCTCATGATTTGTGAGTTGTCACAACGTTAATCCAATTCTTTTGGCCTGACGGTGATCCACATCACTGTATTACTTTCATATATATGTTTTTATCTAAAAGTACCTTTAACGTTCATAAGACATCTGCCTCCATCATTACCCTTGACAGATCGTTCTAGGTACCTACTTCTCTTAATGTAAAAAAGAATGCCCATCACATCTCCTTTCGATGTCCCCATCTGACCGTATCACATGCCAAATCTTATTAGGCATTTGATCTCTGTGGAAATAAAAAAAAGATTCTGACCACTAACTATACTTTAGTCTCTTGTAATTTTATAAACGTTTGTGAGGTCTCCACATAGCTTCCGGAACTCCAAAACAAAACACTCTCAGCCTGTCTAGACTATCCTTATCGTTCTTACGTTCGAATCCAGGCAACGTGGCAAAACTCTTCAGCACCCTCTCCAAAGCCTCCATATCCTCCTTGTATTGTGCCGACCATATTTAAAAGCAAAAACGCAAGTGCGACCTAACAAAAATTTATGAGGCTGCAGCATCCCTTCCCGATTCTTGTACTCAATACACTGAACAATAAAGACAAGCATAACATATTCCTTCGTTACGATCCTGTCTACTTCCGTGACCACTTTCAGGGGGTGATGGATCAGGACCCTAAGATCTCTGTGCACATCAATACTGTTAACGGGAGTTCCATTAATTGTATACTGTTTCTCCATATTTGTTGTACCAAAGAGAAACATCACATTTGGCCAGATTAAATTTCATGTGACATTTCTCTGGTCACATTGGAAACTGATTAATTTCATGTACAGTTGGAAACATTCTGCACAATCCACAACTCGTCCGATTTCTGTGTTATCTGCAAACGTGCAAACCAACCTACCAATTCATTTTCAAAATGATGTCCAAGTCATTTTTCAAAATCACAAACAGCAGAGGTCCCTGCACGGCACCGTGTCGAACAGCAACAGTCACGACCTCCAGTCAGAGGAGCACCAGGACTCTTTGTCTGTGAATGGCAAGCCAACTCTAAATCAAAATGTTCAAGTTATAGTGGATCCCGTGCATCGTAATCTTTTGATGAACCTGCCAGGCGAAATCTCGTCGAGTGCACTACTAAATACTATGCAAACAACACTGGCTGCTCTGCAATCATGGAGCAATCAATAAAATCAGTAAGATATTAACTGCATCCACAACGAAATGCTGACTGTCAAAAATAGGCCATGCATTTCCTAACGCACATTGTGCCTATCCCTAAGAATTCTCTGCATGAGCTGCCCAACCAATGATGCAAGGCTCATTCATTATTTCCTGGATTATCTCGGTTCTGCCAATACATTTTCAGTTACTACACATAAGAGAAAGATCTTGATGAAGATTCCAAGAATCTCATCTCTTGGCTCGCTCAAAAGATCGGTTAGAATCCACTAGCCATATGAACTTATACAAGAGACTAAACATCACTCCTTTTTTGACCATAAGCTGCTCTGCCAACACGCCCGAGACTAATATCAGTATCCACCATGTCCTTCTTCTCGGAGAATACAGACGCAAAAGTAACTAAATTATGATTCGTCCATATCATCTGTTTCAAGTGCATGTTTCATCCTTTGCCCTTGAGTGATCCCAATCTCACCAGAGCTATCATCCTGCTTTAAACTGGAGAGGAGACCCCATCTCGTCAGAAGGTGTGACTGAACAATAAATGGAACATCAGTTTCCAACTGAAAGATTCCAGCCTGACTTCGAGAAGTTAAACAATGACAGCATCACGACCTATACAGTGAGCCAGGCAATGATGACCGAGACAACTGAAGTGAACGAATCGAGTTCGAAATGGCAAAGATAAACGATAAGGTAAAAGGCAAGCAAGGATATATTTGATAAAACCTGAGGTGTTCATATAATCTTGTTGAACTTCGAAAATGTTCTAGTCTCAGTCTTGTGAATATTAATAGAATCTATTTTGTCTTATGAAGTAAAAATGTCAGTGTAGCAACGTTTACATAAGGGTCAGTAAATTTACTCTAAGAAGCAAAATCCTCTTTAAGACAAACTTTAAAAAAGTGGAATACGCATGTATGGAGCTCCAAGTTAGAGGAGCAAAGATTTTCTGGTCATTTAAGGTTAGGTGAGACTGATGATGTTCACAACGTGTAGCATGATAATGATAACATTCGCAGTAACGGCATAACTTTACGTAAAATACAAATATGGAAATGGTGGCATGAAATGCACAGCAATTATTTGGAATTAGCACATTCCGCATTTCCAGAGGGCAGTTTAAGCGAACCACGTGACTGTGGGTCTGAAGTCATATGGAGGCAAGAATGACAGATTCCTTCCCTAATGCCCATTAGCGAACAAGGTGGGCTTTTCCAACATTCGTCTATGGACTGATTGTCATCATTTATCTCTTATTTGCTGATTTTACTGATTTCACACGACACTATCGCCAAGGCAGGACACTCGAACCCACGTGGCCATGCTTCCGGATTTGCAGTCCGGTGATATTGCCACTCAGCCACCACGTCCTGGTACATTGTCTGACATTAGGATTATGGTAAATGTAAGGTGAATAAATGAGTAAAGATAAGAATGCAACGACTCACACTATTCGAATGTTACTCAAAGATAAGCGAGACTGGCAAATCTCTTAGAAAGCGCATATCCATTATGATTGGAACGTGAATTAATGTGCAACATTGTCAGATCGCCAGGCCTGATAATATTGTTGTCGAGCATATATTATGAATTTGCAGAAAACCTAGGGCATAGAAGGCATGCAGATTATTTGCCATTGTTAGTGAAGACAGAGAGTTTCAGAGCAGGGAAGTGATGATGGAACTGTATTCAACATTGATTAAACGACAGCTGGTGTATAGCGTGTATTTCTGGAATCCTAAATATTGGAGGGACATGAATGGCCAGCGAGAATGAAAAGAAAATTTCCCAAAATGTTCCACGAACTGGAGAAATTTATTCATGCAGAATCATACAAATGCCAAATCATTATTATATCGATGTTTCTTTTTCATCAGTTAATGCGGCAATGATTGTGATACTGTCCAGTCGAGGTGTGGACTCACAGAATCTCAGTAACTCGTGTCCATAGCGATGGCAGATCTGGTGGTGGTGAGCCTTGACTGATATTGAGATATATGATTTTTTTCAGAATACTTTCTTTTCCAGAATGATGTGGATGTGTCTATCATTCACGCTGTCCTGTTTTATGCAGCATCTGACTGCTGAGCTTGGTTCACTGTATTCAACATACACTTCGATCGATGTGTGGTCATTTGTTGCCAGATGCTGAAAAAATAAATATTGTAATGAGAAGGTAGTTGTTTCAGTATTAAGAACAGTGACTGTGCTGAGCTACTTAAATAAAAACAACTGCAATATTATGCATAACAGTAATTATGGATTCTCAGTAGTCTTGTGTTTTCTGGGATAGAACACACTGATGCAAATTTACAATTATGGGCCGCAGTTGAAGTTTCTCACAACATTATCAACCTTGTATTCCACTTGCCTTGATTTTGCTGATCAATACTTCCAGCGTAAGACACATTTCAGTAAGTAGCATAGCCCGCAAGAAACTCCGTATTCACAGCAGTAGGGAGAGTCCAAGAGTGGAAGGAAATCCATGATTTTATTGTTTGTTATTACTGCAAATTCCATAATGTTGTGGGCAGTGCTTAGAGTGACCTCAGTATTTGAGCGAATGGAGAATCTGGGTTATTTGATGTATGTGTCCGCATGCATCCAAGAATTAAGGTTCAATCTCCAATCCAGAGTTGCTGCACAAACACCGGGAACTACATTGTGACCCAGGCAAAGTTCAGAGGACGATGAAACAATGTATTCATTTATCCCTTCAGACAAATACCTAAATTAATGAAACACTGAAAGAACTGACTTCTTCTAGGTATCAATACTGAATGGTGGATAAACTAATGAACGTCTGTATACGTGTATCATTGTATGCCCCCCAGTTATACCGTTGTTGATGCACTGTCATGACCATGATGACATGGGTGAATTAGAACAAGTTTGCGGACTGGATCATGCAAGGACTAGACATGGTTTGTCATAGAAGGATTGAGCTCAGGGCCATATGTTGTGGATATATCCACTCAGCGAGCTGTATTGGATTATGATTTGGTACATTAAGAGGTTATGGAACTGTGTCAATCTGAGTCAGACCATCTGAATATTCGCGAAATATTCTGGAGATGTCATGACCTGCTGCCAATGATCGCCGTTAATGGAGAAAAGGAAGTGGTTGTGGATTTGACACTGATTCTGCTGGATTATGTTTTTTTTCTTGGATAATAGATGCCTCACAATCGTTCCAAACGTCTGATGTATCTGACCATTGATCTGTTCATCTCTCCAAATATTTGAATCGAAATATTAGTCTATTTCTCTCCCCAAATTTATGTGCACCTTCATATCTGTCAACCTAAATATCTATCTCTCTGAATATATTTATTTATTCATCCGCCTATCTATCCATCAGTCAATCTATACAGCTGTCTATCGATCTGCGTTCATACCTATCCATCAGTTCCTCAGTTTATCTCTCTCTCCAACTAACTCTCTATATCTCAATCTCTCTCTCCAAATATCGATCTGTTTGTCTATCTATTTATTTATTAATCTGTCTATCTCTCTGTCTATCTATGTCAAAACATTTCTGTCTTTCTTTCTTTCTATCTATCTATCTATCTATCTATCTATCTATCTATCTATCTATCTATCTATCTATCTATCTATCTATCTATCTATCTATCTATTTATCTACCTACCTATCTATCTATCTACCTACCTATCTATCTACCTACCTACCTATCTATCTATCTATCTATCTATCTATCTATCTATCCGTCTATCTATCTATCTATCTATCCGTCTATCTGTCTATCTACCTTTCTATCTATCGATCTATTTAACTACCTATCTACCTAACTATCTGTCCATCGGTGAACCTATATTTCTCTCTCTCCCCAAATATCTGTCATTGATTTTTCCGTCAATCTATCTGTCGGCATGTCTATTCATCTGTCTGTCTATCTATCTATCTATGTTTATATATCTGACTGTCTGTCTTTCTGTCTATCCATCTCCCAAATATCAGTTCATCTAAATACCAGTCTGCTTGTCTGTCTGTTTATTGTATGCCTATCTATCTGTGTACGTATTTATCTGTTTTTCTATACATGAGTATGTCTGCATCTCTCTTCAAATATTGCTATTTATATATCTGTCTGTCTAATTATTTATCTACCCAGGCAGCTATCTAACTGATTATCTAATTGGCCATGTTTGCATTGATTTGTCTGTCTTTCTTTGTATTGAACTACATTGCATTCACTGATCCTTGGAAGCAGCAGGGGCAGCAAATAAGTTGGGTAAGAAATCAAAAAAGGTTTTAATCTGTTCGAGACCAGGCAGTGAATACATGGGGAAGTTAGACTGGATATGGGAACAATGTCAGTCTATGTCAGGATAGTTATAGGAGCAGAGAAAGAAATCGTATTCGACAGATCTACTGACAT
This sequence comes from Hemiscyllium ocellatum, assembly GCF_020745735.1. NCBI lineage: Eukaryota > Metazoa > Chordata > Chondrichthyes > Orectolobiformes > Hemiscylliidae > Hemiscyllium > Hemiscyllium ocellatum. The sequence continues at coordinate 701,726 of NW_026867640.1, forward strand.
TCATTGAAGCTCAAGCTTCTGTACTTAGTGGATACCAGATGTGAAGAATTTTGTATTTATAAGTGTTTTTCTCTCTGAATGTTAGCAATTGACGAATGGATTGTGCAGAGAAACATGTCTGAACTCCACCACTCACAGTACGAATTAACGATTTAGACGAGCGAAGCATTGACGGGATAGGAGAGTTGTGGGAAGTAAGCAGTGACATTCTCATTTCGGACCAAGATTCACTGGAAGTTAAGAAGAAACTAGAAGGTCTAGCATCTATGCTCACTGATAAAACTGGAAGAGGAAGAAATGGGACAATTAAGGACGTATATTCAAAAGGACTTGGAATCAACCTCGATTCGATGAGACAGAGACTGAGAGGATTTTGTCGAGCTGAATTGAAGGGGAATTTCTATATTCAGGGGAGAGGGATAGGGAGGTGCGAGCTTATGTAATTATCTGCTTGCGAGTGGTGCCGGGGTCCAAATCATTATATGTTCAACACAAGGATGTGGATCCAGTTCCAAAGGGATCGCAAGGGGGAGAGAGAGAGAGCCCATCTTAGTTGGATAATCAACAATGATCCCATTGATTGATTGGAACAGACTCAAGGAGTTGAATTGTTTTGCCGTGTTCCCGTTTACCAGAGGCAAGTCATTTCTCATCCCCTTTTTGTAATGTTCGATTTGAGTCGTGTCACCTTAAGACTTTTAATACTGGTTCTGACTGCTTCTACTCTGATTCAACGATGCCAGCCAAATCAGAGCAGGATTTATGGACACTTAGCCGATATTCGCCAGTACCAAAATATATTAGAGCATAATTCGGCCGTTCAGTTCATTGGATAGGCTGGGGATGTTTTCCCTGTTGTTTTGGAGACTGAGGGCTCATCTTTCAGAGGTATACCAAATCACGGGGGTATTGATAGAGTAAATATACAAGGTCTTTTCCCTGGGATGGGGCAAGTCAATAACTAGAAGACATAGGTTTTGGTTGAGAGGGGAAAATGAAGAAGAAAATTAAAAGACATCTTTTTCATGCAGAGGGTGGTGTCCGTGTGGATGGGCTGTCAGGAAAAGTGGTGGAGGCTCGTACGAATGCAACATTTAAAAGGCATCTGGATGGGTATACAAATAGGAAGATTTTTGGAGGGATATGAACTGGTTACTAGTTGGCGGGACGAGATTTGGGTTGAATACATAATTGGCATGGATGAGTTGTTTCTGTGCTATACATCCCTGTGTATCCACAATTGCCAATACCTTTTTCGAGCTTATTCCCCTGCCTTTTCCCTGGAACGTTTGATGACCTTAACTTTCAAGGAAAGCTGGATCTATATATTACTTGCACTCGGTTGTTTGACCTGCATAACGATCAGTGGGATAATTATTTCCACAGATCGAACTTTACAGAAGTCCCAAAAAGAGGCGGCATCGTGGACAGTGAGGAAATTTATCAGAAACTACTGCAGGATCCTCTTCAGCTGGTGAAGTGTGCCGGAAAATGGCAAATGACTTTAATATAAATAAGTATGAGGTCTTGCATTTTTGAACACAAATTAAGTTGGATTTACATGGTGAATGATATGACTTAAAAAGGTTAATGTAGCAGACGACATTGGAGATCATGTGCACAGTTCCCTGAAACTGGAGTTATAGTTTGGCAGTCCTTTCGCACACTGGTCTTTTTCTTCTCGAAAAGTACGACATGTGACATTTTCCCACATGGTGTTGCAGTTAGGCATTCAATCGTCAGTCATGTAACCATCGATTGATTAGCGGTATGACTATTAGATATTGACCATTAGAAAGATTACAAATAGTTATGCATAAAGGTACCATGGTTTATGGATAAACATTAGATATAAAATTTAAATGTCGTCCTCAGCCGTTTCCCTTCCGTCGTTTTACGTACAAAAAAACTTTGCTCAGACCACAACTGGAAGCTGCTTGCAATTCTGGTGTCTGCAATACAGGAAGGAAGTGATTGTACTTGGAGGGAGGGCGAATGCAGAAGAGAACCTTTTATTGAACCTTTTCCCATTCAAAAAATAGACCGTGCATGTATACCTTATATGAAGCTCCATAACCTCACACTTTATCTCATTGTATTCTATCAGCCACATCTTTGCTGTTCGTCTGCATTTCTGTGTCCTTCCGCAGCCGCCCCGCCTCCTCCCGCTCCCTGTCCCTTCGCAGATGTGGCTCATTGAATTTTTGAATACCGTAACGTAATTCCCCCTCAACGTTAACACCCCTGGTCTCTTCCAGTCTCCAGCTCGAACAGAAGACCTTTTTTGGCTCCAAGTAAAAAAACAATCTTGTCATCTCTGACCGTTCACGAGATTCTAGAATCAGACATTGGAAAAACCCCTTTACGTCATTCATTCTGACCATCCAGTGTGTTACTGTTTCTGTAACCAAAGAACGTTCCAACATTAGCCTTAACCATTATGACATTGAAAGTGCTCATCTGATTGGATTTTCATTGTTGCGAGTTTGGTTACTTCAACTATTCTCCAAGGTGATGCATTCCAGTATCGGAACACGCTCAGTGTGGAACCTGAACCTGAATCCCCACTCAACCCCTCCAAATGATGCCCCCTTATTCACAATTCAACTCAGCAGAGCAGACGACTTTTCTTCTAGCCTCTCCATATCCCTTGGGATCGAGTACACCCCCATCAGTTTCCCTCTCAACCATCCCTTTTCCAACCAGAAAAAACCTGAGCTTCTCCTGCCTCTCTTCATGGATGAAAATATCCATCACACGACAACGCCCTGGTGATTCTCGTATTCACTCCACCCGACATCCCCCATCCTGCCGATTGCAATCACATTCTTCCCGTTGTGTAGGCACCAGAATCGCAAGCAAACCTCTCGTTCTGGTCTGAGCAAAGTTATTTGTCAGCCCAAGGTAACCACTCTGTTTTTATAATTGAAGACCGATTGTAAGAGGCAAGTGTTCTGTATGCCTTCTTGACTAGCCAATTAATTTGTCCTGCTACATGCAGGGATCTGTGGACCCAAATGCACTCAAAGCTTCTTCGTATCGGTCCATCCATTGAGTCCTCCCTTGACTCCATATTTCTTAGAAAGATTAATCAGGGAAAACGCCAGGTACCAGTGATGTGACCGATGCATCCGCATCGTCCTCCAGCGTACACACCTCCATTCTCATCTTTCTAATACTGGTGTCGTCTGCAATCTTGCTTATTTTCCACCACATCCTCATCAGAGTTGTTTAAGAGATTTGCAAATAATAGCAACCCAGTTCTTATCCCTCTGATATGCGACTGTTTTCTAATCATATTCAAACAGCCTTCCACAACGATCTTCATGCCACGAAGCCTATTTTTCAAAAGTATTTCCAGATTACTACGAATCCCGTGTGATTTCCCGTCTTTACGAAGTAAAGGGGATTACTGGTCGGCTGGGCCTCAGGTCCTTGTAGACAGCAGGGTCGGAAGATGAGGTGTTTGACAGTGTATATGGGATAGTTGCCTGTCGAGAGTCATATAGCATGGAAACGGACTCATCGGTCCAACTTAGTCCAACCTTATTGATCAGATTTCCTCAATCAAACTAGTAACATTTGCATGCATTTTGTACTTATCCGTGGAAACCATGCACGTGTCAAAATCTGTTTCCAATCTGGCACTTCTACGCTTGGTAGACTTTCCTTTATTGGTCAGTGTATGGAGTAGAGGCGTTCAGAGGTCTCGTTGCGGCTGTACAGGACATTGGTTAGGCTACTTTTGGAATATTCCATGCAATTGTGGCCTCCTTCCTTTTGGAAAGATATTGCGAAATTTGAACGGTTTCAGGATAGGTTTACAAAGAACTTGGCAGTTTTGGTGGATTTGTGCTTTGGGGGAGGTTGAAATGGTGAGGGGTTTTTCCTGGAATGTCAGCAGCGGAGGGGTGATCTGATAGTTTTATGAAATCATGAGAGACTCGGATAAGATAAATAGACAATGTATTTTCCCTGCGTTTGGGGAGTTCAGAACTAGACGACATATAATTAGTTTGAGAGAGGAAAGATCTCAAAGGGGTATAACGGATTTTTTGTCATTCAGAGGGTGGTACGTTTATGGAATGAGCTGACAGAGGAAGTGCAGGGGGTTAGTACAATCGTAGTATTTAATATGCACCTGGCTGTGTATTTGTACAGGATGGGTTTGGAAGGATATGGGCCGGTGCTGGCAGGAGGGACTAGATTGGGTTGCAATATTTGGTCGGCTTGGACGAGTAGGAGTGAAGGGTCTGTTTCTGTGCTGTGTATCTTCCTGATCCTGTGACTCTGAGTGCCTTTCTAAAATCTATATCCACCACATCCACTGCTCAACCTTCATCGACTTGTCTCTTCACATTCTCAAAAAATTCAAGATGGCTTGTGAGGCATCATCTGTCCCTCACGAAGCTATGCTGACTATCTTTAATCAAACTATTTTTTCTTTCCAAAACGTCATAATTCCTTTCTCTCCTTTCTAGTTTCTTGCTTACCACAGACTAAAGACTGACTGGTCTTTAATTCCCAGGGATTTCCCTATTTACTTTCATAAACCAAGGAACAACAATGACTTCCCTCCAGTCATCCAGTACAACTCCTGTGGAGAGTAAGGGTGCAAATATCATAGCCAAATGCACATCAATCTCCTGCATCGTTACCTGTAGTATCCTTTAGTACGTCTGGTCTGGCCCGGAAGCCATAACCATGTTAATTGTCATCAGAATTTCCAGCACATGAACTTCCTTAGTATCGATTTGTTCAAGCCAATTAACCTAGTCCACCGTGTTCTCACTCTGAACAATGTTATGACACTTTGGTCCAACTTTCTGGTCATTAAGCCAAGCAGACGGAAAAGCTCACATTGGCTCATAATCTATTAACGAATGAGCAACAAATAACTACCCAAATTCCACTACTTAAAAATAAATCACATTAATGTTTACCTCGAAAGTGAACATTAAAATAACAACTATTTACAACACCAAGTCTGACTCTTCTTACAGATTTGTTATCTACCTCCAACTCTATAACAACATACTGATCCAATAAATCCTTTATTAAACTTACAGAAACTCAATTTTAAAATAAATCAGACAACAGCTGTCGTATCTGGTGTGTATATATATATATATACATATATATATAAATATGAACTTAGAGATATATATATGTGTGTGTGTGTGTATGTGTATGTCTATATCTATCTAGCTATGTATCTATATATATACACACACATAAACATATAAAGTGTGCATGCGTGTTTAGAGGTTAATATGACATTGATATCTGTTCGATCTTATTCATCTGCTATCACATTCCTATGAACACTACCACGTATTATTTGCAAATTTAACACTGTAGCGTAAGACTAAAATGAAATTGTCTCATATTCATGTCTTTAGATTGTTCTAAGCATATAACAGGATTGTGACTCGTGTTCACACCCATCTCCAACACATTGTTAATGACACAGACATTAAATGTTGTAAAGCGACAACCAAACTGAATAATTCTTTTTCAATGTCAGAGTATTTTCTCTGGTTGGTATTGAGTTTATTTGAAAAGTAACCAACTAGCATTTCAATTCCATCATCATCTTCCTGTAGCAGTGCAGCTCCAATTCTGATATCACTAGAATTGATTGCAGTTTCGAAGGGTTTCAAAATGCTTGGTGTAGTTAAAACTAATGTGGTGGTCAATATTGCTTTTAAGTAGTCAAGTGCCTCCTGGCAACTTTCTGTCCAGCGAAATGTTGTGTTTTTCTTCAGTAAATGTGTTAATGGTGCCACTACACTGCTGAGGCTTAGAAGAAACGTGCTGTTGAATCTGCTTCATCACAAAAATCGATCTACCTCTTTCTTCGAATTTGGTCGTGGAAATTCCCTCAAGGCTTTTGCCTTTGCGTTCCACTGTGTTAATATTGCCCATTTGGGATGGCAAACGCAGAACTTTATTTTACCTCCTTTGATAAATGGACCTGAAAATAACGAGGCAGTAAGTCCAACTTAGTGATATAATTGGCTTTCCAACTTTCTCCATGCAGTCCTCTAATCTGGGTTTTGCGTATGAGTCCGAATTTGTCATGGCCTGACCTTCCGATAGACCACACAAAATCATTGAGTCCCGTCAGGCTTGGATAACAACAAGATAGGCTTACTCCATTCGCTCTGACTTAGTTCAATGATATCTTCATTGAGCATCACATCCACGCTCTTGCGGATGTGTGTGGCTTTGCAAGGATTCAGACTGTTATTTTATCGGAACACCATTCCATACGTCTGGATCATGGACAATATCGTAAGTCTTCCCATTTTATTCCTGCATGTGTCCTCATATTGCTGTGGAAAAGAATCTTCCAGCTGTGTTCTTTGCTTCTAACACAGATAGTTGAAACTTAACCCACTTCTTGAATACTTCAACATGAAAGTATTTAAAGGCACATAAAACTCCACATCATCTGGATTTGATTCCTCACTCTGTTGGGAAGTAATTAACACCTCTTTTTCAAGTGAATTCTCGCGATTTTAATATTACCTTCAACACATTCACTTGACATTCACGATGCAGTTTTTTCTCCTCTGTGGCATCTTTACCAGATGGTTTATCTGTCCCCACTTTTTCTCACTTTGATAGGCCCACTAAACCTAATTTAAACGTATGTCCTTTGCCTGGTAACCATACTAATACGTCATCCAAATTTCGGTTTTTATGTGCCACCTGCTTCATTCTGAGCTCTGTCTTTCTTCGGTGCTGTTTAGCTCACTTGCCTATCCAATTTAATCTCTCCCTTACCTCTGGTACATAATCCAAGAGTCAAATCTCTGACTTAGAGTCCTGTCAATGTCGCATTAATTAATTCAAATTGCCTCTAACTACATGCTGGAATATTAACTGGCAGGGAGTGAACTGAGTAGATCCATTTGGGGTATATCGAACAGCAAGCAATACAGATATGGCACCTTTATTGCAACCATTTGTATAATCCAGACAGAACGACTTAGCGTGGTCTTCAGGGTCTGATGCCAGCTTTCTAAAGCTCCTTGGTATTCAGGACGGAATGCAATTGATGTTTGCCCAAACTGTCCAGGGCTTCCTTTAACTGATTATCAGTTAAAATCGTCACTTGGCCTGATGGGATTTCTCTGGTTAGCCCATACCGTGTGAAGAAAATTACTAACTCCTCGAACATCATTTTTGTCTTAATACTACGCCATTGAATTGACTTTGAAAATCTGGTAAACGAATCCATTATGATAGAAAAGTACATTTTCCCTCGTTTACTTTTTGTGAGGCGACCTACTCTGTCAATTATAATCTTCGTGGAAGGTGGTTTCAGTGCAGGAATTGGAACAAAGCTGTTGATTTTAATACTGACTATGGCTTATATACTATTTGACATGTGTGACATGCATGGCAAAAGCTTACCACATCCTAGTGCATTTCAGGCAATAATTCTTTTTTGTACCTTAGCCTGAGTGTTGCGTACTCCTAGGTGACATTGTGCAGGTCGTTTATGTGTTACGCGTAAACCTTCCTGACTGTATGCCAACGTCAACACAATCTGTTGCCCTTCTGCCCATTTCTCCTCTGCATTTACCTGCTGTTTTCTCCAGTTTCTTCTTAGGATGCTTCTTTCAGTCAAGAGCTCCCTGGATTGTTCTCTGCCTCCTTTTCTGAGTATCCACCTTTTTTTTATTGTCGCTTCTGTCTATTGAAGTCCAAGAGCCTTTCAGAACTGAGCACTTCTGCCTGAACATCTGCCTGTTTAGATTTTTCATGCACCATTATGTCAAGCAGGATGTACTTCTACTACATCATTACTCTCCTTTTTTTGCTTCAGCTTTTGACTCATGGCAGTGTAATTTGGTTATTACACAGTCTGGGAAAATTCCAGGGTATTTTTGTTTTAACACCTTAGTTTCCTGGTCGTCATGGAGCTCTTCCAAAACAAGTGATGTCACTCCCACCTTGGATTCTGCCAAATTATTACCAAGAACAAACTGAATTTCTGGAACTGACAATGTGTCAATCACTCCCACGTTACTTCTCCAGTATTTAGTGGGCAGACCTTCCAGAGGCTACGCTGAATATCTCTCCATCTATCCAAGAAATTGCCACTCTATCAGGTAACAGCTCAGGAAGAGTGCAAATGCGTTCAACTCGTATTATTACAAACTGGTTAGATTCTGTATCTCTCAAAATTATAACTTAGTTTCCTTCTCCCTCTGTTCTATCTGAGCAAACCTTTCACATTGAGGTGAATTCTTGATAGAGATCAGGCATGAGCCATTTACCAAGCCCCTACCTGGGCTGAGCACTCTCCCGGAGCTTCTCGTCGTTTCTTGAGGGTTTCCTTTCCTACATTCACTAATACTACTAGCTTAGCCTCTTTTACCACATCTTTTCACACAGTGCCTTTCTTTAACGAACAGTGCTGTTACTTTACCACAGAAAGAAAAAAAATCTCAAGCCTTTCATCTCCTTTCCACACCCTTGGGGTTCTTCTTTTTAACCTGTGGTAAACAATTACTCATGTTCTCTACTCTTTTTGTCCGTAGGATAGGATCTTCCCTTCTCCCAATTTCTATCATTTCCAGGATGAAAGTCTTCCAGAAGCTAAACTTTACCTTATGCACCAACCTGCCACCTCTGCTACATTTCTCACTTCTTGAACTTTCTGTTTATCCACATGAATTCTTATTGTCTCTGCACCTGAGTTTTTAAACACTTCCAGCAGAAAGTATCTCTCTGGTTGGTCTTATCTATTTTTAAGTCCTGCACCCATCTATCAAGATGATTATGTTTAATTTTTCAAATTCAAAATAAGTCTAACCTGGTGTCTTCATTATGTTCCTGAATCGCTGTCAATGCACTTCTGGTACCAATGTATTTAGCACACAAACCCATTTGACCTCTTCATAATCTCTTGACAACTAATCTGACAGCTTTGCAAATACATCATGGTTCTGCCTCCGAGATTAGACGGAACCAGCATTACCCCCAATTCCACTGACCACTCTATTTGCCTTGTCAATATCTGAAATGGAATAAAGCAAGCTTCGACAACTTTCTCATCAAAACGTGGTAGTGTTTAACATAGCTGTGTCTACCACGACCTTGTCTCTTCATATCCATCCTGTTAATTTGACTTTCTTGACTAAATTGCAATTTCTGAATTTCAACTTCTCTCTCCTCTTGACTTTCTTCTCTCTCACTTTGTCCGCACCTTTCTTCTCTCTCTGTTCAGTTAAGAACCTTCGCTTTCTTTTCTTTTCGCGCTCTCTCTCTCTTTATCTATCTTCTAAATCCATTGACCTCAAATGTAACTTGCGTTTTATAACTTTACTGCACTTGTGTGTTTCTCTGTCGCATGTAAGTGTTTGATTCACTCCCTTACCATTTCAGATTTACTTTCATCCTTGATTGAAGCAATTTCTACCCTCTTCACTAATTCTAAAACTGTGCTCTTTTCTTTCTAAATGTTCTTGGCAAATTTGGGAAACATCTTCACACCTCAGAACTTCTTCAGCAACTTTTACAGCCATTTCTCTCATTTTTAATTTAATTAATCACAAGTACCTGAAATTTGAGAAATTGTCTCACCTATGTTTCATTTAAAGAACTAGCACACTAATTGGCAAATGTTTATATCTGCTGGGATCTTTCCGACCAAACATCTGTTCAAATCTGGCAAAATCTCTGACAGGATCTGTGTACCTCTGTCCAGTTCACGTAGCCAAGACCCTAAAGTGTCCCAGCACAGTAGTAAACCCTTCTGCTTATTAAAGCAAATACACAGAAAAACTCACTTCGCCTTATAGTCTGCTAAAGTATTGATGACAGAGAACCGCTCAAAATTCCAGAATTTAACAGAAAATATCGATTTTATTCGTTAACACTAAAAGTGAACATTAAACAACAACTATTTACAATTATATGTCTCTCTCTATAAAAGATTTGTTATCGACTTCCCAAGCTGTAACAATATACTGCTCCAATAAAACCCCGATTAAATTTATCGAAATTCAATGTTCAAAACCAGACAAGGGCAGTCATTCCCACTGTCCATCTTCCTCTGTTCGGATATCTTCCTCGGTTGCCTTCGATCATGTGCTGCATAGATGTTTCATATGAAAAAAGTTATCTTTGACAGAGACTGTGGTGATAGCATTCTTTCAAGTGAGAGCGAGTGCTCTTTCTGGCGAACTGTCCAATAAAACCTGCTTTATGATCGTATCATTGGGTCGATATTGTCAAAGCAGTAAAATTCAATTCGATTGGGATTCTGCATATTGAGCCAAAATTTATACTGATTGGCGCAATTCGAAATGCTGTGAAAACAATTGAGGTTTGTAGGTTACTGGCAAAGGTTACATCTTAACGTTGAATGTTTCCATTGTCAGTCACATGGAACATGCTTGCCAGCTTTCCTTCTCTCTTAAAGTAACGCCTTCAACTTCATAACACCAAGGTCCCTCTCTCTATTCAATCCTGAAGCAACCACTCATTTCGAGCATCTGCTACCTGTTCAGACTCCAGGCAAACGTTCCCTCCATTATCACTGATTGGTCTATTCTATCACTGACCATTGTCTTATTCCTCATGTATGTGTCGTATGCATTTGCCTTTTAGCTAATCCTTCCCACAAAGGCTTTTAATTTCCCCCTCCATTTCTCCTCAGTCCATTTTTGAGTTCTTTCCAAGCTACCTTGTAGTCTTCTAGAGCTGTGTCAGATCCGTGCTTCCTCAAATTAAAGTCGGCTTCTTTCTTCCTTTAGATGAAAAGCTCCTCTGCTGTAATCCTTCATTGTTGCCTCAACTGAATATTCTTTGCCAGGCTCAGTGGGACAAAGATATCTGACTCTCGCCACAAATTCTGCATAAAGAGCCTCCACATTTCTATTGTATCTTTCTGGTCGAGCAACTGTTCCCAATGTACCCTCCACAAGTCTTGTATGATAGCAATATAATGACCCTCCCTCAATTAAAAACCTTGGTCGACTGTCTGCTCCGATCTGTCTGCATGGCTGTGGGAGTTGTCGTCACTGTTACTGAAATGCTCGCCCTCTGAGAGATCTGAATCTGGCTTGGCTCCTTGCCAAGCACGAAATCCAAGATGGCCTCCACCGCAGTCGGCCGAACTGTGCACTGAGTCAACAATGCCGCCAAGTCACATTTGACATATCGACTCCATCCAGGCCATCTGCACGAGGGTGGTTCGAAACAATATTGTGGAAATTGAAGTCGACTACAACATCAACACTGTTAAATTTGTAACTTTAAAGACCTGCTTTCGAACCTGTTATTCCATTTCTCTCCTGTTATTAGGGCGTCGAGAGAAAACACAAAATAGAGTGATTGTTCCTTTCCTGTTACAGGCTTCCACCCATTAGACAAACCTTCCTCAACAGTCTCATTTCCTGCAGCTGTGATGCACTCTCTATTGATGAGGATGTTGCTGAAGACATTTATCAGGGTATTGCCTGTTTTGGAGGTATTTAGTTATTAAGTAAGATGGGACAAACTGACGTTGTTCACTGCAAAGCAGATGGGGGTATGATTCGGATATGATAAACATACAAGGGCCAAAGATAGGGCAGATTGACTTCCACGAAGGAGGTCAGTGAGCATGGGATGTTGATTAAAGTTCAGGGTGACGATGTTTAGAGGAGAGCGGATGCAAAATTGATCCACCCAGCTTGTGGTAAGGTACTGGAAGGCACTGCCTGCTAGTGTTAGAGGCAGAAATCCTTAAGATTTTAACAAGTATTAATGGACAAGTACAAGACATGCAGCACAACGGCTTCGGAAAGGAAAATGAGACTCATATAATTTGCTGGTTGGCTTTGATCATGATAGAGGTTGGGCACTAATCGACTTTTTTTCTGTATTGCATATGCTTCTGATACTAATTACAATCTGCTGGACAAAGCTCGAATTATTTTAGAAAGCTCCCGCAACTATTGGTGTCAGCTCTTTTGCAATTGAGCCTCCATTCCTTGAGCCAGCAGCTGTTCAGACAACATTTGCATTGGGTGTGAGGTAAATTATTTATTAAATGTATCTTTAACAATCTTTTCTCCTTAAAAATAGTTCGTTTACTCCCGATTCCAATATATGAGTTAAAATACAGAATAATGTGCACTTTTCAAAAAAGAAGTTGTGCATCTGGCCTCCCACACTCGTGTTTGTTAAACCAATGTGTAATACACCTGCAAGTTTCAGAATTCATTTTCATCAGAGTATTTCAGCTTCATTAAAAGAAAAATACATCTGGATTGAAAGAAGTTAATTTGAATCATTTGCCCAGTGACGGGAAACGCGATGAACAATTGTATTAACACAGCTCAGGTGTTCATGATGACTCGATGCCAGCTCAGAAAACAAAAACAGAAACATGTCTCTTAGGAATTGTTCTTTCTGCTCTATTTAAAGAATCCTCTTCACTAGCACGAGCGTGTACTGGCTGCATTAAACATAATTACCATTGAACCGTTGACAGAAGAGGCATCATGAATTTAGCGATTATAGTTTCAATATATAAGGAGAGAGCTATCATACAACTCATATATAAGAAGATCGAGAGGATATACTTCCCGGTACTTGCTGCTGTCAGTGTCCCTCGTAAGTGTCCCTCTGATATCAATTCTCCAAACTGTGTTCCACTCATTTCTTATTCTCTTGAATTGTTTCCCTTCTTGTGACAGCACGGTGGCTCAATGGTTAGCAAGTCTTCCTTAGAGCGCTTGGATCGATTCAAGTCCTGGGCCTTAGTTGCGAGTTTGCATATTCTCCCCGTGTCCACGTGAGGGTATCGTTTGGGTGCTCCTGTTCCTCCCACAATACAAGGCTGTGCAATTGAGATGAATTGACCATGTTACATTGTCCATCGTGTTCAAGAATACGAAGGTTAGGTGCATTAGTAAGGATACGGTCAGGGAATGGATTTGGTTGGATTACTCTTCAGACAGTCAATGTGGAGTTGTTGGGACAAAATGGCCTGTTTCCACACTGCTGAATTTCTAATTTCTTAGTTCTGGATAGCTCCACCGTGTCTTGTGCATGAACTGCTGTTTCCTGTTCACTACTTTCGTGCGTATGGTGAATGGTAACCACATGTTTGGAAATTCTGAACTTTAACTAGCGGAGATGTTTGGAATTATTTCACGGTGATTGGTGTCTCGTTCCATGTTATTGTGAAGATGGGCTGCGTAAAATCTGCTGCATTGGTTTCATGCTTTCTTTTATTGTTATTATCGACCGAAAATGATTAATATATGAAGCTCAGTAACTTTGGACATCGTATTTCTGACATTTTACATACTCAGATATACAATTGCACAGTCAGTCATACTCTCACCCAAAATACTCACTCTCCCTAAATGACTCTCTGTCGAACACACACACACAAGCACCTACACATAATCTCTTATTCCCTTACATTCTCTCTCACACGCACTAAATCGCTCACAGCCTCATACACTCTCTCTCTCACACACAGACTGTCACACATGCACTTCGTCTCAAAGACATACGCTCGCACACAGTCAATCTGCCTCTCATGTATACAATTTCAGACAAACTCATTCTCACACACACTCTATCTTGCATCCACGGGTTAACCCTCTCACACTCTCAATTGACAAGCACACTCTCTCTTCCAGAGAGTCTGTCTCTCTCACGGACAATATCACTGACAGACTCTCTCGCTCACCTTTGCAAATTCACACATTCGATGACCGTTCTCTATCTCTCACATACACACACATTCACCAAGTCATCGAAATTCACTTTTATACACATTGTGTCTCAATCACATGCATTCATACACTCACTCTCAAATTTGTGCTTCTGCATGTTCACACTTGCACAGAAACTCTCACGTAGATACTCATCATGTTACAAATACACACTCACTCATGTGCACAAGCATGAACACACTCACTTCACACACTTATTAATTAACTCGCTCTCTTGACTATGTTGCATCAGACACGTACACAAGTTCATTTATCTCCTCTGATTATGCAGCATTTATCATCTGTCACGAACTGCAGCAGACAAAGTATTGATGAGGTTCCTTCTTTCGCTGATGCAATCCCGTTGGTGTAGAAGCCCCGATTGTGACATTTGGAATGGGGTTCCTGGGTTTTGATTTTGATTTGATATTGCATGAGTCATTGAGGAGCGTGCAGGTGTTTGGATTCCCTTTATCCTCAGCATCTTTCCTTGGAGGTAATGTTGGAGATGGTTTCAAATTTCTCCTTGGAGGAGGCTGCAGTGTAACTTGCAGATGATGTACAATGCTGTTACAGGGATAAATGCTGAAGTGTGGGGTTACCTCAACCGAGCATGTTGTTGTATTATAAACATGTCAATTTCTCTCAGTTAATTTAGTGACCATTGTGATTCTGTCCCGTGGAAACTGTGGAGTCTCTACCTCTGTGACTCGCTACCTCATGGCCATGGCAACAGCAGATCTATTGGTGGTGATCCTCGATTTGATATGGAGACATATACCTGTCGTTTATAGAGAAGACTTTATTTTCCTGGAATATATACATGTGTGTAACATTCACTCTGTCCTTCTTTATGCAGTCACTGACTGTTCTGTTTGGTTCACCGTGGCATTCACGTTCGATCGATTTGTGGCCATTGCTTGCCAGAAGCTGAAACCGAGATATTGCAGAGAGAAAACTGTGAATTTGGTCCTTGGAGCAGTGACATTGCTGAGCTGTTTAAATAACTCGACCTGGTATTTTATGTATATCAATAGGTATAGCTTAGACAATGAACCTATATTGTGTGGTATGTCTGTCTCTGATACTAGTTTAATGCAATGGGTTGCAATTGAAGTTGTTCATTATATTCTCACACCCTGTGTCCCATTTGCACTGATTCTGCTCCTCAACATGTTCACCGTAAGACACATTTTAGTGAGCAGCAGAGCCCGCAGGAGACTGTGGGCTCACATGAATGGGGAAAATCCCAGAGACACTGAGATGGAGAGCCGAAGAAAATCCATAATTTTACTTTTTGCTATTTCTGTCAATTTCATTCTGCTGTGGGCAGTGTTCACTTTGAACACTTTAGTTAAGCGGGTACGTGACCTGAGTAATACTTTCCCTCTGCCTCCGCAATTCCAAGAAATTGGCTTCATTCTCCAGATGCTGAGTTGCTGCACGAACACCAGGATCTACAGCGTGACCCAAGCTAGGTTCAGAGAACAGTTCAAGAATATGCTGATCTTCCCAGTCATTCTAATTGTTAACCTACTGAGAAAATTCAAGCACTAAACATTACCAAGCATTGAATCTGAATGTTACGCTCAATTTTTCTCACACATTGTTCAATAAATTTTTTCTTTCCATTCACTGTGTCGCTGTGTTTATACTCACTTTGACATATACCAGAAATTTTGTTCAGTACCGGGACCCCAATGAGTGCAGTCATCGAGTTGTTGCCTCATAATGACAGCATCATACAGCATGTAAACAGACCCTTCAGTCGCACTCGGCTACGCTGACAGCATATGCTTAACTGATCTCGTACATTTTGCCAGCAACTTGTCCATATCAGTCTAAATCCTTCCTGTTCATCTAGATGCTTTTTAAATGTTTTAATTGTACCCACCCTTGAAACATCCTTTGGCAGCTTGTCCCATGTACACGCCATCCTCTACGTAAGTATTATTCACTTCAAAAAAGTTTTAGATATTTCTCCTCTCTCCTTGAACCTTTGCCCACTTGTTTCTGTTTCCCTGACACTTGGAAAAACATACCTTGGCTGATCACTTTAATCAGGCACTATATGAATTTGTTAATATCTACAAGCGTCTCCCAGAGCGTCTGATGCTCAGGGGAAAATAACCCATAACCGATTCGAACTCATCCTGCACCTCATACTCTCGAAACTTGAACAAAATTCTTGCAAATCATTTCTCAACCCTTTTAAGATTAACAACAGGGTGAAACGCAGCTCTGTAGCAATGACAGTGGATGAATAGTTGAATCAAGCTTGTTTCTCAGTTGGGGTGTTTGCTGATATTTGGAGAATTTCTGTGTACATGTGAGATTGATGGTTGTGTGGGGCTGCAGTAAGAGAACAGAGCGGATGACGGGAAGGAGAAGGTACAAAAGGGTCATTTGTGAGTCACAAGCACTGGCAAGTTTTGTAGCACTGTGGACTGTGCTTTGACACGACATATTAGATGTTTAGAACTCATGAACAAACTAATAGTTTTACTAATATATGTTTCACAACAGATATAAATTCAAATGACGATAGAATGTGATATCCCCAAGTATACCAGTAACAAAAATTTACTCAGACTGTGAACTGTGGGAAGGATGTTGTGATGCTGCACTGTGAGTTAGACAAGTCAAGTGCATGGCAGATGCAGATTAATGTCGGTAAGTGCGTGGTTATTCATTTTGCGAGCTAAAATAGGAAGGCAGATTGTTATGGGAATGGATTTCGATCAGAAAGGTGGGGTGGGGTGTGCAATGAGGACTCTGTGTCTGAATCTGTGGCTGTGGTGCAGCAGTTTTGATGGACACTGCTCCGCAACAGATTTGGGAGAGCCTGGTCCTCGGCAGTATTTACCGGTCTTCAGACATAGTGTCATAGATGCATGAAGCACAAACCGGAGAGCTCTATGCTACCAGTCACTGCCGAACACAGTGCCAACAAACTAATCTGTTCCCACTTCTTTGTTTCTGTTTAATACCACTTTGAACGGGAATCATTTCCTATCCAAGCACTTATCCAAATGTGTTTTAAACAACACTTCCTCTGGTAGTTTATGCCTAAGGTGAACCCACGTCTGTACAAAAGACGACGTTTACCCTCATGTCTTTTTAAATTGCTCATCACAGGAAATAAAAACACCAATAACGATAACTCTACCTGTACTCTCAGCATTTCATGAAATACAATCACATAGGTTCTCAACCTCCTGTATTCCAATGTAAAATATCATAGCTTTTCATTGAAACTTCAGGGCACATCCTGTGAATGTGGCCTGAACTCTCTCCCGTTTATTAGAATTCTTCTTAGAAATGGGCGATGAAAAATGAACGCAACATTCCAGAAGTGGCCTCACTAATGTATCTATCACCTCACCATGTCTCACGCCACTCTGCCTACTTCAGCCAAGAATTCCTGAAGATCATCAAAGATATACGGTAGAAGAGAATGAAGTAATGGCCTTCTTTGATGAAACACTGACAACACTACGAGAAGACCCAAAGGCACATACTACAAACACCACTAACTCCATCAACAAGGACATTAACTTCAAGCTAGTGGACCTATGCCTTACCACACACTTCATGTTCAACAACATAACCGACATATAAACCAAAAGAACACCCATGGGAGCTCCGATATCAGTGTTCTTACCAGAGGCCGTAATGCAGAGACACGAATCAACTGCTCTGCCATAAATCCAATCCAAACTTTGCATCCAACATATGGATGATGTCTTTGTCAACACTAAAGGAAACCTTCAGGACAATAAAGAATAGCTTTACTTCAGAAAATTCACTAAAGTGGAGGATAACAACAAGAACTCGCCATTCCAAGATATCACAGGATAGCGAATAGCCAATCAGAAATTTCAGACAAGTGTCTGCAGGAAAACAACACATTCGGACCAAATATTGAATGAAAGAATCAATCATCCCAACATTCACAAATGAATGTGCAACAGAACATTATTTCAACGATTCAACAGACTCTGAAGCGCAGAGGAACTACACAGAGCAGAGGATAATCACCTACCGTTTACTAAAGAAAAGAATAGGAACCCAATGAGCTCAGTTCTCAGATTTCTCAGCAACAAACCCAAACAAGCAGACAAAACAATTCCAGAAACCCAAGCCACTCTCCTCTTCATCAAAGACATCTCGAAAATGTCTGCCAGACTACTCAGACCCCTTGGCATCATGGTAGCCCACAAATCCACCACACACTAAAACAGTAGCAAATGGAATTGCTGTTATCCTATTCAGGCAATAATCAAAACTAATGTCATTTGCAAAATACCATCCAAGCACTATAATAAACACTACATTGGACAAACAGGCAAATAATTAGACACCACGATACCTGAACACCAACTAGACACAAAACGGCATGACCCTCTCTCACGATTATCCTTATATACAGATAAGGAAGGGCATCCCGTCGACAGGGAAAACACATCCATCCTCGGACAAGCCAAACAAAGATACGCACAAAAATTTCCAGAAACATGGCATTCCAACTTGAACTCGATGAACAAACATATCAAGTTAGCCCCCATCCAAGGCCACCTGAGAAAAAGTAAAGGAAGTTACATCGCTATAGGAAATGACATCGCCACAGGAAATAACATCACCAATCCAAAAAAACCCAAACGCATAAATAGAAAGCAGAAATTATCAGCAATGCTTCGCCTACGGCCCACTGAAGATATTACCTAGTAGGGTGATGAAACCTCTGAAAAGCACCTTTCAGCTCAGCGAGCAAAACCAACATCCATAATCTCAACCTGAGCTACACATCAACAGAAAACTCGCTTGTTCATTTTAATGTTCCAACTGAATAAACAAATAAATTAATAAGTATAAAGACAGTTAGTTAGTCTGGTGGTTAGAATGATCTATCTATCTCTCTCTCTCACACAGATACACACACAAATAGATCAATAGATAGATAGATAGATAGATAGATAGATAGATAGATAGATAGATAGATGGATGGATGGATGGATGGATGGATGGATAGATGGATGGATGGATGGATGGATGGATGGATGGATGGATGGATGGATGGATGGATGGATGGATGCATGGATGGATGGATGGATGGATGGATGGATGGATGGATGGATGGATGGATGATGCTCGGTTTAAAGTGCTGTGTACCTAAGTTGTACATAACCTGTTTCAACAGCCGAGAAGTAAAATGTGTCCCTTTTTCCGACTGAATCCCTGAATGTAGCCCATGCTATGTGATGAAAGATATGACCTTCTCTACCACTTATTTTGCCTTGATACTCCACAATGTAATTGCCTCTGAACATCGTGCAGACACATTCCATATCAACAAGCACTGGTTCTCGATTTTTGTTCTCAGAAGGGGATCTACACAACAATTATAACGCGCGTGAAAGATTCTTCGAATGTAGGAACTAGCATCAAGTGGTTATATTTTGTTATCAGTTGTGGCTTAACTACTATTTGCCATGGAAGACTCATTTAGTGAAACAGAGCCGCATCGTGTGCATTCCAGATCAGTAAAATGTGTTTTGTTTTGTCATGCTCAAACTGGAACACCTCTTATGTGTATGCTACAGGAAACACAATCTGGTGCACATCGGCTCATTTGAAGAAGTGACAAGTAGGTTAGACCTGGGAAACCCAGTGGATGTGGTCTATCTAGACTTCCAAAAGGCCTTTGATAAGGTGCCACACGGCAGGGTGCTGAGCAAGGTGAGGGCCCATGGTGTTCGAGGTGAACTACTTGGATGGGTTGAGGTTTGGCTGTCTGACAGAAGGCAGAGAGTAGCGATAAAAAGGTTCTTTTTTGGAATGGCAGCCGGTGACAAGAGGTGTCCCGCAGGGTTCACTGTTGGGGCCACAGCTGTTCCCATTATGTATTAATGATCTGGATGAAGGAACTGGGGGCATTCTAGCGAAGTTTTCAAATGATACGAAGTTAGATGGACAGGCAGGTAGTCCTGAGGAATTGGGGAGGCGACAGAAGGATCTAGACAGTTTGGGAGAGTGGTCCAGGAAATGGCTGATGGAATTCAACGTGAGCAAATGCGAGGTCTTGCACTTTGGCAAAAACAATAAAAACAGAGACTACTTTCTAAACGGTGAGAAAATTCGTAAAGCCAAATTACAAAGGGATCTGGGAGTGCTAGTCGAGGATTCTCTCAAGGTAAACATGCAGGTTGAGTCCGTTATTGAGAAAGCGAATGCAATGTTGTCAGTTGTCTCAAGAGGGTTGGAATACAAAAGCATCGTTGTGCTATCGAGATTTTATAAAGCTCTGCTTAGGCCCCATTTGGAGTACTGTGTCCAGTTTTGGTCCCCACACCTCAGGAAGGACATACTGACACTGGAACGTGTCCAGCGGACATTCACATGGATGATCGCTGGAATGGTCGGTCTTACACATGAGACACGGCTAAGGATCCTGGGATTGTATTCGTTTGTGTTTAGAAGATTAAGGGGAGACTTAATAGAAACTTACAAGATAATACATGGCTTGGAAAGGGTGGATGCTAGGATTATTTTTGTTAGGTGAGGAGACTAGGACCCGTGGACACAGCCTTAGATTTAGAGGGGGTCAATTCAGAACAGAAATGCGGAGACATTTCTTCAGCCAGACAGTGGCGGGCCTGTGGAATTCATTGCCGCAGAGTGCAGTGGAAGCAAATGTCTTCAAGGCAGAGATTGAGAGATTCTTGATGTGTCGAGGAATTAAGGGCTATGGGGAGAATGCGAGTAAGTGTAGTTGAAATGCCCATCAGCCATGATTGAATGGCGGAGTGGACTCGACGGGCCGAATGGCCTTAGTTCCACTCCTATGTCTTATGGTCTTATGGGCTTATTTGTCCTCTGCAACAACTTCCCGTGATCTCCATTTTCGCCTTCGGATTCGACCTTTCGCACAGTAATCCTCCAGAAATTTCACTGTATCCTTTTCAGAGTTCATATCCACATATGTAACTTTTATCGTCTTGTCTTGCTGTCACAACTCTCTTCGCCTTTTAGGATTGAACACTTCTGCCTGACCCAACCCGATCAAATTGTGGGCAAATGTCCCCAACACTTTCAAATTCCGCACAACCCCATTCCCCCAAACTGTTACGACACTTGGTAACACGCTTCTGTTAATTTTAAATCAGCAACATTGAAAACATTTATCCCATGCGGTAATCTATGAACATTCGAGTGGCCAAAAACTAGTTAAATTAAGAAAAGCAACAGATTTATTTCTTGAAATATAACAGAGCGTGAATTGTTTGTCACTCCATCCTCGAACCTATCTTTTATTTTCCCTTCTATAATATTCACCTGATAAAGTGACTGATTAAGATTTCCCAATACTTCAAATTTCAAGGTAGCTGGCGAATCTTCTCTCGGCATCATCCTCTGGACATTTTCTTCTTCTTAGGATTTATCTTTCACAGGTCGTTGATAGATAGATTGCCCTGTTAAAAAGCTATTCTGTGTGGAGTGTACGTGTTGGCAGTTCTCTCTCAATTGTTCAGCGTTTCGCGGTCATATCCCTGCAATGAACCAGATTGCGTCGTTGGCTTTGAAGATTGTGGATACACTTCGTTCAACTCGATTGGAGTTTGGTATTTTCGGCATACAATTTAAACTGATTATGAGAATGTGAATCTGCTTTGTCGTCTCCAGGCAACCCAGCTAATTCGATGTTCGACCAAATGTTATATTGTTTTTCTATGCAGAACATTTGGTGTGAGGTAGCTCTATTAGCTTTTAACTCCCTTAAAGGTACAATATACTTCTGCACCTTCATAAAATTTGGGTTGAGTATTTTTGGCAGAGTTCTTGAAAGAGTCATTGGAAGAATCGGTCAGTGCATTTGTGTAGATTAGTCACCCATGCGTTTTCAACTAATGCTCAGAAGGAAAATTGGAATGATTGACATTTCTGTCATTCCACCGGTAGCTTTGCCACTTGTCTCTGTTCTTTCCTGCATCCATTTGGGAGATAGTTTTGAAAATTGCTATTATTCTAATATAATCTAGTCAGTGTGCACAATCAATCCAGTCAGCGTTGATAGAACAGCCTTGTTCGTGACAGAAGATAATAGGACCAGAGTGATGTCAGTCCTCCAATATTGCACTAGAAGATAACTCTTCTCATGCGATTCCATATGTTAGTTAGGAGCTCTAAACCAAATGCACCAACCTGAATGATTGGATTCAAGTCTGCATTTCCCCATGATATGACAAAGTGTTCAGAATTGGTACGGAACAAGGGAGGCTGGGAATTTGTTATTAATTCATTCATTTATGAAAAATCTCTCTTTCCTCACCTGTCTGACTTACATCTTTCAGCTGATATCGGTTTATTTGGAAATGACACATGAACTTTCTCAAATTTCTCACGTTTTTCACAGTTTCTCTAATGGTGTACTACCCCAGGACATTTGAGCATTGTCTGCTGGAAGATGGTTCATTCGTTTGTGGTTATGTCAAGCATTGCACTTATAGAGGCTTGTTTTCGGTTCAGGACAGAAAGAAAATATGTTCTGTCGGGTTTTCAAAGAGTGGAAACAACTTTCAGTTGATCAAATTAATTCAAGATGAATAATATGTTCATTCTATAAAAGGGGAGCATAGAGCAAAGCAGAACGTAAGTTATCTTCATAAAAATACAAACAGGTAAACCTGAAGAAACTTAAATTCCTGCTGGAAGCAAATCTGCAAAAATAGAATTAATGTTTTAAGTCTGATAAATCTGAAACATATACAGAGACGCTGCTAGACTCGATGAAATTGTTGGGCAGTTTCTCTCCTTTTTTTATGTCAGGCGTCTACTACTGGCAGTTTTTCTTATATCGATCTGAAATTATCAGAAAATCACTTTGTGCAACTTCCAGAACTAGTGTGGTCAGACTGCAATTGTATTACTGGAAGCTGAACTCCCAGATTTGTGCTATTTTTATGTGAGTAGCCCTCACACTTCAATTCAAGTAACTTCCAAGAGCCAGTTGAATCAAGGGTAGACATCTAAAAAAAATGACAAGTCTGCGCTTTTTCCTGATTTCCAACAAGCAAATTCTTTCAGATAAAACTCGAGACTCAAATTGAGAACAAGGAAAATCACAGTTTATTACGCAAAATAAAAGAGTATTTAAAGATGAGAGGTCTCGCGAAGAGTGTCATTCCAACGAGGCAATCTCCTTGAATTCAACAATCAACGACCTTTTTTGCCTTTGACTCAAGCAAAGCACATTGTTTCCATGATGCAAATGATTTTCCTCTTGAAAATTCCATGGTAGTTATTGTTCCTAGTCCACCGCAAATGTTTCCGTAGGCCACAGGCTAGATGTTTCGCTTTCATCACACCTCAATACTGAATAATTGGAAGTCTTTTGCAATAACATAAAAAGTGTCTGCAGCAACGTGTAAAATATAGGTTTGCAGAATAACAGATAACGTCTGACTCCACTTATCACAGTTCCTGCCCATTGTCTCTTAAAAGAGATTTTTCCTGCCTGTGGTAAATTTTGCCAACATTCTCCGTATACAGTTGCAGAGGAAAACGCAGCGTATTCTGCCAGCCAACAGGCTTTGGCCAAATATCCCAACATACACTTGTAACATTAACATTGCTCCCATAATACACGACTTCAATACCCTCTTGTGGTCAAAGACACCTGGGGGGGGTGGGGGGGGCGTGGACCATAGACCCTTTTCAACCAAAGCTCAAATGAGTCCCTGTCACCCTGGGGGTAAGGCTGGATAGTAACATCAGTATGGCATAACGTGAGCAGTTACAATTCTACAATGTGAATTGAAACGTGTCAAGAGTCACAGAAAATGATGGCAATGAAAGCATGAACATAGAATAAAAACAGAATATAAGAGCCCGAAGAAACACTTAGTAGCCAGCCGAGCCACGCCAGAGAATTATAATCATGAAATTGCTCCAGTACCTGACAAACCTGACAGACCTCATGTATATGTCGATTAGTTTTAGTGTCCGAAGTGTTCCGAATGTATGTGCAACATTCGGTGCCAAGAACAAGGCAGCTGATCCCCGTGCCACTACCAAGTTGTCAATGGCCAGATGGTTCTGCAAACGTGTGGATTATCATTCTTGTTTCCACCATATCACCACAGCTCAGGATTACTCTTCTAAAAGCTGTGGTATATGTGTCAATATCTTATCTTTTAAACTATCGTCTTGTGATCTCCACAGCCACACAAATCAATTTGTCAAATAGGTGTACATGTTTAAGATCAGTTCTACAATAAAACAATTTGTTTCTCTTTTTTTCTAAGCATTCACCTATACTCGTTCCTTCCGTGGTGACAATTGCTTCGGCACACTTACATTGGTAACCTAAGGCTTCCATGCATTCTTGTATCCCATATGAGCTTACCAACAAAATTGAGATATTACTTATCTCTTTACGTATAGTCCCTATGCCTCGTGTAGTGGCTTAATCATCAAGTTCACCAAGCAAAAACAACAGAAATGAGTCAGTTCAGCACTCGCATTTAAATTTCATTTTCACGCAAATGCACGATAAGTTCAAGTGCAATTTCATTCCATCCCACTTGCTGTTTGTTCTTTCTCTAAATTTTCCCCTATATCTTACACTTACTTTATGGCATATTCGAGGCATTTGAAATGTTACTATGCAAATCTGGACAAAACATAAATTTTTGTTTTGAGAGATCTTATAACAACTATTCTTTTCATTAGTACAAACATTCTTTTGTTGGCACAATTGTACCAGGGCTATAATGAGAAAAACATTCTGAACTTTAGCGAATGGAGTGAGACAACCTTAAAGAGACCATTTCGTGATGAGAAAGGCAGATTTGGTGTAGAGTACTACTCACCGATGGTCCCTCTGGACAATTCTCTACTTGCCGCCGTTTAATGCTATCTTTCTTGTTTGCCCCTAACTGTTGTATGCATCTCCTTTTATTCCGGGTGTCCCTTACTATAATAACGGATCTGATGGGTGGCAAAAGGACAGCCTCTCATTTTGCTCTTCTCATGTTAGAGGCTGATCGTAATTTTTCTGTATTCAGCATTTCTGCAGGAGTATTTTAGTATATAAAATTACATTTCCTGGAGTCACAATGGGTTCATTGACCCTGATGGTTCATGAGGCACTGTTAAGGTTCCCAGTCTGGGATCTTTGTGGGTTTTAATAAAGTTTGTATTTTTATTCGGAACAGTTTAATCGCATCACTAAATACAAACTATTGATAACCACGTGAGTGGCCTTATTCATGTACGCAGGGTTTGATGAGCATTAATGCCTTGTACATAAATCATTTTGTTAGTTGTGGGCAGGGGTAGGTCAGGAATGGATATTGACGATTTTGGGTCAACTAACGTCGCGCAATGTCTGATCGCTATCAGTGCAGATATGCAAATCCTACCCTCCTTATCTCACGTGCCCGTGGTGCTGTCTGACGTCAGTCTAACGTTTTCAGGGTGATTGTTGGTTTGACTTATTTTCTGCAACAAGTGTCTTCAGAGTGACTAATTCTGCCAAAGTGTTCACAGATCTGGACTTCACCATAGATTTCAAAATATCGGCTTAATTCCAACCATCTCCGGATCCTGAGTTCTAGGGAACAAAATAAAGTACCATCCAAGAGCACATGTAACTACTAACAAACAAAAGTGCAATCAAAACAGACCAAAAAGTGTTAACAACAGATGCTGCTCTCTCTGTCTCACTCTCTCTCTCTCCTCTCTATCTCTCTCAATTTCCTTGATGACTTTTCTCAAAATTACTACCAATTGTTTTATGCCATTGCAATTAAATGTGAAATGGCTAATCAGTTCTTTGTGTCCATTTCACTCATTTAGTGACAACGTTTTATTTTTGTTTTGGTATCAGGTCCGTAATGAATAGACATATATACCAGACGTGTTTGTTGTTTTCAACTTAGTAAGTTGACCAGCTCACGCAAATGATTTACAAAAATGTCCAATTTCTCAGAATGGCGTTTACTCTGTATTTCTGTGAGCGTCCTCTTGATCCTGTTTCGTTAACTCGTCGTTCTCAGGTTGTTTTCTCCTATGTCTTCGTGGATCCTGAGTATTGGCCTATAAGCCTGGCTATTGATGTCACAAAAGGACCCTTGTTCTCTTGGTTTATCTTTCTTCTGTCTGAACAGCCAATTGCATTGTTACTTCAGGATGATCCACCTTTTTTCACCTGTTTATTGAATGCATGTATGGTTGTCATGTGCTGAATAATGAGAAACAACGGGGGTTTCCTTTGACCTTGCTGTCCGACGAGAACAAATGATTGGTTTACACTCACGATCTCCACCAATCTCTCTACTGTGTTTAAAGCCCCAGCCACATTGTAATCATGTTTTTCCACTGGCCGTGTCTCTCACTTGTGAGGAATTTAGCGATACATAAATGAAGAGTGGTTAATTCCCCGTATACAACTTTAATTATATTAGTCAGGCTCACAACAATCACACTTACATCTGAGTATCATATCCCAGGCATTCTTTTTCCAGTCTCCACACAAATTTACGTTCTGAATTTTGCTTGGGTTAATCACCCCTCTGAACTATAGCCTAGGCTATGTGCTAGAGACGAATATCTTCTTGTCCATTTGTGCTTAACTCAGATGCGAAGGGACTGATACTCTCACATTCACTCGTGATAGGTCATCAATTCCTGCAGGAAGCCCCAACTTTTGTAGGCAATTACTGTAGTCTAATTCCCGCCAACTTTGTTTGATGGTCAGGCAATGACCACTTACCTGATACATTAGAAAGGACCAGGCAACGCCAATTTGTTGTAGGTAAAAATAACACCAATACGAATTTAGCCGTGATTTCGGACACAGTTTATTGAGAAAAAGATTTTATGCATTGCAATGTGGTTTTTAACCCAAAACGTGGGGCTTCACCCAGCTGAGCCGTCGATTACAAAATTCAATGCCCTTTACATTTTTGCTTTATTGCAAAGTATGCAGTTTCATTTACGTAATCAGAATGCCCAATGATGTCAGCGAGCGGCCCAATGACTGTCATCCAAACACAGGAACCAGTTATTTTGGGTTTGGTTTTGCTTGATTTATGCTTTTTCTGTTCCTGCAGTCTTGAGCAAAAATAAGCACAAAACTACAACTTGCACAAAATTTCAACCAACACTCCCAACATGCTTTGCAAACGTACTCTACGATTTAAACAATTTCCACTTCAGAGCATGGGCACAACCTTCGGGTATGGAGTGAACTATTTATGAATTAGCTAGGCTTATGTTGCTTTGAATGAAAGATAATGGTACTGTAGAATACTCCACCATAAAAGATGCGGAGGTAAAACCATTGTATATCTTCAAGAAAGTCATAAATATATTTTCAGGTTATAATGACATCAAGGAGCACGCGGAGCAGGCGCGAACACAACATCGAGGAGGAACATATTGAAGGGTGGAAAAGGCGTTATATTTCTCTCTTGCATTATAGTTGATTTGACTCAAGTCTTCAGTCTTTCTTGTAAAAGCTCATCATAACCATCAGCTCAACAACATTTTGGAAATCTGTCTCCCCTCTCTTATTCCGTGACAAGGCCAGAAGTAGAACAATACTGCAAAGTAAAGGGACCGTTGGTCATGATGTTGTTCCACACATGGACATAAATTAAACCAATCACTTTTCCTACACGTACCATATATCCGTCCAGTCCTTGCATATTCATGTGCCTACGTAAAAGTTCCTGAAATGCACCTATCCTATCTGCATTCAGCATGACCCTTGTCAGTTTGTTTCAAACACCGACAGCTGTGTATAACTCTTGACCCTCACATCTCAATTGAACATTCCCCATCACCATCAGTGCATGCCTCCAAATGGTAGACATTTCAGCGCTGGGAACCGAAACAAAATTGACTTTCAACTCTTTCTATGCGCGTCATAAGTTTACAAACTTCGGTCAATCTCCCCTCACTGCTGCCGAGAAAACAAATCGACGTTTTGGCGCTTTTTCTTCCACTTCGTAACCTTTAATAGAGGCAGCATCCCCCAAAACTTCTTCTACACCCTGTACAAGCCTCCACCTCATTCCTGTAATATGGTGACAGGTGCATCAAATACTGGCCAACATCTGGGAGTAGAAAGTCCTTTCTATCGCTCTTTACCTGAATATTCAGTGGTTCTGTAGCTAGGTTTCCCCATTCAAACTCCGGCCCTCATCGAAACATCTGCTCAATATCTCTCCCATCATGTCTGTGCAGAGCTTTGCATGTTTCAATCACCTGACCCACTTTTAGTGAACTATAGAAGAATAAGTCATAAGGTGGTGGATGTTCTTGATAATAGAATACATTCAAAACACGAATGAGCTAAATGAATGCATATATAAGCGTTTTCAATGTTACGATATTCTCTATTAAAAAAAACCAACTAAAAGTATACAACGTACCCCAGCCCATACTTCACCAATGAGAGATACAGTTGAAACAAAATCTTTCTAATCTCCTACGCAATGTCTCTGAATGATCTGTATCATCCTGTCATGTATGGTAGTGAATGGGTGTGGATCAAATTTGGTGGAAAGTTCTGCAAATTTTCCCGGTGACGTTCAAGTATTTAATTGCAAACGTAATCGTTTTCTGCATTACATTTGGAAGTGTTCATAAAGATTGTGGACTTTTGTTTGTTAGCATCACTGTTATGTTGACTCATGCTGTGCACAAGGACATTTTACATAATCAATCATTGAAACAGAATGCAACTCACGCAGTATTATTATATAATAACAAAAGCAACAACATACTTATGAATAAAAGCAACTGAATGGTTAAATGAACAGATAATTGATAAGGCAGGTTATGCAAAATAACGAATCCCTGCGAGAATTCTGTTCATACCGCCCAATTATCTCCTTAAACACAAACAGCTCTATCCAGATTCAATGGCTCCAATATTGGGTTATTCAATTCCTTCAGCACCCACGTGGAGAAGAAACAAACCACCTTATATTTTGAGGAACTGCCTCAAGAACCGTTGATATTGTTGTACTAGCAATTTTACGCTGTATGCTGCAAAACAGCTCTGTGAACTAAAACACAATTTCTTTATTTTTTGTCAAGAAGGTCTGCAGGTGCACTGAGCAAACCCTATTAACCGCATCACAACAGAGTTTACAATAGATTAGGGCGTCAAATGAGATTGGTAATTAGCTCAACGTGCCATAATCCATTGGACAGAGAATGTAATGTAACTAAGGTACAAAGAAGATATTTTGTGCTGACAATTTAGAGGGGTAGGTTTCAATTTTACAACACTTCAATGATATCAAGGGCAAAAGACTTAACCTGGCTGACAGAGCACAGAAATTTCATTAGAAACATCACCAGAAGGATGGAATAGCATTTGAATGACAATGCTCATTGCTATAGTTGGCTGTGACATTCAGTAATAAAAATGCAGTGTTTAAGTCGCAAATGTGTCAAATGAAATATAAAGAAGATAAATAAAAATGCTGGGGAATCTCAGGAGCATTGGCCACATCTGCGGGAAGAAAGCACAGTTAATGTTTCGTGTCTGGTGTCTCTTCAAGCGAACAGATTAATCTGTTGAATTGAAAAAAAAAGTTGACTGATGATACTTACTGGGGACCTCAATTGCAACCAAAATCGGAATGTAAAACTAATGAAATATCTCAAATGCACATTTGAAACGATCAGAAAATGTTATACTCCAATGATCTGCAGAGATTATATCAAACAAATAAGATAAGTCTCTGCGCAATTTTATAACAGACCAATTCATTGTCGTCAGATTCTGAGGCATTTTTGCAATATTCTGGGAGACGAAGCATCTGTGTACCTCTGTTCCCCACAATCTCATACATATGTCCAGATGCATCTTCAATGAATCTGCTGTACCTGTCTCTACTACCTATGCTGGCAACGCGTTCCAGCCACCTACAACACACTGTGAAATGTAATTGCCACGAGTATCCCTGTTACACTTTTCACCTCTCACCTTGAACTTGTGACCTCTCGTTATTGAATCCTTTACCCTAGGAAAAAGCTTTTCACTATCTACCCTCAATCAGGACACACCACCTATCTCCTTATTTTCTAATGAAAACAATCCTAGCCTACTGTGGGGATGGAGAGAATGTAGCTAAGAGTTCAATAATTTGATGGAGGTGTGGATGAAGGTGATAGATCTGACAGGAGTGTGGACCTGATCATTGGGAAGGAGGATTGGCAGGTAGGATAGTTCATGAGGATTATGCTGAACAGGCATACAGGAACTGGGGTACGGTGGTGGAAGTGGAAATGAGGAAACTGGTGAAGTCCACTTTGATGACCTGGGGTTGAAGTGTTATGAGGTGGAAGACGAGGTGTTCTTCCTCCAGGTGTTGGGTGGTTATAGAGTGGCGGTGAAGAAGGCCCAGGACCTGCATGTCGTCGGCAGAGTAGGCGGAGGAGTCGAAATGCTCGGCTACGGGGATGTGTGTTTGATTGGTGCGGGTGTCCCGGAGATGTTCTGTGAAGTGCTCTGCGAGAATGCGTCTGGTTTCCCCAATAACAAGGAGACCACATCGAGAGCGAAGGATAAATTAAGTGACAGTGTGGATATGCAGGTGAAACTTTGACGGATGTGGAAGGCTCCTTTGGGGCCTTAGATTAAGGTGAGGAGGGAGGTGTGGGCGAAGATTTTGCAGTTTCTGCAGTGGCAGGGGAACGTGCCAGGGCGGGAGGATGGGTTGTTGGGTGGCGTGCACCTGACCAAGCAATTACGGCGGGAATAGTCTTTGCGGAAAGCGGATAGGGGTGGGGATGGAAATAAATCACTGCTGGTGTGGTCGGTTTGTAGATGGCGAAAATGTCGTTTGATAAGGATAATGCAGAGGTTGATACGTTCGAAGCTGAAGAATAGGGTGGGGGGTGTAGTGTCCGTCCTTGTTGCGGTTAGAAGGGTGGGATTTCAAGGCAGAAATGAGAGACGTAGGTGAGTTGCTTGGAGTGCATCTTCAACCACGTGGAATAGAAATTATGGTCTTTAAAAGGAAGCCACCTGGTGTGTTCTGTGTTGGAACTGGTCGTCCTTTGAGCAGATACTGTGGAGGCGGGGAAATTGGGAATATGGCAAAACAGTTTTGCAGAAGGTCAGTTGGGAAGAGGTGTAATCCAGGTGGCTGTGTGAGTTGGTGTGTTTCTAAATAATGTTAGTGTCAAGTCTGCCGCCATTGTTGGCGACGGAGAGGTCAAAGAAGGGGAGGGAGATGTCAGAGATCGTCCAGGTGAACTTAAGGTCGGGGTGGAATGTGTTGATATAGTTGAGGAAATGCACAATCTCACGCGGGAGGGCAAATTTAATACTGATGCTGTCATCAATATAGCGGAGATAGAGGTGCAGGGTGGTGCTGATGTAATTACAGAAGTTGAGCCGTTCTATGTAGCCAGCATGAGAGGATTAGGTGGGGCACATGCCGTGTGCCCATGGCTATACTTTTCTGTCTGAAGGAAGTGGGAGGATTCGATTGAGAGATTGTGAAGGGTGAGGACCAGTTAGGTCAAAATAATGAGTGTCAGTGGAAGTGCACTTTCGGAGAGGAAGAAACGGAGGGCTTGGAGGAAATGGACATAGTGATTGGACATGTAGAGGGATTGGATATCCATGGTGAAGATGAGGATTTGGCAGCTGTGGAAATGCAAGTCTTGGAGGAGGTGGAGGGCGTGGGTGGTGTTTCGAATGTCTGAGGGGGGATCCTGGGCTAGTGGCGAGTACGACAGTATGGAGGCAGGTGGCGATGAGTTCAAAGGGGCAGAAGCATGTTGTAACAATGCGTCAGATGGGGTGGTCAGGCTTGTGTATTTTGGGAGGGAGGTAGAGTCGAGTGGTGTGCGTTCCCGGAGTATGAAGTCAGAAGCTGTCAGTGGGAAATCTCCTGATGTGGTGAGGTTGAGTATGGTCTGGTGATGGGTGTGAGGTAATAATCGAGGGGACAGTTAAGAGGAGGGGTTTTCGAGTTGGCTGTTGGTTTCAGCAGTGTCGAGGTTAGAGTGCCAACGCACCACTGCGCCCCTTTATCCACTGGTTTGATGATGACGGTTGGATTGAAGGAGAGGGAGTGGAGGGATCTGCGTTGCGAGTGTGAGAGGTACATGCCTATCCTGCACTATCTTCAACCTATCTTTGAAAGCTTCCAACATAACAAATGTGGACTTCCTTCAAATAGCTGTGCCCAATCCACATTTCCCAACTCCTGCCTAATTTTGATGTGATTGGCCTTGGCCTAGCTTAGGACTCTTCCCTCCGGATCACTCTCATCTTTGTCTAAGCGTATTCTACAACTTACATAATTGTGGTCACTTTTCCCAAGGAAATCCCCCACCGCAACTTCTAAAACCTGGCCTGGCTCAGTCCCCAACACCAGGTCCGAAATGACACCTTCCCTCGTCAGACAATTGACATCCTGCTTTGGAAAACTCTCCTGGACGATTCATACAAATTCTGCTCTGTCCAGACTTCTGACACGAAGTGCATCGCAGTCAATGTTGGGAAAATTAAAATATCACATCACCTCTGTTGCCTCTACATCTTTTCATAATCCATTTCCCTAATTATTCATCTACGTCCCGTTCACTGCTGGGAGGCCTGTTCTACAGCCCCAACAATGTAACTGCACCCTTCTTATTTCTCAGCGCCAATATCTGTCACTACTTAAGCACGCCATAGTGCCTGCTTTTAGCCCAGCCGTGATATAATACCTGACCAGGATTACCGCTCCTCCCCCCTTTTACTTCCCTCCTTGTCCTGCCTGAAGCAACTATATCATGGATTTATTTGCCAATCATGCCCTTTCTTCAACCAAATATCTGTGATTGCAATAACGTCATTTTCCCAGGCACCAATCCAATCCAGAAGTTCATCTGCCTTCCACACTATAGTCCTTACATTAAAGTATATGCACATCAGGCCACCAGTTCTTTTGCGTTCATCTGCTCTCTGCCTTCTCTCCCCCTTATTAATGCTAACACGGGCATGTACATCAGCATCGACAGCCAGCTTGAATGGCTTCACATACTTAGTTGTGGTTAATATTGTGGCAGTGGTTAACACGGCTTTCAAGCTGAAAAAAATCCATCTGACAATCCGGAATCGACTGAAGTGATTTGCCTTTCTTTAGACCGTCAGTGAGTGGAGAAGCCACACTGTTAAAATTTGGAAAGAACTTCCGATGCAATCCACTCAATTCCAAGAATTGTAGCACTGCTCTTCTTTTTTTGCCAATGTTACGGGAAACGCCCCATTTACCTTTCTTTTTGCGTTTCATGGAGCAACTTGTCGATGTCCAATAATAATCCTAAAATTTGACTTGGCTTTGTCAAATTCACCTCTGGCTAGGTATCACAAAATCATCCCCCAATGTCACTCGAACGATTTCATTAAATATTACAAATGTTCCTTGCATGTGTGACTCAAAGTCACCAGATCACCTATATATACACAACAAAACTGGGCAATCCGAAATGACCGTATTTTCAAAACTTTTAAATGTAGTTGTTGACGCATTTTTCATACCAAAACTTAAAACTGATATACTCCATTCGTTGAGACAAAAGCTGAAATTTTCTTCGCTCTTTTGGACAAATATACCAGCGAGTAACCTCTGAACAAATCAACTCAGAATTATGAGTTGTTTGTCCCACGTTTTCGACACAATCTTTCGAACAAAAAATAAAATAGACAGCAGTCTTTGAAACTGCATTGACTTTGCGATAGTCTATCCATAACTGTTGGGTAGTCTGGGTGAGCGCCAATCGCTGTAACTCACATTATGTTTGACTGATTAGAGCATGCGTTTAATCTTATTTTGAATCTGCGTTAACGTTTAGACAGGTTTGGCCCGTCAGGGTGTTGTTTAATCAGAGCAGCATTTCCTATATCTACATCGTGCCTAATTAGGTTATTACTTCCCAACTTCGCATGGCATGTCTCTGCATGTGATAGCCAAATCTATGTCAGGACATTTCAATTTTCTATTGGAAGGTAACTCAATATGTCATCTCAAAAAGTGACAACGTCTTCGCTCCCGTGCTTAATTCGTGGAATATCCAATTCAGAATGCTTTGAACTTGACCTTTCACAAATAACACAGAATCCTTTTGTTTTCCTTTTTTATAAATACAACGTTTGGGCATATTCTTACGATACACAGTGTGAAATATCTTTTTGTCTGGAATCCTTAGGAAATTGTTCATATCACTCAATTTCCTTTCGAATTGACAACTCCATTAAACCTTGTTTACAATGACTCACTTATCACTGGTAGTTACAATGACACCTTGCCTCCGATAGAAAAATTACGAGTGTTTGATGTATTGTCTGCTTACCGTTTCATTCTACAGTGTGATACATTCACATGCCGTCGAGAAGACCTCCGTACCCTATTTGACTATCTCTGAAAGTTTGCCACAAAGACCAGATATTTGGCTTCTGAATTCTAACTCCATTTCTGCTTATTTAGTTTTATCATCATTCAAAACTAACTGAAGTAGATTAAACTTGGTCGGTTGATTTGGTGAAACTCTGATGCGAAAGTGTGAAAGCAGATTTTTTGTTTTCCAATTATCTCGACTGTCTTGACTATAAGCCATGAACGTTTAATGACTGATGTCACCTTTGGAACGCTCCCTGCCCTCAGGATTGTATACAGCAATTTTGAATTGTTTTATTCCTAATCTGTCCATAACTTCCTTGAATAATTTTGGAGTAAGTTTAATACTTGCTCTTATTTTAGTTCTGTGGTAATTTAATATCTTGGGAAAGACATTGAGTAACGCCTCCACAAACCGTTTAGTTGCGATATTTCATAACGAAATGGCACTGTAAATCTACTGGACACATCCCTTTTTGTAGCAAATACGACTTTATATTTCATGTAGGACTCGGAAGCCACCATTTATGATACTTGTAAAATGTTCCTCAAAAGCAGGAAGAGTTATTGAAGGTTTGGATTTTATTCTACCCCATCGTTGTCGAATTATCTGACATGTATGACATGCCTGGAAAAAGTCACATAAATCCTTGTGTAGTACAGGCCAGCGAAAATTTTAATCTAATCTATCCTGAGTTCTTCTTATCCCGAAAGAACATACTGGTAGTTAATCTGCTTCCCGCAATACCTTCTTCCTTTTATCCACTGGCAATTCGATTTGATCAGCTTCTACCCATTTCTCATCGGACTGATTATGTCTCCATTCCCCTTTTGAATCATGATATTTATGTTAGTAACACACTGGGATGCATCTACAATCTCTTTTGATACAATTGGTTCAGTTACTCGTCCTTTGTTGTAACTGAGTTAATTTTTCCGATCTATAGATGTCAAATTTGATCGGATAAGGTATCTGATAATTTCACTTCACCCGTCTTCTCTGTACGCTTTCATCTCTTCTGTTTTAACTGGTGACTTTGTGACCTTCTTAACATACAATCTGAAAAAAATCCCATCATAAGCATCCTCACATATCTCAGTTGCGTGATGTTGCACTTGTTTTTCAAACACTGTACAGAGGACTCCCACTGTGAACCAACCATAACGTTAGCAAGCTTAACACTAATTCCTGGAGCTAAGAGTTTGTCCAGTACTCCCACCATTATTTCTGAGTTATTCATTGGACACTCTGACTTCAGTCTACATCGTTGTCCACTTCTTGTCTCACTGTGAATTCCAGTTGCAAGAACGTTTTTACTGGCAATTGACTTTCTGAGGTACATATAAACCGCAAAGATTGAGAGGAATCTGTATCTCTTAACATTGTAACCTCATGATGTACTTCTCCTGCCCGATGTGAATACACCTTATCTTGGCAAATTTGTGGATTAAGAATGTCTGGCATTTCTTGCCGAACCAACCTCCGACTTGGTTGCACATTGTTGTGCAGATTTTGATTTCCATTGTCATTTCTATTCCCACTTCAACAAAAGTCACTGGCTTATCCTGTTTTCCTACATCTGGCTTCCAAATGCTTTTTCTAACAATGCAACACTGTGTTTTCAGGTGGCCTTTTTTTATCGCAGTGAAACCCTCAGGCCTTGTTTTAACTTCCCTTATCACTTCACGACATAATCATCAGCCACTGCAGCCTCCAATCTTGCCGTTCTTACTCTCTGCTATTCCACATGAGTTCTCTATACTTCAAGAAGCGAATTTTCGATCTCCTCCAAAAATATTGTTTCTCTAATAGAGTCGTACCTTTGCACTACTTTAATTCCAATTATGTCTACGAATATTACTCCTTTTCTTTATCATTTAAAACATAATATATGTTTGACCAGGATTCAGATTGCTAAAACGTTGTCAGCCGGCTTCTGACAAAAGCTCATATATACCTAAAATAGCTTTTTTTTTACCTCCTCTTAAGTCCTAGATTACTCCAATGATAGTACTACCAACACATCACAAACTACAACTTCCATTTTGAATAACAAAACCAACATGGTCACTGGCCATTTGACCGAATTTGCCAACTTCTCAAATGACATAGAAACGGCTTTCAAGTCCTTCTTATCAAACGTAGGCTGAATGGGTAAAAACTGATTCACACCAGGCATTTTGCCACTGTTGGTTTGCTAATCCTCACTTTCTTCCACACCGAAACGAACCTTCAGGCTTTTTTGCCATTGTTTTAGGCTGATATTACTTTCGAACCGCCAATTTGCGAAGTTCAAACTCCTTTTCTTTCTTCCTTTCCTCTCTCTCCGTTCGTTCTTTCCCTTCTTTTTTTGTTGTTTCCTTCTGCTAAAGCAATTCGTTCTTTTCCTCCTTCCTCTACTGAACTGCATTGGAAACAGCTTCATAATTTTTGCCCTTTCCTTTCCTTTTTCATCTCATTCAGGCTGTTTCATTTTCATTTGAATTTTAGTCAAATCCAAAGATTCTGGGGGCGTTTCCAGCAAACTTAAATACTGAATGATTGCTATAATTATCACTCCCTACCTCCTGCCAGATGACAGTTTCAACTCTTGTTGGACTGTCAATACCAGCAGCTTTTCCTTGTTCATCTTTTGTAATGCCCCAGAGTCACTTCTTTAACCCCCAGAAAAGTTTTAGCGACTGAAACAGCCATTACTGCTCCGAGAACATTTTAAATTTACTGACCTGAAATACTGATTAAAATGCAAACACCTACCATTCTCTGCCTTTGATTCCAGTAAATTTAAGCGTAAATTGTCAATATTGAACAAATCATGCTAACAGCCACAAACCCTAGATGGACCAGGCTAGACCCACTCAAAATGTTTCAAGAAAAGAGCCTGGAATGTAACTGTTCCAGTTGTTTTAAGTGGGTACTCAGTGGATGTTCCACAAGTGATGGAACTGGCTCAGCTAATCAGTTTTAAACAAAACATAATTCATTTGCAAAATCAACGAATGAAACAAGCACATAAAGTACCGCATATTAAATAACATAAACTCTCCAAAAACCTATCAGATTACCCCAACTACATGATGTTGTCCCAAATTCCTGAAACAACCACCATAAACACCCGTTCAGAATAAAAAAATAAAATACAAATACAGGTTCTCACAAAAAAAGTTATCAGAGACACAGAATCAGCATGGAGCTCTTTCCTTTACTGGTAATTTGAAAAAAAGACTACCTGCTAAAATCAAAGCAAACCAAACCAAACCAGAGTAAAGCAGAGCTGAGGGAAAGCGCCACGCCATTTTCATTGTCTAAGTATTTCTTTAAAAAAAACACAGAAAAACCCAAACATGTCAGAAACCGTGTCTTTATAAACCGATTTGAAAAAAAATCAAGGAAACGTAATCTGGTTAATAGAGCAGCATCATTGCACTGCACTGTTCACCATTTATCACATGTCAACCATGTTTCCTGTCGATCTCCTCTGCTCGTTGTAAAACAACCCACAATCTGGCCAAACACTCTTCGATGATGGAAGTTTTTCAGTTCCAGGCAACACTGCGTTCACCTCCGATAATTTGGATTCCAAAACTGCACACAATATGTTCACTATGCAGCCTAACCAATGTTTTATGAAGTTTGCAGCCAAACCATACTACTATTAAACCCTACGCAAAGCTTAATAACACAAAATACCACATAAGGATGTTGTGAAACCTGAAAGGGTTCAGAAAAGATTGACAAGGATTTTGCCAGAGTTAGAGGATCTGAGTTACAGGGATAGGTTGAACAGGGCTGGGTCTGTTTTCCCTGGAGCATCGGAGGCTGAGAGGTGACCTTATAGAGGTTTACAATATTAGTCCAGAACTAGAGGGCATTGTTTTAGGGTGAGAGGGGGAAGATGTAAAAGAGACCGAAGGGGCAACGGTTTCACGCAGAGAGTGGTACATGTAAGCAATGAGCTGCCAGAGGATGTGGTGGAGGCTGGTACAATTGCAACATTTAAGAGGCATTTGGATGGTGAGATGAATAGGAAGGATTTGGAGGGATATGGGCCGGGTGCTGGCAGGTGGGATTAGATTGGTTTGGGATATCTGATCGACTTTGACTGGCTGGACCAAAGGGACTATTTCCAAGCTGTACATCTCTATGAATCTATAATTTCATTCATCTTTCCTAGTATCTTAAGGGACCGATGTAGATGCAAAACAAAGTCCCTCTGATTCTCAGTGCTTCCCAGAATCGTACCATTCATTATGGATTCGTTTTCCATGTTTGTTCTGTTCAATCAATACCAATTTATTTTCTCACATTTATCGGGTACAAGTCTGTTTGCCGCTGACCACCGTTTCCATATGCCCTTGTACTCGAAGGTTAAACTCCTAAAAATTTACCACTTCATCAATTCTGTTATCTCCCACCAACTCATTCAACATATGAGGTAAATTCGTTTCGAACCGTTTCTTCATTTTCTCCACACTTCTTGAATTTGGCAGATCTCAAACAATTATCTTCGTAGTGTGAAGTCTCATCGATCCGGCCATCAGCTGACAATGAACTGAATATGCAGATGCCGACTGCTCACATGTGATTAGGCTCTTCGTCTCCCAGCAGATGTGCTCTTTTGTTAAGATCACTTTCTCTGAAGACCAACCTGATCTCTGGCAAAAGAAACCAATATCTTCATCTGTTGAAGCTGATAATATTCAGAAGCATGTGTCAGCACAATAATATATCAATTACTTGACCACTTGTCCTTTTACTGAGATTTAGTCACAAGTGAGGTACCAGAAGACTCGAGTTTGGCAACGTGGTGCCACTGTTTAAGAAGGGCGGTAAGGACAAGCCAGGGAGCCACAGACCAGTGAGTTTGACCTCAGTGGTGGGCAAATTATTGGAGGGAATGCTGAGGGACAGAGTGTACATGTATTTAGAATCGTCAACACGGCTTTGTGCGTGGGAAATCATGTCTGACTAACTTGATTGAGCTTTTTGAAGAATTAACAAAGAGGATTGATGACGGCAGAGCAGTAGATGTTACCTGTACGGGCTTCAGTAAGGCGTTCGATAAGGTTCACCATGGGAGACTGATTAGCAAGGTTAGATCTCATGGAATAGGGGGAGAATTAGTCATTTGGATATAGAACTGTCTCAAAAGGAGAAGACAGACGGTGGTGGTGGAGGGTCCTTTTTCAGACTGAAGGCCTTTGACCAGTGGAGTAACACAAGGATCGGTGCTGGGTCCTCTACTTTTTGTCATTTACATAAATGATTTTGATGCGAGAAGAAAAGGTAGAGTTAGTTAGTTTGCAGCTGACACCAAAATTGGAGATGTAGTGGACAGCCGAGAGGGATACCTCAGATTACAACAGAATCTTGACCAGATGGGGCAAGAGGCTGAGAAGTGGCAAATGGGGTTTAATTCAGATAAATGCGAGGTGCTGCATTTTGGGAAACCATATCCTGGCAGGACATGTACACTTCATGGTCGGGTCCTCGGGAGTGTTGCGGAACAAAGAAACCTTGGAGTGCAGGTTCAGAGCTCTTTGAAAGTGGAGTCGCAGGTAAATAGGATAATGAAGAAGATGTTTGGTATCCCTTCTTTTATTGGTCGGATTATTGAGTGCAGGAGTTGGGAGGTCAGGTTATGGCTGTACTGGACATTGGTAAGGCCACTGTTGGAACTTTGCGTGCAATTCTGGTCTCCTTCCTATCTGAAACTTGAAAGGATTCAGGAAAGATGTACAAGGATGTTTCCAGGATGGGTCGATTTGAGCTCAAGGGAGAGACTGAACAGGCTGGGTTGAGGGGTGACCTTCTAGAGGTTTACAAAAGTATGAGGTGCATGAATCGGGGACACCGGCAAAGTCTTTTCCCTGGGGTCGGGGAGTCCAGAAATAGAGAGCATGTGTTTTGGGTGCGAGGGAAAGATTTAAAAGAGATCTAAGGAGGAAACGTTCTCATGCCGAGGGTGGTACGTGCATGGAATGAGCCGCCAGTGGAGTGGTGGAGGCTGGTAAATTTGCAACATTTATGAGGCATTTGTACCGGTATATGAATAGGAGGGCTTTGGAGGGATATGGGCGGGTGCAGGCAACTGGGACTAGATTGAGTTGGGATATGTGTTCGGCATGGACAGGTAGGATTGAAGGGTCTGTTTCCATGCTGTACGT
Source organism: Hemiscyllium ocellatum (assembly GCF_020745735.1). NCBI lineage: Eukaryota > Metazoa > Chordata > Chondrichthyes > Orectolobiformes > Hemiscylliidae > Hemiscyllium > Hemiscyllium ocellatum. The sequence goes on from NW_026867640.1 coordinate 742,053, forward strand.
CTCTATGACTCTATAATCATTTTATTCATCTTTGCTAAATCTTAAGGGGCCGATCGTAGAAATCGTAGGAATCTGCAGTGCCCTCCCAAGAAGTGTAGTCGAGGCAGAAAACCTCAAAAGTATTGAAAGAAAATACCTGGATGAGAAATGTCATAACGTTCAAGGCTGTCGGCCAAGTGCTATAAAATGTGATTAATACAGATTTAGTGCACTTTTCACGTCAGAAACTCAATGGGTTTAAGATATTCCTCTGTATTGTTTCATTTTATCGTTAATTATTTGTAAACTTATGACGTTGACGTGATTTTCCGTTTTGTTTGTCTTTTGGGTAAGTATTAATTAGTGTACTTTCCAGCTGTTGCTGAGGTCAGTCTCAGCTTCGGGTTCTCTATTAGAGTGTTCGTTCACAGAAAGCCTTTCCCCAATTAATTTATGGACTTTGTATAGACCAGGCCCCTCAAAACATTTCAAGATGGTAGGCCAGATCCTTACTTTCAAGGTTGTTTTTTAGGAGACGTAATGTGGATATTCTAAGGTAGAAGCAGTTGATCACATCGCTCAGTTTGAAACAAATCAGAATCTCTTTACAGACCAGCGAATGAATTACAAACTAAAGAGAGTATCACGTACATTAAATTAATATGTTTTAAAAGCTAGCAGATTATGTTACACCTTAATGATGCTATTCCTATTTCACGTAGTCCTCTTGGAAAAAAAGCGTACAATGAAACAGATTCTCACAGGAACGATGTCAGAGAGAGAGAGTGTCAGCCAAAAAAGCATGATTGAACGCCGCACCTCTCTCCCCTTTCACCCCAGCAGATTTTCATTGACCAGCATTTAAAATAAAACTAGAATAACAAAGAAAGCTGGGTGATCTGGCCACTACCATTTCGTAGTACAACTGCTTAAACAAAAAAAAACTAAAGACCTCCTCTGGTTGTTGAGATAAGCTGGACATGTTAACCAATATTAAAGTAGCGAGTTGAAACAATCTGATTCCTCTGCCATTATTAATCCTTTCGAACAATAACAAGGGGAAACAGCTTTGCCAAAGGGCCAGCGCCATCACAGACTGAATTAACAAGGGAAGCATTGTCTGACAGTGTGCAGCAAAAAAAAGCTCTCTCAATGTGCTCTACATATAATATAGTTAGTCACTGAATAGTCTCAGCAAATTTATAGTCATCTCTGAAACGATTGTTAAAAATACTTGGATATTGCTGGGAATGAAAGCACAAGACAATATTGGAATATTGCTGCTTGGAGACCAATGCAATGAACATTTCATGGCCATGACCACGTTAATGCGTTCCTTGGGGTTTTAAATACTTACATAAATCTAAATTTATCACACTGCATCATTAGGGTAAATCTGTCGTAATGTGTTTGTTCAAAATAATTCGAAAATATTGCAGTTCTAATTACAGCTTCCCAGTAGATATAGCACACGATATAAAATAACATATCTGAATTGTCACATCACCAATTCCGAGAAAATACTGAGAATTTACCTTCAGGAGGAGGGGAGAGATTCTTTTACAAGCAACACAATGCATCTTCCATGGCAAATGGTGGCAAAAGTATTCTACACTATTCTTGCTGCTGTTGGTGTTCCTGGTAGGTCTTGTAAAAATCTCTGTTGGATAAGTCAGGGCATTGAGTCGTACTCACTTCCACGCTTGGACTGATGTTTAGTTTATTTTTTTTCTTTAAGCAAATTAAATTGCAATGGTAAACGATAGAGTTCTCCCTTATTAAGCCTTCAGTGAAATGTTTGTCTTTCAGAAGACTCCTCAGTAATGAGCAGCATTGACTCTTTCTTTATACTGTATAGAAAGCGTTTGCCGGAAGCCACAGTGATGGCGTTTCGCTGAGCACCAATTCTGGTTTTTCAAGAAACTGTTGAACAAGAATGGGTTCTCACTGGTTTTTCCAAACTTACTTTCGGTAAATGGGTTTTATGATAATCACATTTTTTGACATTTAGTATTTCTAATTTTTTTGATCTAAAAGTCATTGCTGGCGCTCAGGCGACTTGCTCCACATGGAGACAGGTACAACATGAGCAATAACTGAGTTGAACAGGGCACTGTGAAGTGAAAAGGTAAATTCAACATGGAATGGTTTGAATACTTTGTGGCTGAGACAATGGATGATTGGGGGCACGATATTTGCAAGGATAGATAGCTGGGAGTAGTGTTGAGCAGTAGCTTCCGATTATAATATGCTTTGCTGAAATTATTTGATCTGAAGTTTTCATGTGAACTGTGACATTACAACAAGTTGCATGCTGCACTGTTGTGAATTTTAATAGGAGAAGTGGTGTGGCTGCAGTGACCCAGATTGGTTCAAACAACTTTGATGTAAAGAACTTTTCTCCTCATTTCCTTTACTGTCCGCTAAATGTTAATGCTTAAATGGAACGTTCTTAACGTATAGTACGTCCAGGAGTATTACTTTGTTCAAAGTTTGGGAGAATATTTGTAGCTCGGGTGCTCGTTGTTGTGGGTCTGTTTGCCAACATGGGTATTTGTGTTGCAGACGTTTCGTCCCATATGTCGGTGACATCCTCAGTGCTTGCGAGTCTCCTGTGAAGCTCTTCTGTGATGTTTCATTCGGCATTTGAAGTGTTAGTTTCCTTTGTCCTTTGTCCTTGGTTGGCATGTGTCTTTGGTTAGTATACTTTCACACAGTGCCATGGTCACAGGTGCGAGTGCAGCCATGGATCATGACATGGAATTAGCTCTGAAAGATGTGTAGATTCGATGGATTGCTATGGTAAATGCGTGCTATAGTAGATAGTGTGTGCGAGTGTGTGTCGGTGTGTTTCTCTTTGGAACATCGGTGCTGGCTCGATGAATGAAATAACCTCGATTTGCACTGTCAGGGTTCTATCATTCGATTATTTTAAAATATTATTGTTATCATTTTTATGACGATGGTGCTGCTGATGATGTAGTGACATTTTGGAGATGAAGGCTCTGGGTATATTTTTGAACAGATTTACAGTGAGACCTGCTGTTCATAGCACGGTTTGCAGTGATCGTCAATGCTGTGGTATCTCTATTATCCCACTTGGGCCAGTGACTCAGAAAGGCAAAGAATCTGTGGTAGATTTTTTCTTTCACCGACCAAAGGAGGCTTGGTTGGGAGGACTGCTACACAGTTTCAAACATCTGATTGGGTTCGTTCTCATCCAAGCTGTCGAGTTAGCATAATGACGAGTCGGTCATAATGAGAGAAAGTTACCCGTGTTGATATGACCTGCGTTGTGGCTTTGAGGGTCTCAGTGACTGAGATTTTCAGTGGTTTGCAACTGATTCATAATCATATCAAGATATCAAAGGAAATCCATTTGGCAGCAAATAGCCTTTGTAAGATTCAAAGAATACGCAGTATCCTTATGAAGCATTCAATTATTTGTTTTACCAATTATATGCGCATGTGTGTGGATATTGTGGTTTGAAGGAGAATTCAAATCTTTCAGAGCAACCCATAACGCAGAGAAAATCAACTGCTGCTTACCCAGTAAAATATGTCATTGATTATGCTAAATATGTTCTACCCTATTCCTTTTTGAAGTATGCAATTGAATATTTCAGAATTTACTCCTGCGTTTCAGAATCTTAAAACTTGATATGACACCGAACAACAAAAATATTTATGCTGATGCCAATCACTTAGAGTCTGGGTCAGGCACAGAAAATATGTTTCGGTAACTTCAAGTCCACTTTCCTTTTCTGTCTCTTACAGTTAATCTAGTGGCGATTGTATTCTTATCCAGGGGCAAGTGTGGACTTTCTACATGCACCACTCGCTATCTGGTGGCCATGGCAGCATCAGATTTCCTGTTCATTTTATTTGATGTAATCCTTCATCGGTTCAATTACTACTATTATCCACGGTGTTTCCTGGACATCACTCCTATTTGTACTATTATTTATGTCTTGAACCGTTTATCCGTTGATTGTTCTGTCTGGTTCACTGTCGCTTTTTCTTTTGATCGTTTTGTGGCCATTTGTATTCATCACATGAAAACAAATTATTGCACTGCGAAAACAGCAATGAGAGTTATAGCATCAATATGCATTTTCTTTTTTTTCAAGAACATTCCTATTTATTTTCGATTTGAACCTTTGTGGTATCGCAACAATATTCCATGGTACTGTTCTACAAGGGACAGTTATTACGATGAACCTCAATGGATTAGTTTCCAATATTTTGAAAAATTCTTAACACCAATTTTACCATTCGCTTTTCTTCTCTTGCTCAACTTTCTTACAGTGCAACACATCTTCCATACAATTAAAGTGCGGAAGGGACTCAGGGATCAGAGGAAAATAGAGAATGATCCAGAAATAGAGAGCAGAAAGACCTCTGTCATTTTACTGTTTTCCATATCAGGCTGCTTCCTACTTCTCTGGCTCATGTATATTTTATATTATTTTGATGTCGCTTATCATTTGGATTCCAATGCTTTAAATCTCTTTGAACACGTCGCATTTATGATTCGAAACTTAAGTTGTTGCACAAATACATTTATTTATGTGGTGACACAAAAGCATTTCAGAAACCAACTTAAGAATGCTGCGAAATATCCAGTTGTGAAAGTTATTAAGTTGATTTTTTAAGTCTAAGTAATCGAGCGGCAACATTAAATGCTGACAATGGAACAAGTTGTCTAGATGAGGAACTGCAAGAACAGAAAAGGAGGACGAGCGATGGGTGAGCATTCCTTTTATATTGGGTGAGGATGAAACTGAGAAGAATGACATTGGAGGATAAAATATGTTGAAGTGCTGCTCCCAATGAGCAATAGTCAGGAGAAAGGTAAAAAGCAACAACAAATATAATGGAATGTGCAATCAATTATACGAAAAATGACATTAATTCATTCCATTCAATCGGTATTCAGAGAATGAACCGGTCAAAGAAAACAAAGGAAAAGTCACCCACAACATCGTATCATCGTTCATTTGGGACGGGTGTTGATCAGGCAAAGGCAGACTCATCCTCGCTGAATTATCTGATGAAAAAGTTTGTGTAAATGTAATTAGATCAAAGTCGGCATATGTGTTATTTAAAAAGGTAAATAATGCATTTCATACTTTGGCAAGCATCCGGTAGATTAAATGCATTTTCAGAAAAAAATAGTTTGTTTGTTTTAATTTCATTGCCAATCATCTGACATTACTTATCTTTATTTGTTTCTTTTCACGACTCGGGCGATAGGTTGTTGGGAGCAGTTCAGGCCCAATCAGATGGTGTGTTAGATAATAGAGACTAAACATTCGGAATGAGGCTGAATGTAACAGATAAGCTAGCATGAAAATCCCAACTGCATTATTCTCTGATTCTGATTCAATTCATTGAGCCGAGCAGGAACTCACTCAGGATGAATTCAAAAAGACACGCACACAATCAGTAGATTTATTGTCTGACTCGTCCATTCGCTGCTAAATTCGCTTTTGACTCAGCTCATAGCGGCGAATCAGTCATTCATTCTAGCTGCTGGAAATACGATGTCTGAACCACAACACACTTCCTGTGCAGCTCATTGGTACAGGAAAGAAGAACTATCTCTGTCCTTCGGTCTTGCTCGTGGAGAGTTTTCTACAGCTGTTTTCTGACATCCTTGGTCACGTATGACATTGCTGATCCTTTAACACAGTTTCATTGTCCTTGACTCAATCAGGCAGAATATATTTTTAATTTAATTTTTAAGTAATCTTTGGACAATGAAAGAAGAATGGCTAGTTGTCCCGGTCGGGTATTTTGCAGTTTGATTTTTTGGTTTTAGCTGGAGATTGAGAGAAACTTCTGACGGGAAAAGCATCCCGCGCTTCAGTAAATGGAAACTGAGTGATCCTCCCTCTCACTGACATCTCTCCGGTAAGAACCTATGGTTGAATGTCCCTTCCATTTACACCAAGTGATGTATTTATGGGGATGCTGTAGGAAATTGGAACCGCTTTAAATTGCGGGGAATCTAATGTCAATTGGGTTATCGAATAGTTGTTATTCTATATTCTGTTCTACTTTGTTTCTCTTTCCTTCAGTGGTGTGTAAATAAATTCTGATTTATAGGAAGACGAGTGGTTGAACCAGATGCAACATTCCTGCGATATCCACCATACATATACCTGAATCAAATGGAAATGTTCAGCTCTGGGCTGCCTTCTTATGGGTGTCTAGCCTCGTCTAAACCACCAGGCAGCAGGGATATTGACATGGCATTCTAAATATATGTTTATTTACTGGAAACAGCAACCATGTTACCCATCTGAAGCATCCTCCATCAGTTCAGCATGTTCACCATTCTTCTGAACTTAGAAAATAAAGCTGAATGACCTGCGGATGTCAATAATCAAAAACAAAAGAAAAGCCAAAATGACTGATGGAATGACACGGATCTTAGTTCTGAAGAATGGTAACTTGACATGCATCATTAACTGTAATTTTCTTCTGCAGATGCTGCAGACCTGCTGAGTTTTTCAGAAATACTTTTTTTTTGCTTCTTCCTACCTTCCCATTCAGCGGTGAAATATATGGATCAGTCTTCACTCGTCTGATATGTCATCAACACCTCAAGTTTCCAAACAAAGAAACGAATTCGTGACCTAGATTATCTCCAGGGACTTCTGAACAACTTGGACATTCCATATTTGCCGGCCAACTCATGACTATGGTGTTGCAATTCTCAAAATGTGATTTTCAGTCACCCCTCAGCCTCATGGATGGCATACAGTTATTCCAGGTCTGGAACCTGTAGCCTCAGTGATTGCAGACTATGACATTTCCTAGTCACAGATATGTTTGCGGCAACGCATTGCCCATTGCCCAGTCAAGTAGCTCACTTTGCGCAAGCTGACTTTTTTTTTGCAGCCACGTTGACAAATGTTACGTAGTAAATGTAAAAGCATATTCTTTTACAGGATGGACAGATTTCATAGGGAAGAATCCGGCCAGAAACATTTTCGGAAGCATGCAGCCTGTCCACTGCAGCAGGTTATCTGCTGCAAACACTTTTTCTGTCTAACAGTTAAAATTAAATCATACTGGAAAAAATCATATCTGAGCTGGGTGAACAGCCCATTCCCATGTTATAATTGTAAGTAGCCCTTCCAGACATATCGACATTTCTGCCTTGTTTACAACGTTTGAAAGGAACCCAAGGATAGCATAACCTTATTAAAGGAACAGAACCGTCACAATTAACACCTTGCAACTGTACTAAAACATTTCTTGGTCTAACGTTAATAAAGATCAGAGGGAATTTCTCGCTGGTGTTGTCAAATTTGATTATCCTGATTTAAAAGCATTTGAAAAGTGTCGTAGTCTACCCTATTGTACTGAGTTGGGATTCCCCTATTTCCATAGTTGCACTGATGGCTCCTCTGCTACAATAAAATGATGATATCGTGAATGAGATTTACTCAGCAGTGCGGTTAAATTCTATGCAGAATATTACTTCATGTCCACGTTATAAACACAGTATGACTCTTCCCAAAGAGAAAAACAAATATTAGCTACAGACTCATGTCAACCATTCAAAAAAATTAACGGCACCTCCAGTGAAAAAAATTATCGTATCCGCAGCCCATATTTTCTAACAGCGAAGAAAGATGCCGGTGTTGGATTGGGGTGAATAGGGTCAGAAGTTACACGACACTGTACTACAGTTCACCTCCTTCGTCATGCTTAAGTCTCCTGAACATGGCAAAGGAATAGAGCATGGAAAACATGTGGTTTCAAATAAAGCTGTTGACGTGAAACTTGGTGTTGTGTACCATCTGGCCATTTTTTTTTGAATGTCCAACTTACATCTCTAAGCCCGACTTTAAGATTCAATTGAAAACAAGCTTGTTCTTAATTATGTTGTAAATGTTTCCAAGAAGGTTACACATTTGAAAAATAAGTGTTTTTCCTATAATCCACGATTCTCTCAGTTCTTTTGTTCGTCATTCTTCATTGATCAATATTCTCAATATTGTGACGGCATTACTTACAATAGTGTGAGGACACTGTGACCTTAAGAGGCCCTCTGACTTGTTTCTCTGGCAAACGAATCTTGTCACTTTCGTGACGAAAGATCTCCCCTGACAGGCACTTTATAAACAGCTGGGACTTTTCCATGGTTGGCTTCTTTTTCCCTAAGAAGTCAAAACAATCATGAATGAGCACCATTACGCTGACACAGAATCAAAATATTAGCTTTCGCATAGTTGATGTGGTTTGCTGGCTCCTGGAACTGAATGGCTGTGTCCTCTGTAGCTCGAGTGACGGCTCAGGCGGTGAGACGTCCTCTTATAGATCAGAAGGCAGAGAATGCTTCTTTCGTTATTTCTTTCTGCTGGACAAGACAGAATTATAATCAGAATCCCCACAGTGTTGAAACAGGCTCTTCAGCCCAACAAGTCCTGAGCGACACACCAAAGAATAACCTATGCATATCCATGCCCGAAACTTGCCCATTGTCCAGAAGTTACATGTATTCGAAAAGCATGCTAAGTTTAAGATAACCAATTCACTTAACCTGTGAATTTTTGTATTTTGAGAGGTAACCAGCGCACATGGAGAAAAGTCACGCAGAGAGAACACGCAAGCTCCTTACCTGCAGCTTCCCGGGTGTGGAATTGGACTTGCAACATTTACACTGATCAAACTAGCAGCGTGAACAACTGAGCCAGCGTAGCACTACAGTGCAGTGTTACCGGATTTCCATTGCAAGATTCGCGTTTATGTGATGATACATGCATTGACAATATTGTTAATTAGGATTTAAATAAGGCGTTGACTTGTTAAGGCCGTCAATATAACAAGATATTCTTTTCGTTTTACTCTATTGTAAGGATGAAAAATGTTTTCCAGAAAGCATCACTGTCGCCGAATTAAATCATATCTGAAACTCAGTGTCTTATACTAGCCTTTGATCTATGCCGTCCGCATAACATACTTTGGGGTAAGAGTTGGTTCGGGGGTGGTTGGGGTCTGGTCTGTTATCGTCACAATAATGGATCGGTAGAGGCTGAAGATGCTGGGGTTGTTTTATCTTGAGCGTGGGAGGCTGCGGGGTGACATTATAGAGGTTTACAAAATCATGTGGGGCATGGATAGGGTAAACAGACAACGTCTTTTCCCTGGGATCCGGAAGTCCAGAACTAGAGGGCATAGGTTTAGGGTGAGAGGGGAAAAATATACAACAGACCGAAGGGGCAGCTTTTCTCACGCAGAGGGTCGTACGAGTATGAAATGAGCTGCCAGACGAAGTGGTGGAGGCTGGAACGATTGCCACATTTAAAAGGCATTTTGATTGGTATATGATTTGGAACGGTTTGGAGGGATATGGTCTGGGTGCTGGCCGGTGGGGCTAGATTGGGTTGGGATATCTGATCGGCATTGACGGGCTGGACGGAAGGGTCTTTGACCATGCTGTGCATCTCTGTGACTCTATGACTCTATGTGCATTGAGACTAAGTCCTTCAGGCATATTCCCGTGACGGGAGCCCACGTAGAGTAACTGTTAGGTTTTGAATCATCTCTCTCTATTGCAGGTATTTTAAAAATAGTAAGCAGAATTCTTTCTTCAACAACCGACTCTCCGTTTTTCAAGTTAAATCTAGAAATAATTTGGCCTCTAACCTAGAGAGCGTCTTAATCACGGCTAATCTCTCTGGCTATACCTTCGTCCAAAACCTTTCAGATTTCAAAATAAAATGCTTTGCATTACAAGCACCATGCCTTATTCCCTCTTTATTATTCAACACATACGGACTGCATCTAAATTGTTTAATCTGTCAACGGACTCATGTCGTAATACGTAAAACTCACCGTAGTTTGCCGAGACAGTGAAATAATGCGAGATGTGCAGTGGAGTTGAGGGGAGCAGGCGGGGTTGTGTGTGAAATATGGTTTCGCCTTCGGAAGTGAAACACTGACAGTGTGAACTTTCTGCAGCTCAGCTGCACAGCCACGAAAGTGTTTCCCGACTCCACCGTTAACAACTCTCCTCCTCACCAAACAAGGCATCGTCTTACTGAAGAAATTGTCAGGTTTAATGTAAATGGTTTTGGTCCAGTACCTCGCCAGATGGTACATTGTACAAAAACCTAAATTTTCAGCAAGGTCGACAGAGGGACTGATTTAGCTGTGGAATGAGGGAGGCTTATTGCTGTGTTTAGTAGTCCAGTATAGTTCCCGGTCCAATTAGCATTCACAGTATCAGCTGAATAAAGATGAATCAATAGCTTGAGGAATAGGGCAGAGTTAGGCTTTGATTTTTTTTATCGTTGTGGCATTAGATAAAATCGCAAATCGAACTGTTTTATATCGTGTTTTGCCATCAAATTCAACACTGAATTTAGGAGGAGGGTTTTAATTAGTGTTACGGCTGGCATTAAGATCAACTTCGATTTTCAGTTATAATGAGAACCTTGTTTTAATTTACTGGTGGGTTGCTGTTCAGAATGGATTTACATTTTATGAAGAACATGCAGTTTTTCTTAAGGTGAGGTTTAGTGTTGAGAATGTAACTGGAATTATTCTTTTGTGACATAGTATTTGTCTCATTTGCGAGATGTCATTTGATTCTGAGGAAGATCATCGATATTTTTCTTGTTGCATGAATTGTGACACGACAATTTATGAAAGAAGTAGATGCTACTGCCGCCATGATGGCTTAAGGAAAACTGTGCATCATGAATGTTGGTACTTTAATGAGAAGACATATTGAGTAGAATGGTGTGTGAAATATTGACAAGAAACGTATTTAAAATGAGACTCATGGAAAAACTTTGAAAAAAAAAACGAGTGCAAATTGTCCTGGGCATAAACGTGTTTGATCCAGATGCTGAGTTTTTGCCAGAAGATTTTGAATATTGGAACTGCCAGCAGAAGAAAGGTTATAAAGTTGAGACTGAAAATTACATGCCAGATAGTTTAACAAAGTCTAAATACAAGAAATATTAGAACTGATACCTCTCACATGTGGAGTTTACCATGGTTCGATGCTGGGTCCAGTACAGTTCGTCATTTATATAAATAATTGTATGTGAGTGTAAGAGTTAGTAAGCTCGCAGAAGACACCAAAATTGGAGTTTTAGTGGACAGCGACGAAGGTTATCTCAGATTTCAACGAGACCTTGCTCAGCTGTGCCAGTGGGCTGAGAAGTGGCAGATGGAATTTAATTTAGATAAATGCGTATTTCTGCGTTTTTTTATGAGATTCGATTCCCTATAGTGTGGAAACAAGTCCTTCAACCCAACCAGTCAACAGCGACCCTCCGAAGACGGACCCCTCAGACGGATTTCCCTTTGACTAATGCCCCGAACACTATGGGCAATTTAGCATGACCAATTCACCTGACCTGCACATCTTTGAACTGTGGGAAGAAATTGGAGTGACCGGAGGACACCCACGCAGACACAGGGAGAATGCACAAACTCCACACAGTCAACCGAAGGACCGTGGTGTGCGATGCAGCAGTGTTATCCAATGAGCCACCGTGTCACCCATTTTGGAAAAGCACGTCTTAGTAGGACTTACACACATGATGTTACTGAACAAAGAGACGTTGAAGCGTAGTTTTATAGATCATTGAAAGTAGATTCGCAGTTAGACAGGATAGTGATTGAAGGCATTTGGTACGGAAGGATGTTAAAAACCTTCAAAGGGTTCAGAAAAGATTTGAACGGATGTTGCCAGGATTGGAGGATTTGAGCTGTCGGGAGATGCTGAACAGGCTGGGGCTGTTTTTTAGATTATTAGAATTACAGTGTGGAAACAAGCCCTTCGGCCCAAAAAGTCCACACCGATCCTCTGAAGAGCAACCCCGCCAGACCCACTCCGCTACATTTAACCCTTCACCTAACACTACGGTCAATTTAGCATGGCCAATTCAACTGACCTGCACATTTTTTGACTGTGGGAGAAACACACGCACTTACGGGGAGAATGTGCAATCTCCACACAGATAGTTGCTGTGAGGCAGCAGTGCTAACCACTGTATAATCATGCCTCGTTGGAGTGTCTAATCTAATCTAATCCATTCCTCAGAATGAACATCCCATGCCTTTGTGAACATGATGCTGCCCTTCACTTCATCACCTGAACTAACCGATATGATTAGACAACTAATCATCACTGGTCTATCTGTTGATATCACTTAGAAGTTCATTTACATCACACCTCACTACAGGAACAAAGGGAAGAACAAATAATGAGGAAGTACCCACATAAGCAATCCTTGAACCTTTTGTGATGCCACACGTAACTATGTATTGAAAATTAAACGTTTTGTAAAGGAGGATGTTAAATGCTCAATCATATTCTTTCTCGCTCATATGTTAAATGTTAATCCTTTACCCTGGACTTAAAATTATCCTCCGAAAACTGATCACAATTTGTATCAATCAACTCTTGTACAACAACGGACCTGCATTAAATCTAAAAAGTTATTTTCCCCTACATTTGATACCTATTTTCACAAGTCCTCTTCTTTCAGATTCAGTTAAATAAGTGGACATTATCATTCTGAACAGCGGGCACTGTTGCGTCTCAAAACGTATCACACATTACCTGGTGAGAATGTTTGTGGTGTGAGTCATTTGTGTCATATTCAACTGAATCCTTCCAAACTATTGCTGTGTTGAGGCCTGAACTACATACCAGTGCTATATCTTGTTCACCACCTTGGCTTTGAAGTCAAAGAGTGCATTGTTCTGCTTCGTTGTCGCTTTTACCTTTGATTGATTTCGAGTCATACAGTTACAGAATAATACAGCATGGAAATTGTCGCTTTGGTACAAACTGATCCAGACTGACCACGGTGCCTACTCAAATTTTTCCCACTCATCTTAAACCTGTGCCTTCTAGTTTTAAAGTCGTCATCCTGAGTAAAACGGCGATACGAATTCTACCTGTCCATAACTCTCTTCACTTAATACAACTCAATAAGATAACCCTTCATTCTCATTTGGTTCCAGGAATAAAGTGCTATCCTGGCGAACATCTCCCTCTAACTCAGGTCTACAAATCATGGCTGTATCCTTGTAAATGTTTATCACACTCTTTCTGGTTTAAATGTGTGTTTCTTAAAACAGGTAACCGATTCAGAACACAATACTCCATATGCGGCCTCACCAACGACTTGTGCAATCAACACGACTTATGCTATTGTAACATAACTTCAAATCACCTATATTCACTGCCTTCAACGTTAAAGACCAGCATGAGTCTGAAAGAGAGAAGGCAAAATCGGATGTAATGGTGTAACAGTTAAATAAAGGTAATTATGAGGGCATGAGAGAGGAACTGACAAAAATAGACTGGAAGCAGAGGCTAACCGGGAAGACAGTAGAGCAAAAATGGCAGGAGTTCGTTGGTATAATTGAGGACACTGTACAGAGGTTCATCCCCAGGAAAAGAAAGATTATCCGGGGAGGGATTAGACAACCATGGCTGACAAAGAAAGTCAGGAAATGTATTAAAGACAAAGAGAGATCCTATAAAGTGGCTAAGAACAGTGCGAAATCAGAAGATTGGGACGGATAACAAAAACAAACAGAGGATAACAAAAAGTGTAAGAAGAAATGAGAGGATCAGATATGAAGGTAAGCTAGCCAGTAATATTAGAAATGATAGAAAAAGTTTCTTTCAGTACATAAGAAACAAACGACAGGCAAAAGTAGACATTGGGCCACTTCAAACTGATGCAGATAGCCTAGTGATGGGAGATAAGGAAATAGCAGGAGAACTTAACAAGTACTTTGCGTCAGTTTTCACAGTGGAAGACATGAGTAATATCCCAAAAATTAAAGGGAGTCACGGGGCACAAGAACAAAACACAACTAGCTACAGAAGTATGATCCCAATCCGAATGTCTCACTTACTGATGAGGAAGTACGCCACTTTGACTAGGTCTGCATATTCATCCTAGGACAGGCCAAACAGAGACAAGCACAAGAATTCCTGGAAACATGGCATTCCAACCGGAACTCCGTCAACAAACACATCAATTTTACTTCATCTACCATCCTCTGAGAAAAAGGGCAGGAAATGACATCATCGACACCGGAAATTACATTACCAACTCAAGGAAACCGAAACATTTAAATAGAAAGTGGAAGATAATACCAGCACTTCACTGGAGGCTCACTTAATGAGTACAGTCAATGGAACAAACTAGGAACTGCCATTAGCTATTGCTTCAGAATATATCTGAGTATTAGTGGCTGCCACCACATAGAATAATTGAATGAAAACGCGAGCCTGCATCACCAAGTGCATATCCAAAGGCTTTTTTTTAAAGATTGTGAGATTACCTGATCAATCACCCACCTAGAAAATGCATTCCAGAGACATGTTATTAGGGGCAGAAATGCGGCTCAGTGGTGAGCACGCCTGCCTTAGAGCGCTGGGGACCCAGGTTTGATTTCAGCTTTGGGTGACTGCCTGTATGGATTTTGCACATTCCCCCCATATCCAAGTGGGTTTCCTGTAGGTACTCCGATTTCCTCCCACAATCCAAAGATGTGCAGTGTAAGTGCATTGGCCATGCTAAATTGCCCAAAGTGTTCAGAGACATGTAGGTTAGGTACATTAGTCAGGGGTAAATATAGGAGGGATGTCTTTGGGTGGGTTACTCTTTGGAGAATCAGTGTGGACCTTTTGGGCCGAAGTGCCTGTTTCCACACATAGGAACGTTATATTCTATGTCTGTGCCACCCTCTCAGTTCAATACAGACTCCAGAAATCCCCTCTCAATCCCCTGCCTTTCACTTTAAGTATGTTTCCTTTTGTTTTTGACCTTGAGAGTAAGGGAAACAGCTGCTGTCTGTTCATCCTCTCCATACCCTTTATTCTCTTGTACATCTGTACCATGTTCCCTTCTCAATCTTCCCTGCTGCGAAGAAAAAGGGAGCAAGTTTAGCCATCGCCCTTCAAAATTAGAGTTCTCACTTGCCTTGTTAATTTAGATGTGCATCATCTCACATTTATCAGTGTTAAACTTCATCGGCCATTAATCTGGATATAGAAATCATCTGTTTATATCGTCCTGCAGCCTAACCCTGTCCTCCTCACTGTGAAGCACCCAGCTAATCTTTACGTCATCCCCAACATTAGTTATCATTCCACTGCCATCCATCTTTCACACTCTCACCATCATCATTTATGAACATCACAAACAAACCTTGATTTCCTTCTTGTTCTCCACATGTTATTCACAAAGGAATAATTAAGAATTCCAGTCTCTTATTGTTCTTATTTTGAGGAATTTACAGAGTGATGTAGTTAACACCTATTATGAGGAAGCTGCAAATACCATTTTTGACACAAAGTTAAATTCACCTTTACACTCTGTCCCTCAGCATGTCTTATTCATAAAGTGTGTATCTAATTTAGGGTGAACTTCGGTTTGGCACCTTGCACTGGAACATTAGCCATTTGTGTGGCACTGTTCTTTGTAACAATAGTGAAAACTGAAGAAATTTTTCATCTGCAGGATGGACACAGACTCATTGCTTGAATCAGCTAATGGGATGAGGATAACTATTCAATTAAATTCCATGTTATGGACAAACTGCAGGAGATCAAATCATATTCTCATGTCTACCTTGAATTGGAAGCAAATACATACTGTTAAAATAAAATTAAAAATGTTGAGACACAACACAATGGCGGGGGGAGGGGGGAAGAAAAACACGTCACCTGCATTTGATGGAGATACAAAACTACAGAGTGAATGTACAATCTGATGAAGAATCAAGTGATAGAAAAAGAAGTACATCAAATCTCAGTTTTCAATGGAATCAGATCCCAATTTTCCTGAACAGTGGTGGTTTTCACCCAACCTAATATTTCCAAAAACAAGCTTTACCCAGTCACTCAAACTTCATTAGCCATTCTTCCTCCCCTTCCTACTCTTTCTTTGCACTCCTACTTCCCTTGCACTACACCTTCTGCTGCCACACACTCTTCCACTGATAATATCTCTTCACATCTTTCTTCTCCCACTCCCACTGTAAGTTACACCAGTTCCCTACTTACTCCCACTTCCACTGGCCATCCCTTACCCTTTTAGCTTTCCACTGGGGTGATGGGAGCTGCTGGTTTCTGTGCTGCTATTGGTCATCAGTGAATGATGAGATTGAGATGATCAATACCCAATGTCTAATAATGTATGTCTGTCATTGTCCAATGCACCATGAATAGGATGGGCTTTTCCCCCATACAGAGTGGAACGTTTTTTTTTCTGTCTTTCTGTCACAGCGCTTAACCAAACAGCCTCATCCCAAATAGGAAACATCTCTCCTCAGAATCAGAAGTCCATGCATCTGTTTGTCCTTAAACGTTGCAAGGACAGTGACCACATTGTTCAATAAGCCGTGTTCTATCCTTTTTCTCTTTAGTATTTTAACTTATTTTCCTTTGTCAGTTAAGGTGAGATCAGACTAACTTCCCTTGCCATCAAAGTAGTATTTGACTCATGTAGCATCATTTCCCCTCAGCAAACAGTGGTTAATGGAAATCAGAGGAAATTCTGTGCTGGTAATTTCCTCAGTGAACAATTACACCTTCCCTAGAGATATTAGGAATGTCAAATAAACTCTGCCCTTGCGAGTGCCTTCCAAAACCATGGATGGATTTGTTTTATTAATAACATCAAGATACATTCAGTTTTCACAGTTTGATCTAAAGTCTCAGAAAAGTAAGACCTTGCTGGTTGAGTGTCACCCCAATGAAATCAGAGCATTACAATAAGGTAACGATTCCGATTATTTTCAATCACTTACTTTCTGAGGACTGGTCGTGCGTTGTCGTTGCCACTGAGATCAACATTTTCTCTGTCTAACAGCATCAAATCTCATTGGCTCAAGGCTGCACCATTCCCCAATTCTACTTCATTCTCCAGCTCATTTGCCGTGCTCACCAGATATACGAGGCCCTCAAGATGGAATAACTTAGAGATGCCCATGAGCCTCTGGAACCTGCCACACCACCCATGCCCTGTGCTCTGACTCAATCCCCTCCCCCAAGCCCACCTCCTGTCGTGTATCCACTTTCCCTCCTAACCTTCCACGCTCTAATGCTGAATGTTCTGTACTCAGCAAAGGTCTCAGCTTTTTCCCTCTGTGCCCCCACTTTAATGATTTTCAGGTACGACATAATGTTGAACTCCTCTTCCACCATCTTCTCCTTGGTGCCCATTTCTTTGGACAAGAGTCCACTCGCCATCCCATAGACCCTTCACCCAGCTCCAACACTCTCCCTCCACCTGGATCCAATCCTCTGGCGTTTACTTGAACTCAATATGTTCATTGAAAACTTTCCATGTGAGTTTAGTTGTCTTAAATTCTCTGTATTCCCCCTCTCCCTATCCAACCTATCACCCTCTGAACAGACTGTACGCTGTATGCTTCAATCAACCCTGACTATGTTATTCAGCCTGTGCCGATAAGGGTGGTGCTGCTGTAGTCTGGTGGACTCACCTCTACATTTCAAAGGCTGAGTGCCAGCTCTCAGATACCTCCACATGTCACCTGCTGGTCCATAACTCTACCGTGGCACATCAGGCTATTTTATTTACTAAATCTGACTACATTTCATCTGGAGATTCCCATTCACTGTCCCACACCTCCCACAACACTCCCCCCCTCCCCACTCACCCCCACCTAACAATCCCGAAGCTGATGGTTCTCTGATAGCAGAGTTCGCTTTTATCTCCTCCTGAAAATCCACAAACAGAACTGCCCATGCAGACCCATTGCTTCAGCCTGCTCCTCCCATACAGAGGGGTTGCATGGATACATATGTGGGCCCAAGTTATACCTGTTCCTTCATGGGGTACGGAGACCATTCCTTGTTCCAGTTCTATTCCAGCCCCCATCCACAACTCTTTCTCCAATATGTAGATACTATCATCGCTGCTGCTCCTCTTTCTTGTCCAGAATTGGAAAAGTTCGTTGTTTACAATTTACACCTCTCCCTCACATTCACCTGTCTACCTCTGACTCCTCCCTTCCTTTACTCGATATCTCTGCTTCTATTTCTGGGGATAGACCGGTCACTGATATCCAGTAATAACCCACCAACTCCCACAGCTACCTGGAGTATACATCCTCACACCCTGTTTCCTGCAAAGGCTCCATTCCATTCTCTCAGTTCCTCCGTCTCCACCACATTGCTTCTGATGATGTCAACTTCAAAAATGTGGCCTCTGATATGTCCACCTTCTTCCTCAATCGAGAATTCCCCAGCACTGTTATTGACAGGGACCTCAACCAGTTCCGAACCACCTCCTGCACTTCTACCCTCACCCTCTCTCCTCCCTCCCGCAACAGCATTAGGGTTTCCCTTGTCCTTACCGACCATCCCACTGGCATTCACATGCAGAAGATCATCAGTCTGCATTCCCCCACCTCCAGCGAGATGCCACCACCAGACACATATTTGCCTCCTCTCCCCTTTCCGCCTTCTGAAGTGACCATTTCCTACAGAACACCCTGGTCCACTCGTTATTCACTGCCCACACCTCCCCCCCCCCCCTACACACACACACCACCTCCCCTAGCCCCACCACAGGTCCACTTCACTTTCCCCTGCCGGAGTTGTTACATTTCCCATTTACCTCCTCCCTCGTCACTAACCAAAGGCCAAACATACCTTTCAGGTGAAGCAGCATCCTGCCAACATTTCCCACAATCCAGTCTACTACATTCGCTGCTCACGTTATGATCTGCTCTACATTGGGCAAACTAAAGGTAGACTGGGTGACTACTTCACAGTATATCCAAGCTGTACCTCTGCAAAAGACCCTGAGTTTCCAGTTGCCTGCCAATTTAATTCTCTATCTTGTTCCCTGACCAATATCTCTGTGTCAGGCTTCCTGCAGTGTTCCAGGACATTTCAACGCAAGCTGGAAGAACAAAACCTCATTTTCCGCGGGTGGACCCTGCAGCCATTCAGACTCAAAATAATGTTCAATAATTTAGGGACTGAACTCCTCAATGCCCCATACCCAGACACCAGGCCTAGTTCTCACGTGGCGTTCCATTACTCACCCCCTATTGTTAGCTACTAACAGTCTCCGTGAACAGTTATTCAGCTTCTGCTGTATATTAATCAACATTCAGGGCTACCATCCGTTCTGAGGAAGGGCCACTGAATTATAAACGATAATTCTGATTTCTCTGCACAGATACTGCAGACCTTTTGCAGCAACTTTGGTTTTTGTTTCAGCAATGTCTCACAATGGTTTTGTCCCACAATGCAATACGTCATGGATATTTGGAACTCTGTCAAATATAGGAACTTTGTAATTTCTCATTTAATGTCCATAAACTAATATTCAAGATTCAGCTGAGACAGAGCTTTGCTTATATCGTTCAGATCAGTCAATTTGTCACAGTTCAGAAAGAAAAAGAAATCGATAGAGGGAAACTCAGCAGGTCTGGCACCCTCTGAGCAGGGATACACAGAATTAACCTTTGATTTCAATATGACTTTTTCAGAACAGTGTCACATCATATTCGATATGCTAACTCTGTTTCTCTCTGCAGATACATCCTCATCTGTTGCACTTCTACCATAACTTTCTGTTTGTATTTCGTGTTTCAGTATCACTATATTTCATGTTTCTTGACAGGGCTGCATGCTGAATTTGGTTACATATGGACAATGTAGTCCTTTCCTGTTCCTGTTGTAGCTGTTGTGTCTGTGACACCTGTATTACAGTCGAAATCTGTTTCTTCTTTAAGAATCAAAGGAAAAAAAGAATATTTTTTCTGATGATCCTGTAAATCTCAGGAACTCCACTTTGTTTAAAAATACATTTTAGAGGCAGCTGAAATTTCATGAGATAATAGGAATAGATTATTGTTGGTGGAGCATTCTGTGACCATCGTTGAACAAACTTGTCTACCCCCTCTCCAAAGGTTTTGATTACATATCACAGAATTATTTACAGCAAAAGTGGGGGAAACTCAGCCCATTGTCTCTTCCAGCTTGGAATGACTATAACTCTACTGTTAGTCTCCTGTATTGTCCCCATTGCCCTTCACATTTTGTTATTAGTGTCTGCTTTTAATTGTAAGTATCCTGCCAGATATGAACAATATGATAAATCTCAAACAAAAAGAAAATCAGAACTTAGAGGGCAAGCTCAGCAGGTCTGGCAGTATCTGTGAAGAGAAATCAAAATTAATGTTTCAGGTCCGGTGACCCTACTCAATCTGTATTCCCAATGATTAAATGGTATGTGTATAAAATATAGTTCACTTTATCACATTTAATATTATCCTTTTAGTTCACATTGTCATTCAGCATTGCATCTCCCAAATGTTGGCTGTTTCCTTGTTATACATTAGATTTAATTCTGTCTGTCAGAAAAAGGGATGATGATTGGGGAATATCTTTGTACTTCCCATGCAGTTTCCATAGCCACTTCTCCCATTCCGCCAGCCAATAACATGTCCATTCGAACCTGACTTATTAATTCATAAGTCTAAATGAATACGTTCATTGTAATTAACACTTTTAGTGTTGGACTGAAGCCAAAATGCGTAAAAATACTGTTTACACCAAATAAAACAGCATTTAGGAGTCTGTCAATTTATATAAATAAATTACTGAAGCATATTCCCTGTGCAAGTTCCAAAGTTGCCTTATTAGAGCAGTGAGAGGAACATTCAGAGAAGTCCACATTTCCTGTCTATGTTCAGGGCGATTGTACCCAATGACAGTCTGTTCGCTGGTGTTTATTCCAGTGGAGGAGAGATCAGCACAGTCACAACATCCTGATTGTGATTCTTTTGGTGGAGGGGGGGGTGGAGGGATTTTTGGAGAGATGGTTACAACATAGTAAACGGACAACAAAGCAGAATCATGTCGCCTACGAAAAGAAAATATTCTTATTCTCCCTCACAACTGACATCACTCGAGCAATTGGTGATGGGAGATGTGACCAATAGCCAGCAATGTCAACATGTAGTCCAGCCCAGTTATATTGTGAACTGAATGTGCTGTATTAAAAGCTGGGACTGTTTGCTCTGACTGTGATTGATGTCAGTCTCCATGCAATGCAACTGTGTCACTGGAGGGTTTCCCTCTCCTGTTCGTAAGAGGCTTCATTCAGTGTTCGATCCCACTGTAGTAACAGATGCATCAGCTCTAATAGTAACAGAGATCAACAGCTGCATAGATCTGAATGGGAGAATAGCGGACTGGAACCTTATAACAATGGAGAGGAGGTTTTCCTTGAGTCTTTTCAAGATTTCCCCCTCTTGGGGATTTCCATCATATCGGATATCAGCAGTGCTGATGGTTATTCTGGGCGGGGTGGAGGGTGTTCTACTATCCTATTTGAACTTCGTTGCAAATCCTGTTATCTATATTTGTTAGAGAAAGAAACTATTGTCTTCAGTTTCAATTGCAGTCTCCATTCATTACCCATGAATTGCAGACCACTACCTCACAAACATCTGCGAACAAAAATGTGCACAATCCCGAGGTTATTTTTTGCCCTGAACCGGTTTATGTCTCGTGTTCTCTCTGTCACCAAACCTGTCCACTACCAGCTCCTCATATCCTCAATCTTTATCTCTGTGTCAGTGCTGTTGCTGAACAAACCATTGGCTGCACGTTGGTAAAATTCAGACTTAATGTTTCAAGGTCTCTTCTGACCACTTTTTCAAATACAAATATTTCAATCACAAAATTCCTCTTGTCTCGGATGTTACTTCATGATTAGGACAATGTTTGAATGTAGGAGTGCCGCTGGCTGTAATTCAGGAGCAAAGCTTATTAAACGAAAGATATTGTTTCAAGTGATTTGTTTCAAGTCCTACCATAGCTGATGACAGACCATAAATAAAAATGGTAAGCATTGGAATAAAGGTGAATTTCATGAAAAACAAACATAAAAGCAACATTTTGTCTGAAAACCTTCTTCTTTCACTGATCACCCTCGGTGATGAAATCTGGGTTCAGTGTGACTTGAGACCCATGGCAATATGCTTAACTTTATATTATATTACGGAATGGCCTCAGAGTCAGGGCGACTAGTGATGGTCACCAAATGCTGCCCTTGGCAGAGATGACAACGTCCCACGAATTAACAAAATTGAAGGTGAAATCAAATAAAGGAAGATGCTGAAAATCTGAAATTATAGAAAGAAATGCAAAGAAATGAACAGAAAGTGATGGGAAACTTTCCTGAACTGAAAGTAGCTGGAAAGGAGTGTGATTAATACCGTTGACAGTGAAGTTTGCTTTGAACGGAAGGAGGGGTCAATAGAGAAAGAGAGATATAGAAGAAAAAGAGAAAACAAAGGAAATGATGATCAGCTGGGCTGGAAATAAAACGAGACATCCACCTCATTTATTTTTCGCCTTTCCCATCTTCCTGAATAACATGCCCATGTAAATACAGGTCATCCCCCGCTTTTCAAATGTTCGAAATTCCCCTTCCAAATGACTTACATTAGGATCTTGTTTCACTAACCAAAAGAAATTCAAACAGCATTTTCACTTTTACGAAGCAAGCCGAAATTCTCCCAATATACATCAGTGCTACTGCACTTTACACCATATCAGATTGCGAACGGTTTCGGAGGACACTCTACTTACAAGTAGTGAGGGAAACCTGTATATATCTAAGATCATGTTTAAAGCGATTTCATTCCCTCTGTCTGTCCTCCCTAAGTGTGGTCATCTTCTTATATTCACTAATTAGATATGGGTATCTCTGACTCGGGCAATATTCGTTCATTTTTCCAGTTACCCTTGAGATGACCTTGAGCCACTGCACTCCACGTGTTTGATCTTATATCGTTTCATTTATTTTAGTCAAATGTACAATGGAAAGGTTTGTTTTTATTGTAGTGCAGGTAAATGACCCTAAACAAGAAAACAGAGATCACAGGGTCCTTGGACAGAGTAAGGCATATAAGGTTACAGCTTCACAGGAGGTGGGCAAAGTAAGATCGACATTAGCAAGATTAATAATATTTGAAAAGTGAGAGATGTCAATTTGTCAGTCTAATAATGGTAGGGAAGGAAGTGTTCCTGAGGATGTTTTCAAGCCTCTGTGTCTCGTCCCTGTTGGAAGAGGTTGCATGAGATCATTACCGGTTTGGGAGAGATCTTTGATGTTGCCAGCCTTTCTGCGACAATAACAAGTATAAAATGGACGGAAGGTTGCCTTCCGTCATGGTCTGGGCTTTGCACACAACCGTCTGTAGTTTCTTATGGTCCTAGGCAGAGCAGTTACCATGTGAGGTCATTATGCAGCCGAATAGAATGCTTTGCGTAGCCAGTATACAGAGCACTGGGAGATGTGCCAGTATACAGAGCACTAGATGTAACAATTGACTGTTAAATGGATACCCAAGTTCTAGTTGCTTTTTTGAGAACAAGTGAAATTTAACTGATAATTTTAAATTATGTCCTCTATACCAAAACCTTGTTGAGTGTATTGTATTGCCAACATTGAACAATGAGCCATCAGCTGCTTCAAATGAATAGAGAAGCCATCACCATAACAACGAAGGAGAAAGAGACAGAAACAAAGGGAAGGAGAAAAAGAACACAGCGAGGAAAACAGATGGACAGTCGGTCAAAGAGAGAAAGGAAACAAAACAAGGAAATAAACAGTCACATGGGCAGGGAGAAGGGAAGATTATGGGTTCAGGGAAAGAAACAGAAGACAGAAGATAGAAGTTGGCAGCCTTTCTGCGGCAACGAGCCGTGTAAATAGAGTCAATGATCGGGAAATTGCAGTCTGTCACAGTCTCAGCTGTGAACACAATCTTCTGTAGTTTCTGATGTTCCTGGGCAGAGTGTTGCCGTTCCAGGCCATTATGCACCCGGACAGTACGTTCACAATAGCGCATCTGTAGAATTAGTGCATGCTAAATATTCTGAGCCAAGTGAGGAAGGAGAAAAGTTTTTGCACCATCGTGACTGTCACACCTATGTGAGAAGTCCAAGGTAGGTTGCCAGTTATCATCACTCCGAAGGACTTGACGCTCTGCACTGTCTATACCGTTGATGGAGATCGTGCCATGTTCCCCTCCTTTCATTCTAAAGTCAATGATCATTTAGTTACCTTTGCCGAATTTGAGAGGGAGGTTATTATCATTCCACCATGCCACCAAACCCACTATCTCCTTTCTATGTTCAGGCTGATCGTTGTTTGATATCCCTCCTGCTTCGGTGATGCCATCAGCAAACTTACAGTTAGCATTGTTTGGAATTTGGCAACAAAGCCACGTGTCTACCGGAGTACAGTAGGGGGCTGATGACAAAACCGTGTGTGTACAGGGAGTACAGTAGGGGACTGCAGACACAGTTGTATGTGTACAGGGAGTGAAGTAGGGAGCGGAGGACACAACCGTGTGTGTACAGGGAGTACAGTAGGGGGTTGAGGACACAGCCGTTTGTGTACAGGGAGTAGAGTAGGAGGCTGAGGGATGCAGTCGTGTGTGTACAGAGAATACAGTAGGGGGCTGAGGACACAGCCGTGGGTATACAGGGAGTACGGTAGGGGGATGAAGGACACTACTGTGTGTGTACAGGGAGTACAGTTGGGGGCTGAGGCACATCTCTTGGTGTACAGGGAGTGCAGTCGGGGATGAGGACACAGCCGTGTGTGTACAGGGAATACAGTAGGGGGCTGAGAGCACAGCAGTGTGTGTACAGGGAGTACAGTAGGGGGCTGATGACACAGCTGTGTGTGTACAGGGAATACAATTGGAGGCTGAGGCACATTTCTTGGTGTACAGGGAGTACAGTTGGGGATGAGAACACAGCCGTGTGTGTACAGGGAGTACAGTAGAGGGTTGGGCACACAAGTACAGTAGGGGGCTGAGGACACAGCCATATGTGTACAGGGAGTACAGTAGGGGGCTGAGGGCACAGCCGTGTGTGCAGGGAGAACAGTAGGGGCTGAGGGCACAGTCATGTGTACAGGGAGCACAGTAGGGGGCTGAGGGCACAGCCATGTGTGTGTACAGGGAGTACGGTAGGGGGCTGAGGGACACTGCTGTGTGCGTACAGAGAGTACAGTTGGGGGCTGAGGCACATCTCTTGGTGTACAGGGAGTGCAGTCGGGGATGAGGACACAGCCGTGTGTGTACAGGGAGTACAGTAGGGGGCTGAGGACACAGCTGTGTGTGTACAGGGAATACTATTGGAGGCTGAGGCACATTTCTTGGTGTACAGGGAGTACTCGGAGATGAGGACACAGCCGTGTGTGTACAGGGAGTACAGTAGGGGCTGAGAGACACAGCCGTGTGTGTACAGGGAGTACAGTAGAGGGTTGAGCACACAGCCGTGTGTGTACACAAAGTACAGTAGGGGGCTGAGGACACAGCCATATGTGTACAGGGAGTACAGTAGGGGCTGAGGGCACAGCCGTGTGTACAGGGAGTACAGTTGGGGGCTGAGGGCACAGCCGTGTGTGTACAGGGAGTACAGTAGGGGGCTGAGGACACAGCTGTGTGTGTACAGGGAGTACAGTAGGGACTGAGGACACAGCTGTGTGTGTACAGGGAGTACAGTAGGGGCTGACGACACGGCTGTGTGTGTACAGGGAGTACAGTAGGGGCTGAGGACACATGCGCCAGGAGCTCCAGTGTTGAGTGTTATTGTGGCGGTGGTGCAGATACCTACCTTCACTAATTGGGGTCTATGGGTCAGAAACCGGGGGATCCAGTTGCAGAGAGTGGAGCCACGACTAAGGTCATGGAATTTTGAGATCGGTCTGGAGGGGTAATGATGTTTAAGGTGGAGCTGTCGTCAATTAGCAGGAGTCTGGTGTAGGTGACTTTGTTGTCCAGATGTCCTAGGGATGAGTGCAGGGCTCGGGATACGGCATCTTTTGTGGACCCGTTACATCAGTCGGCATATTATAGGAGGTCAAGTCAGGCTGGGAGATTTAAGGTGCTGTGGGCCATAACCAGCCTTTCAAATAACTCCATATTTATTGAGGTTAGAGCCACGGGGCAGTAATCATTAAGTCATTAAAGCATGAGCTTTCTCACTTAAAAGGTTGTTATGGGCCTTCCTGAAGCAGGTTGGGACTTCAGCCTGTGGGAGGAAAGGCTGAAATTGTATGTGAATACCTCTGCCAGTTGGTCCTCACAGGATCTGAGTGGTCAGCCGGGAACACTATCCAGGCCTGGCGCTTTCCTTGACTGACTTGCAGGAAGACTGATCATGTCTGCAGCGGTGAGAGTGGGCACAGGTACATCCGAGGCTGTCGGGGCAGGTTTCAGCCTGGCAGTCACACAGTTATTCATCATAGACATACCCTCGCCGACCTCCCTCCATCGTTATCAATACACAGTGACATGGTTGGTGTGAGCACCACTCAGTTAGTGTTGAGACAGAGTGACATCAATAGACTGGGATTGTGCGCCATAATGAAGTAAACTCACAACAAAAGGGGGTAGGGTGTGCTCCTACTGAGAGTCAGTGGTGCAGGGACTGAAGACTTTACAGGTATAATTCAAGTCAAGCCACTGCTTCAACCTGAATGGAGTCAAGCACTTTGACTGTTGTGCCTTTTATATGGTGGACGGTCCTTAGGGAACCAGGAAATATATTGTATATGAACAAAGGACTTGAGGTCAGTTTTGCTAAGTTTGCAGATGATACTGAGGAAGTGGGGAAGCTGCAGAAAGGCTTGAACAGTTTAGGACTGTGGGAAAACACGTGGCTGATGGAACACAATATGGAAACGTGTGAGAATATGCACTTTGGTAGGCGGAATAGAGGAGACACTATGTTCCAATAGGATCCATTAAATCTGAAGCACAAAAGAATTTTGAAGCACTCGTCCTCTCTTATGGTTAACGTTCAGTTGGCAGTTAGGAAAGCAAAAGCAATGTTTGCACTCATTTCAAGACAGCAAGAATGCAAGACAGGAGACATACTGCTGAGAATGTAATGGCCAGGTGTGAGCTGTTTTGGACACTATCTCTGGAGAAAGATCTGCTAGTGTTGGAGGTGATCCATCCTGAGGATGACGGCTTGTCATATGAGCGGCAATGTGCGTACTCGATGGAATTTAGAAAAATTGTGGGGGGTGGGGTGGTGGGGGGTCTGATTGAAACTAATGGATTACTGCAAAGATTGATACAGTCAGTGTGTAGAAGATGTTTCCACTTTTCATAGAGACAATGACAAAATCGCACAGTATCAAAGTGAAGGAATTTTCTGAATGGCCTAAATCTATTGTCATATCTCAAGCCGTTTAGGTCATAGTGTCTATTATTCAGTATAGACTTCTAAGTCTCTGACCTGCTCTTGTAACCCTTATATTTGTATGATGATTTGACTTCACGTTCTGGTCAATGGTAACCCCTGTGATATGGACGGTGGGAGGATTCAGTGTCAGCCAGTATTCCATTAATAATTTGAATATGAGCTGCTATCAGTGAGCCTCATCTGGCGGGAGTACATTCTCTCTACGATGATTGTCATTTTCTGTCTGATATTTTCGAAGGTTTGATCCTGTTACGCCAGTATTGCTGATTTAAACAAAACAGTGCAATTTATCACAGGACTCAGCAACAATATGGCATCGAATACTGAACACCCTTCTAATAACAGAAAAGTCTAAAATGTTCAATATTAGAAACACTGCTTTCCTGTTCGTGTTCAAATAAGATAATCTGTCCTTTCGGGATGCTCAACTTGGGACTATTTTTAAAAAGTTCTTTTTTTTGGATGTGGGCATCGCTGGATTTGCCCAGCATTTCTTTCCCGTCCCCAGTTGCCCTTGAGAAGGTGGTGCTGAGCTGCCTTTTCCAACTGCTGCAAACTACCTGCTGTGCGGTGACCGACTCGTGATTAAAGGGGGAATTCCAGGGTTTTCACACAGCAACAGTGAAGGAATGGCAATACATTTCCAAATCAGGATGTTGACTGCCTTGGAGAGGAATTTGAAGTTGGCGGTGTTCCCAAACGTCTACTGCCCTTGTCATTCCAGATGGAGGTGTTCGTGACATTCGAAGGAGCTGTCTGAGGATCTTTGGGGAATTCTTC
This sequence comes from Hemiscyllium ocellatum, assembly GCF_020745735.1. Lineage (NCBI taxonomy): Eukaryota > Metazoa > Chordata > Chondrichthyes > Orectolobiformes > Hemiscylliidae > Hemiscyllium > Hemiscyllium ocellatum. The sequence continues at coordinate 770,107 of NW_026867640.1, forward strand.
CATTTTGTCTTGTAGATAGTGCACACTGCTGCTCCTGAGTGACTATGGTGAAGGGAGTGAATGCTTGTGGATGTGGTGCAAATCAATTGGGCTGTTTTATCCTGGATTGTGTCAAGCTTCTTTAGTAGTGTTGGGGCTGCACCTATTTAGGCAAGTGAGGATATTCCATCTCATTCCTGACTTGTGCCTTGTAGATGATGGACAGGCTTTGGGTAGTCCGGAGGTGAGTTATCCATGCAGTATTCTTAGCCTCTGATCGACTGTTATATTCATGTGGCGAGTCCAGTTGAGTTTCTGGCCAATGATACCCCCAGGATAGTGATAGTGGGAGAGTTTAGTGATGATAATGCTGCTGAATACAAAGTGGTTATATTGTATCTTATTGATGACGGTCATTGTCTGAATTTATGTGGCGCAAACGTTACTTACCACTTGCCAGCCCAAGCCTGGATATTACCCAAGTATTGTTGCTTTGGGCGTGGACTGCTTTCGTACCTGAACATTTGCGAATGGTGCTGAACATTGTGCAGTCATCATCGAATATCCCCACTTCTGACCATATGATGGAAGGAAGGTCATTATTCAAGCAGCTGAAGATGTTTGGACCGATGTCATTATCCGAAGGGACTACTGCAGAGATGTTCTGGAGTTGAGATGACTGACCTCCAACGACAATGACCATCTTCCTATCTGTCAGGTATGACTCCAATAATGGAGTGTAGGTCCGCGATACCGTTTTTGCTTGGGCTCCTTGATGTCACAATTGGCAGAATGCAGCCTTGATGCCTAGGGATGGAATTCAGTTCCTTTTTCTATGTTTGCACCAGGTCTGTGACGGGTTCAGGAGCTGAGCGACCCTGGAAAAGCCCAAAATGGGCGTCACTGAGCAGGTTAGTTTTGAGCAGGCGCCGCTTGATAGCACTGTTGATGACACCTTCTATCATTTTACATATGATCGATAGTGGACTGATTAGGCGGTATTTGGAAGGGTCGTATTTGTCCAGAACATACTTGAGCAGTTTTTCACCATTGTCGGTTTGCAAACATACAGGGACAGCTTGGCTAGGGGAGCGGGAAGTTCTGGAGCAGAAGCCTTCAGGACTATTTCCGGCATGTTATCAGGTCCCATAGCCTTTGCAGTATCCAGTACCTTCAACCGTTTCTTGATATCAGTTAATCGAATTTGCTGAAGACTGCTATCTGTCATGATGGAGACCAAGGCAGGAGGCCGAAATGGATGATTCACTCAAAACTTCTGACTGAAGATTGCTGCGCAAGCTTCAGCCTTATCTTTTGCACTAATGTTCTGGGCGCTTCCATCATTGAGGATGGGCATATTTGTAGAGGTCACTACTCCAGTGAGTTGCTTAATGGTCCACCACCATTCACGATCGGATTAGCAGGACTGCAGAGTTTAATTCTGATGCATTGTTTCTGTGATTTCTAAGCTCTGTCTGTCCCTTGCTGTTTATGCTATCTGGCACGCAAGTATTTCTGTTTGGAAGCTTCAGCAGATGAACATTTTGTCTTTATATATTCCTGGTTCTGCTCCTGGCATGCCTTCCTGCAACCTCCATTGAACCAGGGTTAATCCTCTGGATTGATGGTAATGATTTAGTGGGGGATATGCTGGGCAGTGGCGTTACAGATTGTGCTGGAGTATAGTTCTGCTGCTATTGATGGTTCACAGTATCTTATGGACGCTCAGTCTTGAGTTGCTAGATCTGCTAAAAGTCTGTGCGATTCAGCATTGTGATAGTGCTACACAACATGATAGAGTTTATGGAGACAATAGACTTCGTCTCCACAAGGACAGTGTTACTGATACTGTCATGGACATATACATCTGCAGTTGGTAGATTGGTCAGGATAAGGTCAGGTATGCCTTTTTCCCCTCTCGTTCATTCCGTCACAACCTTCTGCCGACCCAATCTAGTAGCTATTTCCTTAGGAGCCGACCAGCATGATCTGTAGTACTGCTGCCAAAACCACACTTGACAGTCGACTTTGAAATCCCCCAGCCAGAATACACTTTGTGCCCTTGCCACAGTCAATGCTTTCTCCAAGTGTTGTTTAACATGGAGGAGGACTGATTCAGCTGAGGAACAACGTTACGTGGTAATCAGTAACAGACCCCTTTGTGCATGTTTAATTTCTGTTTTTTTCTGTAAGGTATGATTCCGTGAGTTTGGCTATGCCAGGCTGTTGCTTAACTAATCTGCAAGGCAGTTGTTCCAATGTTGACACTAGACCTCAGATGTTCGTAAGGAAGACTTTGAAGGTTCTATAGTGATGTTTCTAATGTTGACTTTTCCGGTGCCTATTTCGATGACACGTGGTCCGTCTGGTTTCATTTGTTTGAAACTTTGTAGCGATTGGAACAACTGAATGACTCGTTAGACCGTTTCAGCGGGCGTTTGGGAGTCAGTGACGTTGCTTTGGGTCTGGAGTTGCATGTCAGCCAGACCAGGTGAGGATGGAAGATTCCTTCATGGCAGGATATTATTGAACCAGGTGGATTTTTCTGACAATCGGCAATGATTTCATTCTCAACCCCGTAGATTCTTAATTCCAGGGATATGTTTACATTATTGAATTGAATTTCCACCATCTGCAGTGGCGGGATTTAACCTGGATCCACAGAACAGGAGCTGATTTTTCTGGATTGATAATCTATTGGTAATAACATGAGATCTACTTGGAACCACACGTTGTACTCAGCTGCCATTTCTTGTGCTGCCCTGTTTTTCATTCATTGCTTATGTTATTCTGGAATCTCATCCTTCATTAAATCCTGATTGAAATACACAGTCATGGACGTATTCTCGACTGCTCGAATTTCATTCAGTCTGTTTTGTTTGAACAGATATTTCAAGGCAGCTGTACACCAGAGAAGAGCAGGAAAAGATAATGGGTGATTGTGCAATGTACCTGCCACCGGACCAGCATGTCTGTCCAGGAAGCATTTATTGTGGGTCAGAGAACCTCAATTATTATGGCATGGATGGAGGCCATTCAGCCCATCGTGGAGTCACACGCTCTCCAACTGCACAATCGGAGATTGAGAGAGTGTGTGAAGAGAGTTTGTGTGAGAGAGAAATAAATAGAGAGAAAGCAAGTGAAGGGAGATCAACTGAGAGAGTATAGAAAGGGGAGTGACTGACAGAGTTTGAGAGGAAGAGATGTTAGATGAGGGTGAAGTTAGATAGATCAGAAGACTTCATTACGGTAGATAAATATGGACAGACAGAAGTTAGAAGCTTTATTTAGAAATTCCTCTGGGCGGCAAGCCCTTTGTCTGGGCGCCGCACACTGTGAGCACTGTGCTGATATTGCCTGTCATCTCAGACTATTTACTTCCAACAATATCACAGAGCTGGGTTACTGACAGCTAAACAAAACCCATTAGGCCAATAGATTGGTTCCATGGAGAAAGCAGTATTTTTAAATAGACTGTGCCAAGAGCAGCAGGAAATGATAACCACCACCCCGCCTCCATGCCCCCCCTCCCCCGCCCACACTGATACTGTATCAGTGACAGAGGTGAAATCATGATCTTAATTGTGGGTCAAATAATGATTGATAAAGTTTGCATACCACTTTCCTAGTTATGTAATTCACGTTTCAATTTATATAGTTCAATATCAGGAGTGTATTTTAACAACCTTATCTTTTTGTACTTTGAAAAATTGGTGGGTGCAGAAAAAACATTTTGTTCCTGTATTTTATATTGCATAAACGCATTTCGTTAATATTTTCTCTGCTAATTCCTCATTGTAGATGTATTCTTGAATCTGTTCTTCATATGAGTTATAAAGAGTAACATTCCAATTCTGGTAAATGGGAAACGTCACTGTCCCTCTACCCAATCTAAACATAGAACATAGAAAAATACAGCGCAGTACAGGCCCTTCGGCCCTCAATGTTGCGCCGACCGAATCCTACCTAACCTACACTAGCCCAATAACTTCCAAATGCCTATCCAATGCCCGCTTAAATGACCATAAAGAGGGAGAGTTCACCACTGCTACTGGCAGGGCATTCCATGAACTCACAACCCGCTGTGTAAAGAATCTACCCCTAACATCTGTCCTGTACCTTCCACCCCTTAATTTAAAGCTGTGTCCCCTTGTAACAGCTGACTCCAAACATCCATGTCCCCCGTCTTATGTCCTTTCCCCAATATTATAATCACAATGTAATTGAAGTCCATTTAATGACACTTCATGACAGTTCCTTAACATCGATAATATCAACAGCATGACCCACACCTGCCCTCTCTGATCCTGGAATAACAATCTGAACTGTGTTTGTCATGTGCAATTCTCTGTTGACGTATCCATGCTGTTTGTTTGTTGTAACCCACTTTTTTTATTGGCACATGTTGCTATCAGATCATGAATGATAGTTGTTTTCTCAATGTTTTACAGATATTGCAATGACGGATCAGTAGTGACGGGATTTATTTCCGTATTTATGAACAGAGAAGCATGTTTATGTTCCGTTAAACTTCTGGCATTACCTCTATATCCAAGGTAGACTGAATGATTACACACAATCAATCTGCCATCTTCAACATTCCTTCCTTCAGTCACACTCGCATATCACACCCAGAATGCATAAATGTTCAACGTTATTTTGAATGTTAATGAAGTAGTATTGAATTCAAAGGGGTTAACTGGAGCTATTTGTTCAGCGATTGTATTGCTGTCAGTCTCCATAGATTGTATGCGTCCCCAGAGAGTTCCTCTCTTCTATCAATAAGGGAATGCTTTCAGTGTTGTATATCATAGTATGAGCGGGAGCGTGGCCAACAGCAGTAACAGGGATTAGCAGCTTCAGAGAGAAGAGCAGGAGGGATGGGAATCTGGGAACATTAGACTGGAATGTCCCAACAATGGAGAGAAGTTTATCCGATGGTCTGTACTGGCTTTCCCAGCCTTGGATATCATTAGCATCGCGGATTGAAGATGTGCTGATGGTTATTCAAGCTGGTTACTATCCTATCCTTGCTATAGTTGGTGTTCCTGGTAAGTCACTCTGTCTGTTTAGTGAAATGGTCTGAACTGAATCGATGCTCATGATATGCAGATTTTGGAAATGTGCAAGCTCACGTTTTCAGCTCCAATCAAAGATTCCATTCCTTAGAAATTATAAGTGGCAAACTATTATTTACAAATTACTCACCAATACGCGAGGGTAAAACTCACTGTTCTCAACCTCTTCGATTCATTTTCTTCTGCAAAGTGTACATCTCCATATCCTCACCACATACCAGTTCTGTCCAATACCACCATTAAGACGTCCCAGTCTCCTCCTCAGCCTCAGTTCAATTCCTGAATAAACCATCGTTTGTGCTTTTCTTAATTCCAGATATATTTGTTTCATGTCCCTTCTCACTATGTGTCCATTGGAAAATAATTGCACTTGAGATGTTTAACTTGTTCTCCGCACAAAATCTGAAAGATGGGCAGACAGTGTATGGTGGGTCACGTCATTGACTTGTATTCTAGAACCATGGAATGATAATCTGTTAATATCGGCTTACCTTGTGCCCATTAGAGAAGGTCATCCTTCTCTGGTCAAGTCTCTGTTTAACTGCAAACCCACGGCAATGTGTTTTACTATTTACTGTCCTATGGAACAGCTGAACCAGCCATTCAGTTCAGGATCGGCATAACATGCTGGCCTGACCATGGCTACACACATCCCGTGAGGGCAGAACGAAAGGAATGGTAGCTCCCTTCCTCTGCCTGCATCCCATATTCCAACGGCTCATTTCCATTCAGGTAGGTAGCCATTCACGATTTTAGATGTATTCTTTGTGATTGAGACTCTCCCAAGAGTGATGTCCATCTCCATGGGCACCTCTGTTGCTGGCTTTATTGATGCTGACCTACAGATATAAGGATGTGTTAAAGTTCTACATCAGTGGCAGTGCATTGCAAATGAATTGTTTCCTGTGTCACACGAAAGACATGGAGCCAGCAAAGTGAGGGAAAGGAATTATTGTGATCAAACATGAGAGTCTTATTGCGGCAGTATTTGGGGTATTGTGGACAGATTTTCTTTCCATTATAAGGAGTGATCTCCTTCACACAGAGAGAGTGAAGAGGAGTTCCACCAGATTAATCCCTGGGATGATGACACCATGAAGAATGAGTGAAGGTTGATCTGTAGCGCTGTGAGAGAATAAGAGGTTGAACCCTGAGAGGGATGGACAATCACTCCTAATATTCTAAACAGACAATGTGATCAATTCCATGACTGCTATTTCACTCAGGATGCATGATTCGGGATAGTTTAAGTGCCTGGTCGGACGTTACGCCCACCCACCCCAACCCCAACACCCCATTGAGAGAGACGGAGAGGTCCAAGTTTTGAATGAACTCTCCACACATGAATACAGTGCAGTTGGTGTGTGATCCTGCACTGAATGTCATATTATCCACCACCCTGACGGCAGCCACAGTACCTTCATTCTAAAGCAGTTAACTATTCCCATCAGCTACTGACATTCATGAATGACATGAATCTATCTTCTCAGAGATGCAAGGTACTTCTTTAAGGTTTAGACCAGAAGACTATAAGATGTTGGAGCATAAATTAGGACAGTTAGCCCATCGTGTCTTCTCCGTCATTCAATCATCGCTGATAGGTTTCTCAAACCCATTCTCCAACCTTCTCCCCATAACCCTTCATCCCCTGGATAATCAAAAACTATCTATCTCCCTCTCAAATATACTAATTGACCTGACCCCACAGCCTTCTGGCAATAAATTTCAAAGATTCACCCTTCTATGGTTAAATAACTGTCTCCTTATCACTGTTCTAAAAGGTGTTCCCTTTCATCTTAGGCTGTGCCCTCGGATTCTAATCCAATGGAAACATCTTTTCAGCATCGACTCTCTCCAGGTCATTCAGTATCCTGTCTATTTCAAGTATATTTCCTCTCATCCTTTCAAACTTTATCAAGTATAGACCCAGAGTACTCAAACATTCCTCATGCAAAAAACTTTTCATTCCGATGACCACTCTCGTGAAAATCTTTTGAACACGCTCCAGGACCAGTACATCCTTTCTGAGGTATGGAGCTCAAAAATGAGCACAATACTCCAAATGTGGTCTGACCAGAGCCGTACACAGTCAGTTCTTATATTCAATTCCTCTCGTAGTAAATGCTCCCAATCATAATTGCAATTGCTCTCCTAACTACTGCCTCAACCTACAAGCTGACCTTGAGAGAACCCTGCACTAGAACTCCCAAGTCCATTTGCACTTCAGATTTCTGAATTTTCTCACCATTTAGAAAATAGACCATGACTCTATTCTTCGTGCCAAAGTGCATGACTTCACACTTTCCAACGTTGGAATGCATCTGACAATCTCTTTACCTGTCCAAATCCTTGTTCAGCCTCTCCGCTTCCTCAATACGACCTGACCATCTCCCTATCTTTGTATCGTCTGCAAACCTAACCAGAGTGCCCTCAATTCCCTCATCTGGATTTTTAATGTAACAAGTAAAAAGTTATGATTCCAACACTGAGCATTCTGGATCACCACTTGTCCCCGGCTGCTATCCTGAGAAGTACTCTTTTATCCCCACTCTTTGCTTTCTGCCAGACAGATAAGCTTCTATCCATGACACTACCTTGCCTCTAACACCACGGACCCTTATCATGCTCAGTAATCTCCTGTGTGACACCTTGTCAAAGGCCTCCTTGAATTCCAGGTGGATAACATCCATTGGCTGTGCTTGGTCGAGCTGCTCATTTCCCTTCAAAGAATTCCAATAGATTTGTCAAGCATTAACTTCCCTTGATGAAATCATGCCGACTTTGCCCTATTTTATCAAACACATTCAAGTATTCAGAAATCTCATCCTTCACAATGGATTCCAGGATCTTACCCATGGCAGAGTTTAAACTATTCATGGTGGGTTTTTTTTTTGTCTTTTTCCTTACTCCCTTGTTAAAAAGGGTTGCCACGTTAGTGGGTTTCCAGTGCTGTGGGATCGTTCCTTACTCTAGTGATTGCTGAAAGATAACCACGATTGCCTCCACTCCCTCTTCAGCTAACATCTTTATAATACTGGGATGTAGTCCATCTGGTCAAGTTTATTTACCCACCTTCAGACCATTATATTTTTTTCTAGTATGTTCTCCATGGTGGGGGCCATCATACTCAGCTCTGGCCCCTCAATCTCTTGAATGTTTAAGGTATTACTCGTGCCTTCCACCATGAAAGCTGATGAAAAGTAATTATTCAGTCCCTTGGCCATTTTCTCGTTCCCCACTGCTATCTCTCCAGTATCATTTTCCAGCAGTCCAATGTTCACTTCTGCCGCTCTTTTATACTTTATATATTGAAAGAAACTGTTACAGTCTTCCTTTATATTACTGGCTAGCTTACCCCCATATTTAATAATCTCCCTCCTTATTTGATTTTGTTTGCCTCTGTTTTGTCTTTGTAAACTTTCCAATCCTCAGGTTTCCCACTGCACTTTGCCACATTATAACATTTCTCATTTGCTTTTATGCTATACCCGACTTCCCTGGTCAGCGATGGTTGTCCCATCCTCTCTATACAAGCCTCTTTTTCCTTAGGATAAATCTCTACTGTATCCTGAATTACTCCAAAAATCTCTTGCCATTGCTGTTATACTATCTTTTCTGCTGGGCCCGTCTCCAAGTCAATTCTACCCAGCTCCTCACTCATGTCTGTGTAATTGCCTTTATTCAGCTGGAATACCGTTACTTCTGATTCTATCTTCTCCATCTGAAACTCCAGAGTAAATTCAATCATATTATGATCACTGTCACCTTAAGATCCCCTCATCTAGTCTGCCTGCACAAGCTGCTCCAAAAAGCCTTCTCATAGACATTCCACAAATTCCTTTTCCTGCCAACCACTATCAATCTGAATTCCCAGTCCATCTGTATAATAAAATCCCACATGATCACTGTAACGTTGCCTTTCCTGCAGATCTTTCTAGCTCCAGGTGTATCTTACACCCCAGCTCCCTGTATATAACTCCAACTGCATTTTTCCACTTTTTTGATTCCTCAATTCTACCGACACAGATTCTACACCATCTGACCTAATTTCATTTCTTAATATTGATTATTGATTCAATTCCATTCTTAATACTGAGACAACTCTATCTCTCTGCCCATCTGCCTATCTTTTTGACAGGATGAATATCCTTGAATATTCAGCTCCCAATCCTGATCCTCTTGCAGCGATGTCACTGTAATGCCCACTATGTCGTACCTGCCAATTTATGGATGAGTCACAAGCTCAGTTACCTTATTCCTTACACTGCATGCATTCCGATATAATAGTTCAGTCCTGTATTACCCGTCGCTCTTCGCATTGTCATTTGTTTGTCCAGCTGTTGGTACCTACACGGACCCTGAACACTGGATCATTCCCCTCCCGCTCCAAGTTCTGCAACCCAGATGATAAATCCCAAACCCGAGCACCATGTAGGCATCACAACCTTCAGAACTCTTAATCCCGATCACGGAGAACAGTATCTATGCTTTTAACTATACTATCCCCAATTATCCAGCATTGGCCAGCCTGGTGACACAGCAATGCTGCCTCACAGTGCTAGGGACTTGGGTTCATTTCCAATCTCTGAACCCGGTCTGTGTGGACTTTGTACATTCTTCCGGTATCTGCATCGGGAGCATTAACTCTTTCTCTCTCCATAGGACGTCTCCGTGTTTGCTTCAGGTTTCTACCATCTACAGTATTTTTCCTTTTGTTCGATGGAGAAATGCAGCAAATGTGTCAGGTTTTTGTAAAAGCAGCCATGGTTCGCGGGTTCCTCTGGGTGTTTTGGAATCTTGCCAGGCCACTTGTCTGAGTGCAGTGTCCCAGGATGCCCATTCCATCTCTCTCAGTTCCCTCAGTCCATTGTCACTACATGCAGCCTTTCCTTGTGCCACCCTTGGGACTCCCCACAGCCCATTGCCTGGCACTAGATACTCCCTTCGCAGGACTGTGCAAACAACGACAATGGGAACTTTCTGACCCACTGGGGATTCTGGGTAAAGACCATGCCATTGAAAGGAACAGAATAACTAGAATCCAATTGAAAAGCAAAGCTGAGTAAACAGGCTGAATTACATCCATCTGCTCTGACATTTTCTAATCTTTTCTTTATCCTCGTCCATCTGCAAATAGATGGTCCATATGTATGCCTTGTCAAACAGGTTTGGTGGCGGGGGATAGATATCAGATCCAGTGGTCATTGGACTGATTCAGTGGTCTCACTTTCCTGACGTCACACTTAAGTTTTTATTATCAAGTCTATCCAGTTTAAAGAAAAGACCTTGCTGGAGTTGTGCTGAAAGGATATTTGAATTTTGGAGACAGTAGAATATGTCACGTGCGAGTGAGATTAGGAATCGTAAGGTAGCCCAGTTATATACGCGATCAAAGAGCTGGTCGGGGAGGCAGCACTTCCGATATGTGGATCATTGGGATTCCCGAGTCGGGAGGATATACACAAGAAGGACGGGATGCACATGAACTGATAACAATCTCCGATATGTGGATCATTGGGATTCATGGGTCAGGAGGATACACACAAGAAGGACGGGATGCACATGAACTGATAACAATCTCCGATGTGTGGATCATTGGGATTCCCGCGTTGATCGGATAGAAACAAGATGGACGGGATGGACTTGAACTGACAGCAATCTCCTGGCAGGCAGGTTTGATATTGTCCTTTACGAGGGTTAAAACTAGCGTGTGGCTGTGGTGAGGGAGGGGTGTGGTGGGGACGGGTGTATGAAACCACAGCAATAGGTCCACAGGTACAGTAACTGAGGAGGAGTTGGAGACTAATCCTAGTGCAGCTAAGACCAACAACAAAAGAAAACAGGCAGAGGGTACTGAGCACAATGGCCTGGCAGTCTGAAGTGTGCTGATTTCAATATGAGGAATCTGTTTGTTTGAATAGATATTTCAATGTCGCTGCATGTCAGAAAACAGGAAGAGATAATGGTTAATTGTCTGGACCAGCTTGTCTCTCCAGGCACCAAAACTTGTTACTGTGGGTCAGAGAACTTCAGAATTAATACAACACAGAAGGAGGCCATTCAGCCCACCATGCGTCCCTGAGCTATCCAACTTGACAGCTTGAAAATAGAGGGAATGATCGGAGCTAGACTGAGAGGGAGAGAAATAAACAGAGAGAAAGACAATGAAGTGAGATAAACAGAGTGAAAAAAGGAGCTACAGAATGAGAGCAAGGGGTGTCTGAAGTCTGATCAGGAGATAGCATGGGGAGAAATGCACAGAAACTTTTCTTAGAAACTCTCACAGACTGTAAGCATTTGTCTGGTGCCATACGCTTTGAGCACCATGCTGATACTGGCTGTCATCCCAGATCATTTATCACCAATAACATCCCAGAACTGAGTTGCTGACTGCTAAATACAATCCAATAGACCAATAGATTGGTTCCAGGGAGAAGGTGGATTAATTTAAATAGTCTGGGCCAATAGGAATTTATAGCCCCTCTAGAGACTACATGAGAGGCAGGGTGGAATCTCAGTGAAGGGAATCACTGGCAGAGGGGAAATCAGGATCTTAGCTGTGGGTCAAACAATGATTGATAAACTTTGTACACCATGTCCATGGTTTTGTAATTCAAATTACAATTTATATATCTCCACATAGTAAGTGTATTTTAACAATATTGTCTTTTTGTAATTTTCATACTTTGGGATGTACAGAAAAGCTTTTTTATCCTTGTATTTGTGTTGAATGAACACATTTTATTACTGAGGAAGAAAGGACCTGCTCCGATGGGACAGTCGTCATCTGAACCGTGCTGGGACCAGAGTCCGAGTGAATCCTAACCAGGGCTGTAGACAGAGTTTTAAACTGATTAGGAGTGTGTCTGTGTGCGCGGGGTGGGGGTGCAGTTATAGGGTTTAATTAGAAAAGCCGAATTAAAAGAGGAGGTAAGAGTACAGACTCAGGAGAGGTTATTAAAATCTCCAGCACAGACACAAATAGGATAGAGCTTCTGGAAATGTTTAACATATCAAACTTCAAGCGCACTGCACAAACGAATGACAATGAGAAGAGGGACGGTTAATGCAGGACTGAAGGGGTTATAACTGAATGCATGCTGTATAAGGAATAAGGTAAATCAGCTTGTGGCGCAAAATTAAATCGGCAGGTATGAAGTAATGGGCATCACAGAGATGTGGCTGTAAAGGGATCTGAATACTTAAGGATATTTACCATATCGAAAAGATAGGTAGGTGGGTAGAGGGAGTGGTTTAGCATTATTTGTAAGAAATGAAATTAAATCAATAGTAGGACAGGAACTAAGGTGAGATGGTGTAGAATCTGCGTGGGTAGAATTGAGGAACCACAAAGGTAAGACAACCACAGTTGAAGTCTTGTACAGAGCTCCAAAGAGTAGTCAGGAGCTGGGGCACAAGATACACCAGGAGGTAGAAAGATGTGTAGGAAAGGCGAAGTACAGTAATCATGGGTGATTTCAGTATGCAGGGGCACTGGGAACATCAGATCGGTAGTGGTTCACAAGAAAAGGAATTTTAGGAATGTTTATGAGATGGCTTTTTGGAGCAGCTTCTGGTGGAGCACACTCGGGAACAGATGATACTTTATTTAATGATGCAGGATTCGTAAGGGAGATTAGGATGAAGGTAAACTTCGGTAGCAATGATCAGAATATGCTTGAATTTATTCTGCAATTTGAGAGAGAAGATAGAATCAGAGGTAACAGTATTTCAGCTGAATAAAGGCAACTACAGAGGCATAAGGGAGAAGCTGGGTAGAATTAACTGGGAGAGGGGTCAAGCATGAAAGACAGGGGAACAGCCGTGGCAGCAGATTCCAAGATTAATTCAGGAGACATAGCAGGGATTCTTGCCGAAGAGTAAAGGCATGGTCCAGGGAGGATGAGACAGCCAGGGCTGAGGAGGGAAGTCAGGGATTGCATACAAGCAAAAGAGCAAGTGTATAATGTGGTGAGGCGCAGTGGGAAACTAGAGAATTGGGAAACTTACAAAGACTAACGGGGGCCAAAAAAAGGACAGAGAAGATTAGATGTGGAGGTAAGCTAACCAGTAATACAACGGCGACTGTAAGAGGTTCTTTAATATATAAAGTGAAAAGGAGAGGCAAAAGTGAATATGGACCACTGGAAAATGATGCTGCTGAGAGAGTAGTGCAAAACAAGGAAAAGAATGAGGAACTTTGCATCAATGTTCATGGTGGAAGACACGAGTAATTTCCCAAAAATTGAAGAGAGTGAGAGGGCAGAGCTGAGTATGGTGATCATCACCAAGGAGAACATGCTAGAAAACTGAATGGCCTGAATTTGGATAAACCACTGAACCATATGGACTACACCCCAGCATTGTATGGGAGATAGCTGAAGAGGTAGTGAAAGTGAAAATAGTGATCTTTCAGGAATGACTAAAATCAGAAAAGGCTGGAAAATTGCTAACGTGACAGTCCATTTAATAAGGGAGTTAGGCAGAAGATGGAAAATTACAGACTGATTAGCCTAACCTTGTTTGTGGGTCACATCCTGGAATCCATCATGAAGGATGAGATTTCTGAATACTTGGAAGTACTTAGTAAAATAGTGCAAAGTCAGCATTGTTTCATCAATGGGAGGTCATGCCTGACAAACCTGTTGGTATACTTTGAGGGAGTAACGGGCAGATTTGACCAAAGGGAACCAGTAGATGTTATCCAAATGCTTCTCTAAGTTCCTTTGATAAGGTGCCACGCAGGAGGTTATTGAGAAAGATTAGGGCCCCAAGTGTTACAGGCAAGGTGCTAGCTTGGATAGATGCATGGCTGTCTGACAGAAAGCAGAGAGTGGGGATAAACGTGCCCTTCTCAGGATGGCATCCAGTGACAAGTGGTATTCCTCAAGACTCAGTGTTGGTATCACAACAATTCCCTTTGTGCCTTAATGGTCTCCATGAAGGAACTGTGGTCATTCTGACTAAGTTATCAAACAGTGCAAAGATGGAATAGGTAGAATCGAAGAGGTGGTTCGGCTGCAGGAGGGTTCAGTAGCACCCTCTAGCACCCCTCTGATGCTCGCCTTCCAGATCACCAACCTCAGGAAACAACGCATTATCTTCCGCATTTCTGCCACCAACAGTCAGATCACACCACCAGAGATATACCTCCCTCCCCACCAGCATTCTGCAGAGACCATTCCCTTCACCACTCGTTAGGTTCACGCGTCCCCCTTCCCACACCCCAACACGCCACCTTCTTCTTCCGGCAGCTTCCCTTGCCATTGCAAGAAGTATGGGAGCTGTGCCAACAACTTCCTCCTCACCTCAATCCAAAGCCCCAAACGATCCTTCCACATCAGGCAGAGAATATCCTGTGCATCCAAACACGTCATCTATTCTGTCCATTGCTCCTGGTCTCCTCTACATAGGAGAGACAGGACGTCAACTTGCAGAACGGTTCAGGTAACACTCTCCGTCACACACCAAACTACCCCATTTCCCTGTGGCGGAATACTTCGCCTCCTCCTACCACTCTTCAAAGGACATGCAAGTTCTTGGCTTCCTCCAATGCCACATTCTCGCCATGATTCGTCTGGAGGAAGAGCCCGTCGTCTTCCACCTTGCAACCCTTCAACCACATGGTATCCAGCACAATGTCACGCGTTTCCTCATCTCCCCTCCCTCCTCCTTATCCCAGACCTAACCCTCCAACTGAGCACCACCTGTTGGACTGTCCTACCTGCCTATCTTCCTTCCCATCTATCCACTCCATCTTCCACTCTCACCACTCACCTCCATTGAGCCATCGCTTTCCAAGCTAACTTCCTCCCACCCCCTCACATTCATCTCTCAACCCCTTTCCGCCGACCCACTTCATTCCTGACAAAGGCTTTATGACTGAAACGTCGAATATCCTGTTCCTCAGAGTCCGCCTGACTGGCTGTGCTTTTCTAGCACCACACTTTTTGACTCTGATCTCCAGCATCTGCGGTCCTCACTTTCTCCTGCTGAAGGATTTGCACAGGTTAGGGGAGTGAGCAAGGAAGTGGCATGTGGAGTATAACGTGGGCAAGTGTGAGGTCATGCAGTTTGCCAGGAAAAATAAAGGCATGGACTATTTTCTAAATAGCGAGCAAGTTCAGAAGACTCCGGGGGAGGGGGGGGTGGTGTTGCTAGTCCAAGGATGTTGAAAGGTAAATCTGCAGGTTGTCAGCAGTTGGGAAGGCAAATAAAATGATTCCATTTATTTCAAGAAGGCTTGAATATAAATGCAGAGATGTACTTCTGAGGCTCTTTCGGATTTTGACCAGGCCACATTTGTATTATTGCGCACAGTTTTGGGTCCCATATCTCAGGAAGGATGTACTGGCCCTGGAGCATTTTTCAATAAGATCCATGAAAGTGGTCCCAGGAAGGAAAAGCTTAACGTATGAAGAACATCTGAGGGCTCTGGGTCTATATTGGATAGAGTTCAGAAGGATGTTAGGAGGTCTAATTGAAACTTACAGAATATTGAATGATCTGGAGAGGGTGGATTTTGGGAAGATATTTCCAATGGAGGGGCGGCTAGGATCCAAAGGGACAGAGTAAAGAGAAGACCTTCTCAAACACAGTCAAAGACGAACCTCTTCAGCCAGACAGTGGTGAATCTAGGGAATGCACTACTACAGAAGGCTGTCGAGGCCAGGTAATTGAGTATATTTAAGAGTAAGACAGATAGGTTCCTGATTGTAAACGGGATGAATGGTTACAGATAGAAATCGGAAGAATGGGATTGAGAAGCTTAACAGCCATCATTGAATGGGGCAGCAGGCTCAATGGGCTGAATGGCCAAATTTCTGCTCCAATGTCTTCTGGTCGTATGGTTAATATTGGCTCTCCTCATTCCTCATTGGAGATGTATCCGGGAATTGATTTTCTTATGATTTATAAAGAGTAACATCCCAATACTGATGACTGGGAAATATCATGTTCCCCCCCCCCCCCCCACCCCCCCGCCCTCCAGTCTCTGCAGCCATGTCCCCAAGAACATAATCACACTGAAATTGAAAACCAATGCATGGTACTTAATCACAGTTGATTGACGTTGACAACATTAACAGCACGACACTCACCTGCCCTCTCTGATCCTTGGCTAACCATTTGAATTGTGTGTCACATCATATTCTCTGTTAACATATCCATGCCATTTGCCTGTTACAACTCATGTAGTCGTAGGCACATTTGCCTGTCAGATTATGGACTAGAAAATGTCTCTCCATATTTTACTGACATTATAATCACTGATCAGTAGTTGCAGACTGTATGTTTCCATTTATAAACGGAGAAACTTGTTTATGTTCTGACAATCCTTTGACATTACTCCCTTATCCAAGGCATATTGAATGATTACACGCAATCAATCGACCATCTCCAATATTCCTTCCCTCAGCCACCCCCACATATCCCAAGCTAAATGAGTAAATTTTAAATGTTCTTTTGAATTTTAATAAAATCAATATTGAACTCAAAGGGATTAAATGGAGCTATTTGTTCAGTGACTGTGATTAATGTCAATCTCCGTGAGTCCTAATTATCCCAGTGGAGAGTTTCCATCGTTGAAAGATAAATGGGCTCTATTCAATGTGCTATCCCATAGTGTGAGTAGGAGCATCACTTACAGCACTAACAGGGATCAGCAGTTCGAGAGAGAGAGCGGGAGGAAAGATCAGAATCTGAGAACATTAGACATGAACGTTACCGTAATGATTCATAATCTGAGGACCATGGATTGGAATTTTCCAACAATGGATCGGAATCTGAGAACATTAGACTGGAATGTTCCAACAATGGATCAGTATCTGAGAACATTAGACTGGAATGTTCCAACAATTGACAGGAGTTTATCTGGGGGGTCTTTACTGGCTTTCTCAGCCTTGGATATCATTAGCATATTGGATCCAGGATATCCTTTGGATTATTCAAGGTAGTTACTATCCCATCCTCGCGATAGTTGGTGTTCCTGGTAAGTCTTTATATTTGTCTACTAAACCGGGTTGAACTGAATTTCTGCTCATGATATGTAAATTTGCAAGTCAATATCTTCAGTTCCAAACAAAAATGTATTTCCTTACATATTACAACTATCAAACTACGATTTATACATTATTCACTGATATGCGAGAAGGAATCAGACTCTTCTCAAATTCCATAAACCATTTTGTCCTTCACAGATTTACAACTCCATGTCCTCCCCACTCACCAATCCGGTCCAATACCAGCATCCCAGTCTCGTCCTCAGTCTCAGTGCAATAACTGAATAAACCATTTGTGCCTTTGTTCAATCCGGATGCAACAGTTTCACATTCCTTGTAATCACATGTCCGTCACAAAATAATTGTTATTGAGAATGTTTAACTTGTTCTCTGCGCATAAGGGAAGACAGTTTATGGTGATCAAGCCATTGACTCAAAATCTAGAGCCACAGAATAATAGTCTGTTGATATCTCATGAAGGAAATTGGGGAGTTTAAAAGCAACCATTTTAATTTTTATAAAAACCAATCTGCTTGCCTGAAGTCCTTTAGGGAAGTCAATGTGTCATGCTTCCCTCGTCAGGTTTCCATGTGACTTCTGTGATGAACACGTGGGAGTAATGTACCTTTGAGGGAATGAAAAACCAACAATAACTAGCTGACAGCACCATGAGTTCTGAAAAATAGATAGAATGGAACATTTGGTCGAACAACCCGATTAGCTTATTGTCTCGAAACAAATTCAACTGTAACAAGTTTTAAATGATACCCAAAAATACCCACCTCCAACCAAGTTTAATTTATTATATTGACAATCGTAACAGCCAATGATACATTCCAATAGTTTGGCGGTACAAAACCATAGAAAATTGGACAGTTGAGAGGAGAACTGCCAAGGTACCAGCATGCAAAGACTGCCTGAAAAATAGCTCTCCTCTATGTACCTTTATTGACTAGTAACTGGTGAAGCAGAATCCCCAAGAAGAAAAGAAGACAGGAATATGGAGAAGAACTGAAAGCTTCCTGGTTTTGAGATAAGAAGTTTTGTTTTGTAAATCTTAATTAGGAGTCTTATCGGACTAGTATTGTGGAGGGTGAAGGTCAAAGACAGGTTAAAGGAAGAAGTTGTAAATAGTCATTCGTTTATTATTCTCTGTTATATTTTAAGAAATAAAGTTTTTTATTTTTATTTTAAATAGATTTGGAGTCTAGAATTATCACAGATTACTGCACGGGATAAATCTTTTCTCTGTTGCTGGTTTTAATTAAGCAGGAAGATCTATCCTCTGTAGTGACACTACAAATCCAAGCTATGCGTTTTACTCTTTATGATACTGTGGAACAGCTGAACCAGCCACTCAGTTCAAGATCTGCATAACATGCTGCCCTGACCAGGGCTTCATACATCCTGTGGGAGAAGAATAAAGGTAAAGATAGCTCCCTTTTTCTGCCTGTTTTCTGTATTGCTACATCTTATTTCCATTCAGGTACGTGATAATCGGCTTTTTTAGGTGTATTCAATCTCATTGAAATTCTCCCGAGAGTGATGCAAATCTCCATAGGAATCTCTGGTGCTGGCTTTATCGATGCTGACGTACAGATGTAAGCGACTTATAAATCCCATCTCAGTCGTAGTGCATAGAGAAGGAATGGCTTTTTGTGAAACAGGAAAGAAATGGCGATGTGTAAGTGAGAGAAAATATGTTTTTTGACAATCCCTGAGAGTGTTGTTGAGGCAGTATTTGGGGTACTGTGGATAGACTTTCTCTCAAGTTTCACCAGACTAATCCCTGGGGTGATGGCACCATGAGCAGTGAGTGAAGCTCAGTGAGAGAATAAGAGGTGATTGCATTGAACCTTAAGGGGAATGGACAATCACTCATGATGTTCTAAACAGACACTGACACAGTGATAAGTTTCATGGCTTTTTTCACTCAGACTGCATGATTCTCGATCGTTTAACAGCCTCTGAGAACGTTCCACCCAATCACCCCCACTCCTTATTTCAACTGTGACAGAGAGAGAGAGAGAGAAAAGAGAGAGAAGAGAGAGAGAGAGAGAGAGAGAGAGAGAGAGACTGAGAGAGAGAGAGGCTCTGGCTGTTGAATAAACTCTTGCA
Organism: Hemiscyllium ocellatum; assembly: GCF_020745735.1. Lineage (NCBI taxonomy): Eukaryota > Metazoa > Chordata > Chondrichthyes > Orectolobiformes > Hemiscylliidae > Hemiscyllium > Hemiscyllium ocellatum. The sequence continues at coordinate 789,281 of NW_026867640.1, forward strand.
ACATTAATACAGTTCAATTGGTGCGTGATCGTGCAATGAACGTCATGTTTTCCATAATCATGACAGCAGCAACTATACCTTCATTATAAAAGTGTTAACTCTTTCCATTATAGAGAGAAGAAAAATCTATTTACGCCACAGGAAAGAAACGTAGATGTCGAAGAGGAAAAAGAGTTATTGTGATCATTGCTGAGAGTGTTGTTGGGGCAGTATTTGGGATGTTGTGGACAGACTTTCTCTCCCTTATAAGGAATGATCGCCTTGCCACGGAGAGTGTGCAATGGAGTTTCACCAGACTAATCCCTGGGATGATGGTGCCATGAGGAAACAGTGAAGATTAATCTCTGGCGTTGTGAGAGAATGAGAGGCGATTGCATTGAAACTTGAGGGGGAGGGACAGTCACTCACGATATCTAAATAGACACTGATACGGTGAAATATTCCATGGCTTCTTTTTTACTCGGGTTGCATGATTGTCCATAGTTTAAGAGCCTCTGAGAATATTCCCCTCACTTCACACCCAATCCCCATGTCGCATGAGAGAGACAGAGCGCCAGTCTTTGAATAAACTCTCCCCACGTTAATACAGTGCATTTGGTGTATTGTCCTACACTGAAAGTCTCGTTATCCGCAATCCCTATAGCAGCCACAATACCTTCATTCTAAAACAGTTAACTGTTCCCACAAGATTCTGATCTCCATGGAGAACATGGGTGTGTCTTCTCGGTGATGGAGATGCATCCTTGAGATTTGGCACGAATCATTTGGCTTCCCTCCTCATTGCCAGCAAACTATGTTAAAGCAGCACACATTCTACAAACAATGGATCCATGATTAACATCATGGAGTCCTCTATCAGTGCCGTCTCGGTTTCATTGGTTTGTCATGTTGGAATATCAATGACCCCCTCATGTTCCGTATAACTGTCTCGGAGGGATGAATAGCCTCCTCCTGGTCTCATGGAACAGGTTTAAATGTCTGATTGTGCTCTGCCTGCTCCTGTTTAACAACTCGACGCACTGAACAGACCACTCTTCTTCCTGTGTAACAGGCAGGAGTATTGAATGTTCTGTCACTTTTCCTGTTCCTGAATGCTAGCCCATACCAGTGTGCAACCAGTTTGAGATGCTGAATGAGCTCCTCTTTTAACTGTGGAAATGTGCTGTGTCTGGCCGTGCTGTTACATAAATGTTACCGACACTTTACCAGCACAAACCGGAATGCTGTCCGGGTGTTGCTGCACTTGGACACAGAATGGTTCAGGAGCTGGTGGGGGACGAAATGTTCTGAACATTCTGTGATCTTCAGTCATCATACCTACTTCCGATCTTATGATGGGAAAATACATTGATGGAGCAGCTGAAGATGTTTGTGCTGAGGGGGCTAACCTGACGATCCCCTGCAGAGATGTCCTGGGACAGAAAAGATTGTTGGCGACTGACCCCAAATCTCTTTATTTGTATTCTGAAAGTGGGAAGGTTACACTTGATGCACATTCAGCTCAAATAAGTAGGTGGTCCCGATGCCATCCTCAGTCAAATATACTGCTTTGGTATCAAAGCTATTCGCTCTTTCCTGAGCCCCTGTGTTCGTCTCTTGTTCATATCAATAGGTGACGGTGTATGTGTAGAGCGTGCTTTCCTCTCACAGAAGGTAATCACTGTCAGGAATTATCTGGGCGAGAGAGCTAGGGGAGCTATATCACTGAAAGCATTTAAGGAGGAGGTAGGTGGATGTTTGACCTGTCAGAGAGCGAAGGGATGAGGAATTGGGCATTAAAGAGGAGTTACTGTCAACAGCCATGATGTTATACAGTGGCTTGATCATCCCACTTACCTGATCCTGTTCCTTTTGTCCTCATATTCAGTAATTGCCAAGTTAATGGCTGTAATTTTCCTGAATGTTCTTTTATTGAGCGTTGCAATCAGAGAGAGTAAAGTATTTTGTGAGTCATCGCTGGTTGAGATATGGGGACTGTATTCACGTTGAATCTGGGTCTATAATATCACCAACAAATGAACCACAAGTTGCAGAGAGGAAACACTCTGTAATGAGACCAGAGGCGTCTTTTGAACCAAATAACATTTCCAACGGACACCAAACCATGTGTGACAGTCTTGAGGGACTGAATGAGATGCTGTGTTACTGTTGACCAGGTATTTGGAGCAAGTGGCCTCCATCTGCTCCTTGTAGGAGCTTGAGGAGTTGAATAGAACATAGCAACACAGGACTGAGCAGCAGGAGTGGGCTATTAGATACTTTGTCACCATTCCATGTGCTTTCGGTCTCAGCAGCACGTTTCTGTCTGTATACCATTTTACTACATACAAAACAACTTTGAATAAATGCAACCATCTAGGCACCACAGTCCTCTGGGGAAGGGAACTTACACTTGAATAGCCCTTTGAGAATTTCTCGTTTGTGTTCCAACAAATGTTGGAGCCTATCAAAATGTACTGTCTAAACCTGTCGGTCAATTCCTAAGCATCTGTATCCCTCTGCTCCCCACTTACACATGCATCTGTCTACACGCATCTTAAATGTATCTACCGTGCCTGTCTCTACCACCTCTGCTGGCAACGCATTCCAAACACCCACCACCCTCTGTGTGAAGTACTTACCGCGTGTATCCCCCTTAAACTTTCCACCTCTCACCTTGAAAGTGTGACCTCTCGTTATTGAATCCTTCACCCTGGAAAAAGGTTTGTCTCTATCCACCCTTTCTAAACCCTTCATAATTTTATAAAGCTCAATCAGGTCCTCACTCAATTTCCTTATTTCTAATGAAAATGAATCTAACCTACTCAACCTTTCTTCACACTTAGCACCTTCCATACCAGGCAACATCCTCGTAAACCTTCTCTGCGCCCTCTCCAAAGCGTCCACATCATTTTGGTAAAGTGGCGACCAGAACTGTACATAGTATTCTAAATGCGGCCGAACCAATGTCTTGTCAGCTGTTATGCTCAATACCCCGTCCAATGAAGACAAGCAAACTACATACCACTCTATCCACCTGTGCAGCAACCTTAAGGGTACAATGGACCTGCACTCCCAGATTTCTCTGCTCATCAACTTTTCAAAGGCTCTTCCGTTCATTGTATAATTCGCTCTAGAATTATTCTTGCCTAAATGCATCACCTCATATTTGTCCGGATTGAAATCCATCTGCCACTTTTCCACCGAACTCTTCAGTCTATCTATATCAAAAAGGAGAAAGTGAGGACTGCAGATGGTGGAGCTGAAAAAGCACAGAAGGTCAGGCAGCATCCAAAGAGCAGGAGAATCGATGTTTCGGGAATATCTTCGATTCCTCAAGAAGGCCTTATGCCCGAAGCGGCGATTCTCCTGCTCCTTGGATGCTGCCTGACCAGCTGTGCTTTTCCAGCAACACATTTTTCAGTTTATCTATATCATTCTGTATACTTTGACATTCCCTTATGCTTTCTGCTACTCCATCAATCTTCATGTCATCTGAAAACTTGCTGATCATACCAAAAGCGCCCTCTTTCAGATCATCTTTTTATATTCCAAACATCAGTGGCCTCAACGCTGACCCCTGTGGAACGTCACTGGTCACTTTTCTCCATTGCGAGAAACTCCCTTCAACTACTACTTCTGTCTCCTGCTGTTCAACTAGTTCTTTATCAATCTAGCTAGAACACCCTGCACACCATATGACTTAAATTTCTCCATTATTCTACCATGGAGAACCTTATCAAAATCCTTACAGAGGTCCATGTATATGACATCAACAGCCCTTCCTTCATCTATCACCTTGGTCACATCCTCAAGGAACTCAATTACATTAATAAGACACGAACTCCCCCGCGCAAAACCATGTTGCCTATTACTGATAAGCCCATTCTTTTCTAAATATAAATAGATGCCATCCCTCAGTACCCTCTCCAGCAACTTTCCCACCACCGAGTCAGGTTCACTGGTCTGGAATTACCTGGAATATCCCTACTATCCTTCTGGTGCAGGGGGACAAAATGAGCAACCCTCCAGGCCTCTGGCACCTCACCTGTATTGAAGGATGCCATAAAGGCATCTGTCAGGGCCCCAGCTATTTCCTCTCTCGCCTTCCTCAGCAACCTGGGATAGATCACATCCGGTCCTGGGGATTTGTCCATGGTAATAACCAGTAGACTACCCAACACATCTTCCCTATTTATGTCAACGTGATCCAGACTAATCAAACTTCGATGTCTAATCTCAACATTCATCATGCCCCTCTCCTCAGTGAACACTGATGCAAAGTAATCATTCAGAATCTCACCCCTTCTCCCAGGTTCGACACACAGACTTCCTTCGTTATCTTTTAGTGGACCAATCCTTTCTCTAGTTACCTGATTACTTCTTATACAAGAATAAACTGCTGTGGAATTCTTCTAAATTCTCCTCGCTAATGCTATTTCATGACCCCTTTTAGCCCGCTTGATTTCTTGTTTAAGACTTGTCCTACTCTTCTGATATTCCTCCAGGGCCCGTTCTGTTCTTAACTGCCTAGACCTTATGTATGCTTCCCTTTTCCTCTTGGCTAGTCGTACAATTTCTCCTGTCATCCATGGTTCATGAATCTTGCCTTCCTATCCTTTGCCTTCAACGGGACATGCCTATCCTGCACTATCTTTAACCTATCTTTGAAAGCCTTCCACATCGCAAATGTGGACTTCCCTTCAAATAACTATGTCCAATCCACATTTCCGAGTTTCAGTCTAATATTGATGTAATTGGCCTTGGCCCAGTTTAGTACTCTTCCCTTCGGGCCACTTTCTAATTTATCTGTGAATATTCTGAAACTTACAGAATTGTGGTCACGGTTCCCAAAGATATCATCCACTGCAACTTCTACCACCTGTCCTGTCTTGTTCCCCAGTACCAGGTCCAATATGGCCCCTTCGCTCGTCGAACTATTGACATACTGCACTAGAAAACTCGCCTGGAATTCTTCCAAATTCTACCCCATCCAGATGTTAAGTGTATCCCAGTCAATGTTGTGAAAATTAAAATCTCCCATCACCATTCCCCTATTGCCTCCACATCTTTCCATTGTCTGTTTACATATTTGTTCTTCTACCCCACACTCACTCTTGGGACGTCTGTAATACAGCCCCAACAATGTAACTGCACCCTTCTTATTTCTCAGCTCTACCCATAATGGCTCGCTACCCAAGACCTCCATAGTGTGCTCCTTTAGCATAGCCGTGAAATCGTCCTTGACGAGCAATGCAACTCCATCCCACCCAACCCCCACCCGCTTTTGCTTCCCTCTCTGTCCTGTCTGAAGCATTTATATCCTGAAACATTTCATTGTTAATTATCATGCCCTTCCATTAACCAAGTCTCTGTGATTGCAATAATGTCATACTCCCAGGCACCAATCCAAGCCCTAAGTTCATCTGCCTTACACACTATACTCCTTGCATGAAAGTAGACGTATTTCATGCCATTAGATATTTGTGATCATCCGCTCTCTGCCTACCCTTCTTTTTATTAATGCCATCTTCACAATTTCTACAATCTCCAGTCTCGACTGGTTCCCAGACCACTGCCACATTAGTTTACAAACTCCCCAACAGTAGGACCAACCCCCCCCCCCACCCAAAGATGTTGGTTCCGGTCTGGTTCAGATGTAGACCGTCCATTTTGTAATAGTCCCACCTTCCCCAGAACCTGTCCCAATGTCCAACAAATTGGAATCCCTCCCTCCTACACCATTCCTCAAGCCACGTGTTCATCCTGCCTGTTCTTTCATTTTTACACTGGCTAGCACGTGGCACTGGTAGTATTCCCGAGATCACTCCCCTTTAAATTCTCTCCTAGCTACCTGAATTCTTCTTTCAGGACCTCATCTTGTTTCCTACTTATATCGTTGGTGCCTATATGCACCAAGACAACTGGCTGTTCGCCCTCCCCTTTTTAGAATGCTCAGTAGTCAATCGGTGACATTCCTGACCTGAGCGCTTTGGAGGCTACATACCATCTGGGAGTCCTGTTTTCGGCCACAGAACATTCTATCTATTCCCTTACAATAGAATCCCCGATAACCATGGCCCTACGAGTGTTTTTTCCCGCCCTTCTGAACAGCAGTACCTGACACGGTGCCATGATCCTGGCAACTGCTGCCGTCCCCTGATGAGCAATCTTCCCCAACAGTATCCAAAATGGTATACCTGTTTTGGAGGGAGATGGACACCTGCACTGCCTTCCTACTGATTTTATGCCTTTTGGTCACCCATTCACTATATCCCTCAGCAATCCTAACCTGCAGCGTGACCAGTTCACTAAACGTGCTGTCCACTACCTCCTCAGTATCGCGCATGCTCCACTGTGAGTCCATCCACAGCTCCAGGGCCGTCATGCAGTCAAACAAGAGCTGCAGCTAGACATGCTTCTTGCAGGTGAAAGAGTCAGGAATATCAGACACGTTCCGAAGCTCCCACTTCAAGCAAGAGACAACGTGCCACGGTCTGAGGTCCCCTGCTATGGGAAGCATAGCTTTATATTAACTAACTTAACCCAAATAACGCACTTAAATATATGAAAAAGAAAGATAAAGATAAAAATAAAAGTTTTACCTTACTGAGTCTTCCCGTTCTGGTTAGAGTAGGGGGGCGGGAGGGTGATGCTACATGTGCAGTATTCGGGTTTATCCACTGCCCAAATATAAATTAAGCCCTTACCTTGCCGGCAGCCCTCGCTTCACCCTGCCTTCTCTCCTCAACGCTCTGTCTCAGTGTTCAGACATGTGTTATTTCTCATCCTTTAATTTGAAAAGCAGAGGGGTTACTAACTCATCAAGAAGAATCTTCTATTTCAGCTGTGAGACCAAACTAAGAATGAATATGGGTGGTTTTTGATTCGTAAAATTTTAATACATGGAAATATGTATGGGAATTTGAATATATCCTGCGTCCTCAAATTTTTAACAGATGCCCTTTCCTGGGTGCTGGCCCTTGGGGCACATCATACAGAAACAGGGGACAGGAAGCCTCGGAGTCTTGCGGGTACGTCCCCGCAAGCCAGGCAGTTGGTGTACCTGAACAGGGAGCTGGGAATGGTAAGTGTGTGGAGTTGTCCCCACCCTGAGGAGAGGGACTTCACCTTTTTCTCTCAGCCACGTAAGTGCTTTTCGAGAATTGGCATTTTTTTGCCCTGTTGACCTTTTTGAATTCTGTGCTGTCCTCCAGAATTTGGAAGAGAGACATTTCTGACCATGCAGCAGTGTACATGGAGGTAAACATCGGTGGCGATGGAACAAACTCACGGCACTGGCACATGGCTCCTTTCTTCCTGAAGGATAGCAAGTTTATTGAATATTTTTCGGGGGAATTTAAAAATTTTTGGGACATTAATTTGGGTACAGCTAGTAATATGTCGGAGACTGCCAAGGCCTGTGCGAGGAGTTTGAAAATTTCTTACTCGGTGACCCAGAAGTGGCAGAAGGCAGAGAAGCTGCATATGCTCGAGGCTTGCCTGAAGGCAGCTGAAACAGCATACCTTGCCAGACCGTCTGTAACCAAGTTGCAGCAGATTACAGCCCTCAGAGCTAGTTTGAATGCTGGGCTCACCCAAACAGCAAAGAGGGAAATCTACCTTGCGAAACAGAGGTTATTTGAGTCTGGTGATAAACGGGGTAGATATCTAACATACCTGGCCAGAAAGAAGAATGCCCCCTAATCTATCACATCCATTAGAGAGAGTGTTGTGACTCTTACTTGCGATTCCAAAAATTACTTTAAAATGTAACCAATTAATTTGAATCATGCCCAGGATGCCAGAAACCACTGGAAGATAACTTTATTGTTTAACATCTAGAAACCAATCAAACAATGAGAATTGAATATGTCATGGGGAGGATATAAACCTGGTATTTTGAAAATTACTGGGAAAGCCAACTGGACAGCTAACATTTTGGTCTCAAATTAGAAAAAAATTCTTTCCAATATACTTGATTTACTTTAAAATAAAACAGAAAGAAGGTGACCCAGGGACATCAACAGCTGGAAGACTGAAGACAACAGGACAACAGAGACTGTGCGATGTTGAGACTACGTTAATGTAATGTTCAATAAGTGGGTTAATGGAACAGCATATTTTGGAGTTGTAGTCAGATCGTAAGTAGTTAAGAAAAGGTTGTCTTGTACATGTGAATAGTTGTTGTTTGATGTTCACTATTCGTGTTCATTCAATAAATTGTTATTTTTCTTTGAATGGTGGAATTTGGGAGTTCTCTGTCACTCATGTTTTAATAGATTACTAGGCGAGATGAGTTTTTTTGATGTTTGGGGTTCGATGTCAATGTCATAACAGTTTAAGGGCTTGTCATTCAGGATTGGGACATATGTGAACAGATTAGGTGAACAAAAGGTCTCAGCAGATTCCAACACTTGGCAATTATTGTCAAAGATCTTTAAATAAAACTTAGGTTGGAAAATATGTTTAGTTTTGGTTACATGTGGATGATTCAATGAAAAGTGAGAGAAATGGGATTTAACATTACTAAAGAGGTTCTGGGATTTGAAAATGCTTCCAAATTTGCCAATAAAGTTTAGAAAGACAGAGGAAGGGCGAACATTTGGTACCAGCAGTATATTGAGCACGACTCAGAAACATAATGATGGAACCAGGTCAGACTTATATTCAGTTTGAAAGAGTTAAACATAGTCATTTTGATAGATGACATGGGCCTTAAAAATAGACAAAACAGATCATTTTGCTGGAGGAATTTAAAGACTCACTTCCAGAGGTGATCAGAGTTCATGCGAATGAACAGCAAGTTCGAGAAGTGAGAAGCACGGCAGAGATGGCAGGTCAATACGCATTGGTGCATGAGCTGCAATTTATCTTCAGGTAGGATCTCCCTCTGTGAGGGATAGAAATTGGGAGAAGGGAAGATCCCACTCTACAAAACAAAGATCGAGAGCACACTGGGAATGGTTTATTTCGGTTAATAAATAAGCCCAAGAGGGTTGAAAGGAGGTGAAAAGCCTCAGATGTTTTCACAATACCGGAGTGTAACACATAGAATTACAGTGCAGGTGGTTTAAGAAGGGCACTAGGAAAAGCTGTCTTCACTGCAATAAGTGGGATAGACAAAGTCACAATGCAAATCGTTGAAGAAAGGCACTGTGGTTAAAAAATGTGGTAAAAGAGGCTAAACCAGTGGCATTAGTGGAAGTAGTAAAAGAACCCAAGAAAAGTTGAAGAGCTGCAGGAGAGTGCTCAACTTAGGCAGGGGACGGGTATGGAGTTAGTACCTGTTCTCTACAAAGAATTCACCTCTAGGGAGAAGGTTTACTCAGAAAGAACAGGGGGAGAAGGATAACAAGGTATAACTCTGTGAGATACGGGATCTGCTCAGTCTCTATTATTCAAAACTTGTGGCACTGGAAAAGCACACCAGGTAAGGCAGCGTCTGAACATCGACATATCATCTGGAAAGTGGCAGGTGGGCGGGGGTGAAAAGGGGGTAAAAGATAACTAGGAGGGTAGAAGTGGGGCTGGGGGAAGGTCAGTGGGAAGGCGATAGGAAAATGAAAGTGTGAATGATCGTGATAGGTCAGAGAGGAGGGTGGAGTGGACATGTGGGAAGGAAGGTGGACTGTCAGGAGAGTAGAACAAGGTGATGCTGAGTTGAAAGGTTGGATCTGGGATGAGATTGGGAGAGGAGAGAATAGGAAATTGGTGAAGTTGACGTTGATGCCGTGTGGTTGGAGGGTCCCAGCTGTCCTACTACCATCCACTTTCACCCGGTCCTCTGACCTTTCACCATCGCCCCCCAACTGCATCTACCTATCGCCTTCCAAGTTACCTTCTGCCCAGCTCCTCCCCCACCCACCGACGTATCTCTCAGAACTCTTTACCCCCATCCCCCAATTGCCTTATGAAGGGGTTATGCCTGAAACGAAGATTCTCCCGCTCCTTGGTTGCTGCCTGACCTGCTGTGCTTTTCCAGCGCCACACCTTTCAACTGTGATCTCCAGTATCTGTAATCCTCACATTCTCTCAGCATGTAAAAGTAAATGATGAAAGTATTTGTACTCTTTCTGACATGTTACCTGAGAGAGTGATAATTTGTGGAATGCAAACAGAAATGTAGTGCTCCCCTGTGTAAGACCGGGTTAGAGATCCAAATCAAGATTGGGGACGTAACAGTGGGAGTGAGTGACAGACCGTCAGTTTCAGAAATACCGCTTTATTATTGAGAACAATTTAGCAGGATCCAAGGTGGGAGTGACACCTCTTGTGGTGGCGAAGTCAATTGAAGACCAGGGGTTTGATGAGTTAAAAGGCAAATACCCAGGAAATGTTGCAGACTGTGTAATAACAAGATCTCACTGTCATAGGTTACAGCAAGAAGCAAAAAATAAAGAGAAAGACAAAGGAGCGGAAGTGTCATTAACTGGCCCGCTGTTCATGTAATAGTGCAGGAAAAACCTGATCAGGCTGAGGGATGTGCGTCCCATCCTGAATCACATGGAACCTTGGAAAGTTGGCATCAGGTGCTGAAGACCATGTTAACAGCGTACTGTCAGGGTTGGCCAAATGATTGGGATAAAGGTGTCCCATTAAATTGTTTGCCATGAGAGATGCCCCGATCTACTCAATTACTCCCTTTGAGTTAGTATTCGGACATGAAGTGTGAGGTCTTTTGGAATTAATTAAAGAGAAATTAGCAGGTCCAAAGTTGGGGATTTCACACTTGGAATATGTATCTGAAGTGAGTGAGAGATTAGAGTATGTGAGTTAGCTAAACAGCACATGAATAGGGTAGAGCATAGAATGAAGTAAGTGGCAGGTACAAAGTATGAAATTTGATGCTATATCTTTTCGTGGGTTTGCCACCAATAGTGGGAAATCCCTTCAAATCCAGGTTTAGTGTCCCCTTCCAAATGGAGAAGAAGTAGAGTCAGGTAAACTGTCTGGTAAAGATGCTGGATATAAAAAAAAGTAGCAGGTATGTCATGTGAATACATTGTAATCTTACAAATATTGGGATAAGGAACTGTGGAAACAGCTGGTAGTCACTGCCCTGCAGAGTGAGGATCAAATACGGATGTCATGGAGTTTGATGTGACGCACAATCCTTTAATTAACAAGGAAGTCCTTGAGGAGTGGGATTGGATAGCGAGCTGTCTGTTGCAGGAGCAATGAACCCAGTTGATTTTCATTGCAGCAGTATGAGGACATTTGCAGAACCAAGATGGGAGGACTTACGCTTTTGTGTATGGGGTGGAAGTAGAGAATGCTGTTCTGATAAACAACACTCCTGCAGGCGACGGGCAACTTTATCAGAGAAAGTGAAATAAATTTCTGCGTTTGTCACCTTAAAGGGCTACTTCAATTCAAAGTGATGCTCTTTGGAATGAATAATGCACCAGCCACATTACAAAGACTCATGAACAGAGTTGTGACCAGAATAACAAATTGTGCGGTTTATATGTTAGATGCAGTGATCTTTAGCAAGTCATGGAAAGATCACATGTTACAGTTGGCAGAGCTCCTTGCACGATTGCAAGAAGGAAAACTGATAATAAATGAGAAGAAAACAGAATTTGCGAAGGCAGAGGTGAAGTTATTGGGACATTACATTGGACATAGAAGGTTGACCCCATGGAACGCAAAGACGAAGGGCTTTGAGGAATTTCCACAACCATCCTCGATGAAAGAGGAGTTTCGATTTTTGGGACTGAGTGGATTCCATTGGAAGCTTGTTCAAAACTTTAGCAGTGTTGTGGAACTGCTGATGGGTTTACTGAAAAAGCCGTAAAATGTTGGTGTATAGAACAGTTCCAGCAGGCATTTGAGAATTCAAAAGCGGCATTAATTACCGCACCAGTTTTAGCTACACCAAATATTTTGAAACACTTCAAAATTGTGATTGTTGCTAGCGATATAGGGGTTGGAGAGGTATTGATGCAGGAACACGATAATGGAATGGAATGGCCAATTGGCTACCTGTCCAAAAGAAACCGAACAACCACCAGAAAGAAAGTGCTCCACGATTGAAAGAAGATTATTGAGTTTGGTACTGGCCTGACAATACATGATTGTTTATGTGACAACGGGTTGTCGGAGATGAATGTATAAACTACAATCCTTTTGCATTTTTTGAAAGATTTAAAGACTAAAATATGTAAATATTTCATTGGAGTCTGACGTTATCGACTTTTAACTGCCAAAATATCCATGTTGTGGGCCATACAATTGTGATAGCAGATATGTTATCGCAGATTTAAATGAAAAAGTGCAGATTACATTTGAATATTGCAATGTTACATATGTGTGTAGAATTAATATTAAAGATATAAGTTAGATTAATTACTTCTGCATTTCGTAGTTTTGGGATTCAGAATTACTAGAAAGGAAATGAAGCCATCTTTTCATACTGAACTTTCATTTCTTTTTCCTGAAAAGGATGGGGGTGGGGGAAGGTGTTATGCAGCTGAAAGCATGTCTGGTCACTTTCAGACAGAACTGATTTTGCTGAATATAATGTACAGCCAGAACTGCCAGCTAATGGTCAGGCTTTTCCAAATGTAACAATTGTCTGGTAAATGGATACCTGAGTTTTGGTTGCTGTTTTGATAAGAATTAGTTTAAATAATGCCCAGGATACCAGAAGACAATGGTATTTGAATATCATTGTTCCGACACGTGGAAATAATCAAATTATGAGAATTTAATGTGTCGTGAAGAGTATATGCACCTGGCACTTTGAAACCTAAATGCAGAGTAACTACCATTGAACAGCAGAGCAACTGCTGTAGAGCCGGAGAGGTAACTGGCCACCTAAAACACTCTCTAAGATACCTTGTCATGTAAAACCTAGTTGCACTTAAAAACAAAGGAATATGACTCATGGATATCAGCAGCTGGAAGAGTGAAGACAGCGGAAGAGGCAGAGACACTGTGGTCTTGAGATTAATTGAATGTAATGTTTCAGACGTGGGTCATAGGAACAGCGTTTTTTTCGAGGTGGAGTCAGATAGACAACAGTTAAGAAAAGGGGATCCTGTATTTGTGAATAGTTGTTGTTAATGATGACTATTAAAGTTAAGAAATTGAATTCTTATTTTTCTTTAAATAGTGGCATGTCAGAGTTTTGTCAATCATATATTAGCAAATTACGCAGCAAAGTGAGCTTTTTCTGGGTGTTTGCTTTAATTAACAGAGGGGTTCGACCTCCACATCGTAAATATCAATCCACACTACCACATTTCCTTGCAATTGGTCCATTTCCTTCAAGCATTCACCATATCCATGCCCCTCGTGATCTTATATCCCTCTATAAGTTCCCCATTCAGTCTCCTCTGCTCTAAAGAAGAAGTCTGAGAATATCCAAACTCTCCCTTTAACTCATGCCATTGGGTTGTGGCAACATCTTTGTAAATTTCTTGTGCATTGTTTCTAGTTTAATAACACCCTTCCTATAACAAAGTGACAAAAACTGAACACAATACTTCAAGTGTGGCCTCGCCAATGTCTTGTATATCTGCAACATAACTTCCCAACTTCTATAATTAATGCCCTGACTGATGAAGGCCAGTGTGCCAAAAGCCTTCTGTCGGCCTGTGACTCCACTTTCAGAAAACCGTGAACCTGAACTTCAAAGTCTCTCTGTCCACTACCCCCGTTAAGGCCCTCCCATTCACCATGAAACACCTACCTTGATTTGTCTTTCCAAAATGCAAGACCTCACACCTATCTATGTTAAACTCCATTTGCCAGTTCTCGGTCCACTTCAGGGTCTTGCTGTATTTTGTGATAACCTTCCTCACTGTCCGCAATTCTGAATATTTCAATGTCATCTGAAAATTTAATCATCATGCTTGTTACAATCTCATTCCCGTCATTGGTAAGAGATAACAAACAGTAAAGGGCCCAGCACTAACCGCTGAGATTCTCCACTGGTTCACTAATATCCTTCGGGTAAGGAAAATTCCATCCTTACCTGGTCTGGCCTCCATGTGACTCCAGACCCACAACAATGTGCTTGGCCCTTATCTGCCCTGTGGGCAATTATGATGGGTAATACATGCTGCCTATCCAGCAATGCACTCATCCAGAAAAAAATGAATAAAAAATCGTTACAAGATTCCAGTCCTACAAGCATTCTTCCACTATTAACCTCTTCTTCCTAACATCAAGCCAATTGTGGATCCAATTTGCCTGCTCCCCCTGCATTCTATGCGATACAACCTTCCAGAGCAGTCTATCATGTGGAACCTAATCAAAGGCCTTACTGAAATCTATACCGAATACGTCTACTGCTCTCTGTGTCAACTGATTCAAGAATCTAAGTAAAGCCATATTCCTACAATTATGAATACATGCCGAGAGATGTTTGAGAAAATCTCTACAGATTTGATCTCCTTTGTAAGCAATAATCTCGTTATCACAGACGCATATGTTTGTATCATGAAATGAGAGTGAAGAAACTGAATGGTTAATCTGTAGAGCTATGAGAGAATAGAGATGCTTGCACTGAAGCTTGAGAATTGGTTGTGATCTCTTCTTTCCAGAAGAGACAGTGATACGTTGAGAAATACCATACTTTACCCATGTTTGATTGGTTTGATTTATTGTCACGTGCACGTCAGTACAAGGTAGCACTTTATTTATGAGCAGTGGAGGCTGATCATAGTAAGCAAGGCCAGACAGATCATAGGGTGGAAATAGACTTGGACAGAGTAAGGCATTACAGGTTACACTGAACAGGACGTGCACTAGACAAGATCAACATGAACAAGATCAGCATTATTTGCACTCAGAGAATCCATTAATCAGTCCAACATGGCTTTCCTAATTGTTTCTAAGCCTTAATTAACACCTCACCACATTAATAAGCAGTTATTGTGTGACCTTGCACCGAACGCCATGTTGTTCATAATCCCCAACAGCAGCCACAATACCTTCCTTCTGAAACAGATAGCCATTACCAACAGCTTCCGCCCTACATAGAGAACACCAGGCTGTCTTGTCGGAGATGGAAGGTGCCTCCTTGAGACTTCACACAAAGCATTTCGCTTCTGTCCTCACTGCGAAAAAAAACACGTTAAAGTCCCACATATATATAATCAGAAACATAGCCAACAGGAACAACATGGAGCAGTCTGTGCAGCCTCTGCTCCATTTGTTCATCATGTTAGAGCATTAATCAGGAGACAGTGAGGATGGCAGATGCTGGAAGTCCGAGTCAGGAGTGGTGCTGGAAAAGCACAACAGGTCAGGCAGGGTCCGAGGGGCAGGAGAATCATTGTTTCAGGCATAAGCTTTTCATCTGGAATCAGCATTGATTGCCTCATTCTGTCCCTGTGTAAGAGCGTTGAGGGACTGATGGTGTCCTCTTGATATCCCTGTGTAAGTGACTCATGGGGCAGAATGGCCTCCTCCTGCTCCTGTGTAAGAGACTCAAGGGGCTGAATGGCCTCCTCCTGCTCCTGTGGAAGTGACTCAAGGGGCTGAATGGCCTCCTCCTGCTCCTGTGTAAGAGACTCAAGGGGCTAAATGCCTTTCTTCTGTTCCTGTGTAAGTGACACAAGGGGCTGAATGGCCTCCTCCTGCTCCTTTGTAAGAGATTCAAGGGGCTGAGTGGCCTCCTCTTCTTCCTGTGCAAGTGCCTCGAGGGGCTCAATGGCCTCCTCCTGCTCCTGAGTAAGTGACTCAAGGGGCTGAATGGCCTCCTCCTGTTCCTGTGTAAATGACTCAAAGGACTGAATGGCCTCCTCCTGTTCCTGTGTAAGAGACTCAAGGGGCTGAATGGCCTCCTCCAGTTCCTATGTAAGTGATTCAAGGGGATAAATGGCCTCCTCCTGCTCCTGTGTAAGTGACACAAGGGGCTGAATAGCCTTCACCTATTCACATGTAAGTGACTCAAGGGCCTGAATGGCCTCCTCCTGTTCCTGTGTAAGAGACTCAACGGGCCGATTGGCCTCTTCCTGTTCCTGTATAATACACGCAAGGGGCTGAATGGTATCTTCCTGTTCCTGTGTAAGTGACTGAAGGGGCTGAATGGCCTCATTCAGCGAGAGAGAGGGAGGGAGGGGTGGCGAGAGGGGTGGGCGAGAGAGAGGAGGGAGAGCGTAACAGGGGAGGGAGGGAGGGGAGGGCGTGAGGGAGGGGAGGGGCGAGTGAGGAGGTGAGGGAGGGGGAGGGGAGAGTGAGAGAGGGGTGAGGGTTAGAAATGGGAGGGCGAGAGAGATGGGAGGTCGAGAGAGGGGAAGGAAGGAGGGGAGGGTGAGAGGGAGGTGAGAAAGAGGACGGGGGGGGGGGGGAGGGGGCGGGCGTTATTGTGTTGGAAAGTGGGTCTAATGTAGACCGTGCTGTATTTCCGATAGTACAGAGTCTTTGCTTCTGTGATTGTGTGGCTGTGGAAGGCCAATCACTGAGTACTTTAAAATAGGAATTGATAGGTTTCTGAAGAATATCTTCACAAAGTTTATAAGACAGAACTTGTAATATTTTCTGAAAATATGTCAATGGCAAAATTAAGAGAAAAAATGTGCAGCTTTCCTACTGTTTGATACCAGAGAATTGAGGACCGGGAATGCCAGAACTATGGAGCAAATACTTCAGTTATGCATTCACAGAGGAAAACAAAACAAAAAATAAAGCTTCCTAGCAATACTCGGGAACTTTAGTCTGGTGAGAAAAAGGGAATAGAATGAAATTATCAACTAAACACTTTAGAGAAAGTATCGGACTGAAATTAATGGGCATTGACAAAGTCAAGAGAGATTTATGAAATGGGAATCATATTTGAGAAAGTGACTTTTAGAAAAATTATGTAGAAGCTGTCAGTGCAGTACGAGTGGAATTTCAGAAAAAGTTTTGATGAAGCCCCAAGCCTATTGTTCAAATTCGAATCCTGTGGGACTGGGGCTAATACCTGGTAGTTTTCGAAGGGCAGAGCTGGCAGGAAACAGTGAGTAGGAATAAAACAATGTTTTTTTTATGGTAGGCTAGGAGGATATAGCAAGGATCGTGGCTTGGGCGCCAGCTATTGCAAATACACATCATATATTTGGTTGTGTGTCTCAAATGCAATATTCCCAAGTTTGCTGATAGCACGAAACAATGTCAGCTTGTGAGTGGGTGAGAAGGATGTAAAAAAGCTCCAAGGTGACTGTGACAAGTGAAATGACTGGGCAAATACCTGACAGATGGAGAGCAATGGGAGAGATATGATGTTGTATCCTTTGATGGGAACAATAGAATGGCAGACTATCAGTTGTAAAGGGAGTGGTTGAAAAATGTTGCTGTATAAAGTACCTTAAGCTGCATTTTTGTTTATTTCTGTAGAGTCCTCCGAGTCCATTTAAGGCAGTGAGTTCTGAATCCAGGGGTCAATACTGGGAAAGGCATTGGCACGCTGACCAGTGTATATAGACCCTGCAAGTGGGGAGCTGTAACATTGAAAGGAATCTGGATCTCACTGTACACCAGTCACTGAAAGCAATATTGCAGTGGGATTTGAGTACAGGAGTAAGGTATCTTACTGCAGCTGTACAGGGCCTTGGTGAGACACCATCTCGAACATTCTGCAGCATTGTGTGCAGTTTTGATCTCTGTTTCTAATAGAGGACAAACCTGATATTGAGAGAGAGCAGTAAAGGATGAGCAGACTGATCTCTGGGATGACAGACTTGTGGGATTTGAAGCCCCAAAAAATGTAAGTAAAAAACCAAAAATTAAATTTGGTCTAACACACACACTAGGACAGTCTAATTAAATCTTTAAATCACATGCTGTAATGGAAAGTGCTGTAAATGTAACACTTTCACACTACAGTCACTCACTGGAGCACTGTACCTTTCACCGAAAGCACGTGGGGGTTGACTGACCACGTGATGCCGATGGGGAATTCCAGGTCTCCTCAAGATTCTCTCCACAGTTTGGAATAAAGTTCTTTCTAAATGTAGCCTACAATTTCCAGTTTCAGGCTCAGTTTCAAGCCTTCGTGAGCGCATTGCATTCCTGTTTTAGTTGAACACGTTGTTGGTACATTTTGCAGAGAGAGGATCCTGAGGCAGGGTTTTGCTGTTCAGCTGCTTGCCGGCAAGGAATCGCGTCACAGTGAATGGGAATTCGCTTTATAGAAAAAGATACACGAATCACATTGCAGCCAAATTGTATTTAATCAACACGCGTTATCAGAGAACTGCCTGTATATTGAATGGAGGAGCAAAACTGATGGGCTGAAGGCCCTACAGAAGTTCTCTTTTTATATTTCACAATGTTTAAAATATTAAGGGATATGAATATTTTATGGGGAAAACTGCACTGAGGAGATATTCCGCCATTAACGAGCACAGGGAAAGCTCAATATGTTGCATGACCTACTCCTGTCACAATGTTTCTGTGCAGTCTGTGGGAAAGCTCTGCAAATATTGTCACAAGCTCTCAGCTGTTAGGAAGGAGATCTCTGCAGGCTAGATGGGATTGTGTTTCCTATTTCCCTTTTCTAATAACGAGGCTGGGGCCTGGTGTTCGTTATAGGTTCATCCTTTAAGACCTTAGAGCAGTTTGATATAATTAAGTGTCTTGCTTGGCCGATTGAGAGACCATTAAAGAGTTTATCACATGTCTGTGTTTCTGGAGTCACTTTTAGGCCAGACCAGGGAATGCATGAGAGATTCACTTCCTGAAAGTATTTGGGGAAGGAGATCGATGTTTACAATTGATGTTGCACACAAGATCACTATTACTGACACCAGAGTTTAGATCTTGATATTTTATTAATTGTTTTTAATTTCCACCAGCTGCCAGAGCATTAGCCTGGTCTGGATTAGTAATCCAGTGACATTTCCACAACAGCACCATCTCCACATGGGGACCTGTCGGAAACCACACTGAGCAGATCATTTCTGTGCTGCTTGACAGCTCTGTCAAAAAGAACTCCCACCAATTTAACTGTCTTGATGGGACTGAAGGACGAGTAAATAGTCAGATTGCAGTAATTCTCCTCTTAGCGGATTGGACATAGTTGAGGAATTTTCCACATGCCAGGGAGATGTCAGAGTTGGAGCTGGAATGAAACAGCTTCCCCAGGGACAGGACTTGTTGTGCAGCACAAGTCTTCAGTCCTATTGTAGGAATAGGGTCAGGGCCCATTGACTATGTCGTATCTACTGTGTTCAGCTGTTTTTTTCATCTCACGTGCAGTGAATCGAATTGGTTTGTGACTGCCATCTGTGATTCTGTGTGCATCATGGCGAGGGTGAGGTGGACAATCGACTCAACGCTTCTGGCTGAGGATGGTGCAGATACTGCATCTTTTACACTGACGTACAGGGCTGTTCCTTTATTTAGGATGCGGATATTTGTGAAGTCCTCTCTTCCAGTAAGTTATTTAATGGTCCATCGACTGTTATGCATGGATTTGACAGGCCGACAGAGCTTAGATCTGATTTGTTAGGCTTGGGATCATTTCTCCTCTGCATCGAATGTTAGTCCTGTTGTTTGGAGTGTAACCAGTCAAGTGTGGTCGCATTAATGTGTTGTCATCAGGTTTAGGTGCACGTGATTCCCACCCTGGCATGTTTACCCACACTCGTCACTGAACCATGGACCGGCTTGATGGTAATGGTGGACGGATGGATTATCCTGAGGAAATAGTTACAGATTGTCATTGAAAACAATTCTGCTTCTTCTGCTGCTGTGATCTACATCATCAGATGATAATCCAGTTTAAGCCTGATTATTTACAATTCAATTCTACTGACTGTTCCCCATTTCACACCGAGACCCATTCACCCATCAGCCCTGTATTCAGTGACCTACTCTGGTTTATGATGTGGAAATACTTCCATTTTCATATTCTTATTCTGTTGGAAGTCTTTCCTTGGTGCCACGCCTCCAATGTTTCTGTGTTCAAAGTGAACTTGTTTCCCTCTGTTTTTCTCCCTGACCATGATTCAGAGCTCTGTAGTGTCAGTGATGCCAACCTTATGCAATTTCAGAATCAACGAACTTCTGCACCATGCGTTCAGTTCCCAGTGTACAGCGCTCCATGGTGGACAAGATGTTTGGGGCATCTTTGACATACATCATTGGAAATTGTTCAAAAACAGAAATTGCTGAAGAAATTTCTAAAGATGTTGCAGCATTTTCTGGAGTGAATGCAGAGTTAAACTTTCAGGTCCAGTGAACCTTCTGTAAAGCTCCCAGCATCTCCAACATTTTTATAGTCTTATTTCCAGTATCCATAGTCATTTGTTTAATTGAAAATTTGTTCTGTGCTTATTCATTTCTGGTTGAAACTCAGCAGGTCTGTCAGCATCCGCAGAGACAGAGAAACAGTTAGCTCTTCAAGTCCAGTGTGACACTTCTTCAAAACTGAATACAATTGCAAAATGGTCTTTTAATCCCTTGCCAGAAGAGGGGATGGGTTGCAGGGAAAAGAGAGTTGTAACAAAAGATAAACGGGCTTTTAGCAGTGGTGAATGAGAAGATACTGAAAAACGGATTTAAATTAAGTTGTGAATTGGGGAAAGGTGTTCTCTCTATTGATTGCAAGATAAAGAAGACACAACCACACCGGTCATAGGGAGGCCAGGAGGGAGAATGTTGACTATGAGGTATTATATAGGTCTGGCCACAGATACGTTTTCACTATAGTGATCATCACACCCTTCAGACAAAGAAATTCAGATGCTTGACTTCTTATGGCACTAGTAAGCGTTTCATGCCGCCTTAGTATTGTAACATGGAGAAAAACAAATAACAGTATGAAGTTTGGGCTGAGTGTTGGTTACCTGTCATGTTGAAGAAAGTTCCAAATTTGCAGTGCTTATCTTTAAATGCTTGTTCTTGAAGTTAGTATCAGATGGAGTGTAGAAGATTGCGGGCTGACATTGTAGAAATTTATAAAATCATGAGAGGAATGGATAGGGTGAATAGCCAAGATCTTTCCACGGGCTGGGGGAGTTCAGGCATAGAGGGAATGGGTTTAAGGTGTAAGAGGGAAGATTTAAAAGGGACGAAGGGACAACGTTTCTACACAGAGTGTGGTGTGGGTATGGAATGGGCTGCCAGAGGAAGAATGGTAGATGTGTATACAGCTGCAACATTTAAAACTCATTTGGACAAACATATGACTGGGAAAAACTTAGAGGCATATGGACCAAATGAAAGCAGATGGGACTAGTATAGTTTGGAAAACTTGCCCAGCATGGACATTTGGAAAAGCTTCACGCAGAGTCAGTGTGGGTTTGTGAATGGGAAATTATATTTTCCCTGTAAAATCATGCAAAGTGTTTCTGGAGATGCCTGAGAATGTAACAAGTGGATTTGATAAAAGGGGATCTGGTAGACACCAGGCTTTCCAGAGATTTTCCACAAGGTATCACAAATAAAAGTTCTTACACAAAACAGAAGCCCTAGGACGTCGGATACTGTAGTAACATGGGATGATGACTGGTTAACACAGAAATCGAAGAGTCAGGATTAATGGATCTTTATTATAAGGGAATCTGCTGGAGGACCACAAATATCAGTCCAATGGCATCAGTTATTTACAATCTATACTGATAGCCTGAAGGAGGGAGCTGAGTGCATATACATCCGAGTTTGAGGATGACACTGAGAATCAAAAGGCAGGTTGTTATTTAATGGAGAGGACTTCCAGAAAAGGAGCAGTACAAAGGGATTGGAGCCTTCCTGTGTATGAAATATAAAGTTAGCATGCTGATGCAGCAAGTAACTAGGTTGTTACATTAGGCAGCTTCCTGGGATGGAAGGGTTTAGTTATTGAGAATCTCTAAAATGGTGAGGCGATCATCCATTGGGGTTTAAATGAATGATGAGTGACACTGCTGAAACATACAAGACACATTCCTGGGCAGACTGTTACACATCGAGGATATAAGATACCGAATCAGGAGTATCGATTTCAATCTGAGATGCAAACCGATGTCTTCTCTCAGAAGGTAGTGAATATCTTGAATACCCTGACCCTGAGAGGTATGGAGGGTTAACAAGGCATCGCAAGAAAGTGGAGCTGAG